>NW_020537758.1:19713221-19741743 GCF_003426905.1 Ctenocephalides felis | reverse complement strand
GGAGCAGTTGGAATATGATGTTCTGATAAGACAATAAGACTAGGAGTAATTTATACGTTTTTATACGTTTTTTGCTTTGTTCTGAACCCTCAGTTCGATGCAAACTTGTTGGATTTGTTTTATTTAGCTAATTTAGAAGTGTAAACTTACTACCAAAATTTAGTTTATTAAATTTTCCTAAAAGAATTAAGAACCATTTCTCCGAGCATGAATGAAATTGCATCGTGTCGCTTAAGTGGTTGCAATATGCAGCTATGTGTCGTTTGTACTAGGTGTCGGTTTTCCGCGCCGATTGCTCAGCGCCCGAGAGATTCCCTATAAACACAGAGCACGGCCAATATTTTACCAGATTGAATTAAATGATAATGCCACAAGTAATAATTTAAAATATTATGGCAGCAGCAAATAAAGCATTGCAATTTTTAAATTTGTATGTATCGGAAACATCCAACTTGCATTATTTTGTAATAGTTTCATAACTACACATGAACTATTAACACTTGATGAAAAATCTTAATTTTATATTCTACACACACATTCTTTTACAACTAGCATGAATTTGTAAGGCAGAAAACTTCGTTTTTAAATTGAATCAGAGTCATATTAATATATTTAGCTTTCGGATCCATGTATTCATTATCTTCACTCTGAATAGTGTATGCATAATTCATGCGGCGAAAATGTGGCTAAAGTTTTAAACTTTCCTGCATTCTTAAATTGTATTATTTTGAATACATTGCTTTTAACAACGTTGATTTATACATGTACCAACTTATAAATATGTATACACGTACACATAAATTTATAAATGTAGTGAAAATATTGCTCGGGAAAATGTTCAATACTATTAATTTAATAACATACTCTTTGGGATATAATAAGTAAAAATAACACATTTCACTTAATGAAAAAAGTTTATGCGACATTTTTTAATTTGAAAGACTGCTTTTTTTATAAAAACAGGTATGTAAAAACTCATCATACGACCATAAACCAATATATACAAGGTATTACAAAGTGAACATCAATTACTGAATTCTTAATTCTTTGAAAACTTGGTCATTATGTTATTATTCAGACTTTGGTCCTTAGATGTTCATCACAATTACGATTCCAAAGTTTAAATGAACAAATTTATAAAAATTAACCTCAATTACCGAAAATTGTCATCATTGCACCAAAGCTCTAGGTTGCACTTAAAAGCTCATAATTTCTAAACAACGTGAGAATTTGTTTTCTCTAAATTTTTTCAGGAGGGTTAACCGATATATAAATATATATATATATATATATATATATATATATATATATATATATATATATATGCTACTAAATAGATTTTAAAATTGTTTTTTTAAATTCATATCTCCAAACATTCATTTGTTAACGCAAAATATATGTTTTATGCTAAATCGAATTGTATTTCAGGATATAAAATAAATTTTTGATTGTGTATTATTAATTTTGTTCATTAAAATTACACATCCAATATTTATACCTGGTACTTGTATGGCATATACGTTTTCTACATTATACATATATGATGATGTATATATAAATGTTTTATGTATATAATAAAATACTATAATCAAGGTAATTCTTTATCACATAGGACTAAAAACGAAATATTGTGAGAATTGGGTTTTATCTTGAAAAATGTCTAAATAATATTGATAGTATAACCTTTATATATTTAATTACTAACCTTCCATACACATTATATATCATAGCACCTTAGATCTCATATCTCTTAGATATCATTTAATACCCATTTGTAGATAGTTTTAAGAAAATTCTTTCATCTTAGAATATAGAGCATTATATTTATTTTCCCATATGACACTTTTCTTCTACTCACTCATCCACTCACTGGTTTTTGTTTTTCTTTCTTTTGTTGCAGGCTCATACGCCATCTCTGGTTGAGGACACACAGCATGTAAGTAGAGATCATTTTTATTTACCTCCTAGAAATAATCCCAAGCACTTAGTTAGAAATGATATGAGGTTTTGTGTTGATGTATATATCATAAAATAGTATTTTAGTAGTTTTTGGGTTACCTTCAACTTTTTTGTTATATTCTATATTTATAATTTCTTAATTTTACATGAATAGAACTATGGCATTGGATTAGAATTGATTGAATTTACTTAATAATAATGTTATTATCTGATGTCTGACTGCAGAGCAAATTTTACTCAAATAAATTTATATGAAGAAAGGAGCGTAACATATCGTTGCCATAACAACGCTATGTTACGGCTCATTTTATCCAAGAATTGGCCCTTAAATTTAAAATATATTTTAAAAATAACAAAATTACTAAAGATTTATATAATAATAAATACAGTATTATGGATCTAAAATAAATTAAAGAGTTGAGATGCTTCTAGCGAAAATTGAATCTTTTTCATTTCTGCTGATACAATTAATATATTTTTAATTCGACAGTAATCTTTTTTTAATGTTATAATGTGCTAATTAGTCGAAACGTTTCTCAGAAATTAAATGCCATTCATCAACAATTTCGCAAAAAAAATTATTTATAATTTTGTTTTAAAAACCTTCGAAAAATAGTAATTGTAGCCTTTGGCATAAAACTTTTCTCGTAATTACCGTATCTTTATCGTTTAATTATTTCAGTATATTTAAGCATTATAATTTTAAGTGACAAATTACATATATACGGTTAACATGCGATATTTTTAAAATATTAATATTTTTATTTTAATTGTATGCTAATCTCATGATACGTATTAAATCTTCACTTTATATAACGCCATGTACATAAAGTTCTTGTAATTCTATTGGAATTATATATTCTCTGCCGAATAAATATAAAACTCTACGATGGTGAATTTTCCGAACTAACGTTCGATGAGGAAAATGAACTTTCAGAGCATGTCAATTTTCTTCTGCAATACATAAAAAGAAGAATATGTATAGTACAGCGAAATATCTGTTGAAACTGGAAAACTTATTGCCAATTTAGTTCAAACTAAATATGCAGTAAATGTTACTATGCGAAACTTGTTCATCTCTAGAATTATATACAAAAACTTTTCAAGTCTGAAACTGAGAGCAGAACTTTTCTGTGAAGAGAACTCTGAACGTCAGATTTCTTCATGCGTATGGTTGAACTTAAATATTTACTATAATATTCTTTATAATATTAATTAGTTTTCATTTTATTTGTAGTTTTAATTATATGTTTCATTTGTGCATCAAGCATTTTCTCATTAACACATAACGGTAAGATTAAGAAGATTATTTTTCTTGTTTCTATAACTGAATGTATTTTGATATATATAATATAATAATATAAATTTGGTATGTACCATGAACTACTCAATACCATTTTCGTTAAATAATTTTATTAAATAGTTTTAATATATTATTTTACATGAACTTATCCCTGAAATGCTTTCACACGAATTTTTGAAACGAAAATGGTTTCAATAGAAATTTTGATACATGATTTGATAAAAGGTCGGAGCATTTATAATAATAAAAACCTATCCGGAATACAATAAAGTTTATATAAGTATTTAATAGGTAAATTAATGTCTGCACTTGAAATTGTGTACAATTTACGAATCTGAACACAAGTTTTTATTCTAATTTTGATTGCTGTAAAATCCGAAGTGCTCTTTACACCTCCAATCATTCGGATGCAAAATTCATTCAGATTCATTGAGATACAAAGACAACCCTACAGTTTCTTATTAACATTTATATTAAATATTCTTGAAGAAAATTGTTTTAGTGTACGAATCGAACAATAACACAGTACAGAGATTATCCAATGCAAATCGTGTTTGTAATGAGTCGCTGATTATTCCGATAATATGAATATTCATTAAGATCGGAAACCAGCACCTGGCACGTGAACAAGGTGCGATTGTCGAGCTTCTGACTGTGGGAAAACAGACAACTGTGGAAAGTCTACAGTTCCACTTGTTTTTATAATATCATAGATATAACTTGTTTATTTATTTGCACTAGTTGAACAATGCACATATTTAATTACATTTTTAAAGCAATTAATGACCTTCAGTTATAATTACTAAATTGCTGTGCAAAATTTTGTTTTTTAGATACATTAATAGATATGTGTGTATTATTACACAGGTTTTGGTTATTGTAATTAATGTTGGAATTATCATTATGCCTTTGAGCGTCAAACCATTTCTGCATTATGTATCCAGCTTTTGGTAACGTGCACATTTTGGACATTGACTATTTGCCACAAATAGTTAATTAGTGTGTTGCTCGTATTAGTGATATTTCAAACCGTATTATTATGTAATTTTCCATTGCGTTACATGTTCGGCGTTTCGAAGCTTGTATTTATTGGATGCATCAGTACTTCTGCCTAATTGTATTATTTGTCATGTTGATTTTTGGATAATTACACACTGGCCATTTATATTTATCTCGCTGACAATTTGGTTGTGATTTTATTATATGATTATTTGATATTTAGTTACATCGTTTGTTACGTCTCTTGCTATGTAGTATTTATAAATACTGTACTAATATATGCAGTAAAATATAGTTTAGAGCAATAAAGTTAATTTTATTTTATTGCGTTTATTTTTTAGACGTAATTGTTCGTCTTTGCTACTTAAGAGCATTTATCAGTTTAATATTTATTTGATTTTTTTCTAAAATTTAAATGTAGCGTTTACGAGAAAAGGCTATTCTCTTCAGCGTACCGTATATAAATTAATGTAAATCATTTTTTTTTTTAAATAGTTCGGTTTAAGTTATTTTAATTATTGATGATTCAACTCCCAAATGATTTTTAAATATTTGATAAAATTATTCATTCATCACATAAACCCATACATTACGTCACATGTTAGCAATTTGCCTCGATAAAAACACATGATTGAGTTAATCATGCTACATTAATTTTTAGTGCTGATCTTTCTGTATAATGATAAACTTCTATAGACTTGAGTAATGTTGAATCATTACATATTGTTTTTCTAGAATTATTGCAAGTCATTTGCAATGATTTGTTAAACGTCTAATCTGAAAGGGTTGATGAATAAGGATTCTTTTCGATAAAATAAAAGATGAATTTTTGATTATGAATGATTATTTTGAATGGAAGATGATGAGTTGATATTTTCGAAAATTAAGAAGACTTTAGATTAAAACGTTTTAGGAAATGAATTGAGTTTAGAACGATTTTGAATCAAAAACTTCGAAAAAATATAAGTTGGAAATAGTTGCTTCGTAATCAATTGTACCAATTTTTTTTAGCGATTTGAATCCTGAATTCGCTGAAAATTGTAAAATATTACAGGCGTACGAAAATTGGTTTACAGAAATTCATTAAATTTTCATCTTCATTTTTTGGTCCGGATAAACGAATTTTAGTATAGTACTGTATTAAATAATATTTACACATTTCGGGAATTTGGGCAACTATCCTTTAGACATAATGCTAATTACATCTACTTAATATAGTGAATAATATATTTTGCAGTTCAAATAAACAGAATGCATTTTTTTTAATTCAGTAAAATATACGTCGCGTAAAAAACATTCTGTAAATTTATTCTAATCTGTTATGTACCAGTTTTTTCTTTTCAATTCAATAGTCCATTATTCACTCACAGCAGCTCAAAAGCTTATTGTTCAAAAAGCGTTTAAAGTTTTGCAAAAGCGTTCATTCTCAATTAATGATATGCGAATTTATTCATTAAATTAATTAATGAAATTGATACAACGCATCTAGTTCAAATTCGTTGATGTTTAAATTATTTAAACGCCAGTGAACAGTATGAAACAGGTCGGCTGAGTTCAAAGCTAGGTTGAAATTAAAAATGCATTACTATATATATATATATATATATATATATATATATACATATATATATATATATATATATATATATATATATATATATATATATATATATATATATATATGTTTCAAGTGATAACACTGTTTGTGATTTATATATGACAAAAAATAGGTTGTATATGCACCATATAATATTTGGTCATTGTATTATAATAATTAATAAATATTAATGTGTGTGACTGAAATTTACATAACTGTAAATGATTAGAATGCGATTGCAATATAAACTGCGCCTTTTTTTTCTTCTTACTAAATTCATTTTTTATTTAGATTACGGAATCAATATGAGCTGCACAAACTCATCATGTAAATGACTATAATTATCGTTCATAATAATCCATTCTGACCATAGTTCTATTTTTCAATTTTCACATATTATAATTTACATGTATGAAATTAGTTTTCACCTATTTGATTAGTATTTGCGCTCTCAAAATAGCATCATTTCACTCGTCTGGTAAGGGCTTAGGCTGGACAGAATAGCCTACCTTGCCCTTACATACCTTTTTTTTTAAATAATTGACAATCCCATATAGAGAAGTTACAAGTTTATTTTAATGCTTATTATACATCTTGATCATAAAAGTGAACCTTATTTTCGGCTCGTCTGCAGGTACTTATACAGGTTAAAATGCTCTGGGAATTTGATTTTTGAACATCTCAATAAATAAATGAAATTGTATACAAATGTGAAGCTTACAGGAGCAAGTTTAATTTTCGAGTTTTTTTTTATTTTCTAAGTCCTGGGCGACTATGATGTGCAGGACTGAAACTTGCCAGACGATCGTTTTCGTAATTAGCACGCTAAGAATCACCAGTACAAAAAATTTTAGCCTTACAGGAACACTATTATTTAAAAGGTTCAGTAGCCTATTAATATCTTTTAATAAGTTTTTATATTCACAATAGGTATTGAAAAATGTGATCAACATCTAAGAAAATGATTAATTACTTTGGTTCAAGTAAAAAAATTGACGAGATTTATGAAAAATACTAGCTGTAAGTGGAATTCTGGCTTAAGGCAATTAGGGCCTCGTGCCTTAGGACAAATTGCTGGAAGTTCCCGTACCGCAATTCAAAATTCGAGTAATTAAAAATAATCAATAATAATAATCAAAGTTGATCAATGATTTGAAACTTTTAATAGAATTTCGAACCATATTAAATCATGCTATCTTAAATCATTTATTTTGAAATATTTTGGAAATTCTGAACTTTTTTTCAAAGCAATCGTACTGCTTTAACTGCATAAAGACGAAATATCAAAGCGCGTAAGGGCCGCGTCGCCTTTTAAAAACTGAGTTACCGTTTTCGGCACTTTTTGCCCCGTATCTTTGGAACGGCTACACATGCCTTCGCCAAAAACTAATCAGCACGTCTCCTTATCAATACGAATCGAATGTTTTTTGAATTATTCAAATCGGTTGATCCGTGTTCACGAAATCGTCGACGAAAATTTGTATCCGAACACACATATATACACGCACACACATACATCCATCTTTTCTAAGGTATTCCAAAATGTTCAGAAGGTTTTGAAACGTAAAGATCTATAAAAAATTTCATTTTCGATTTTTTTGCGATTACTATAATACTGTAGGCCACACTGTTCGGATTTCGAAGTTGCGATATATGGGAAAAAAACTAAGAATTTTGAGACCTTTCTAACGATGTATAATACTTTATATGTTTTCTTTACAGAAATATCGAATCATGAGGAGTGTTGCTCTAACCTAACCGCACTTTGCATTTCAACATGTTAACAACTACACATATTGTTCTATAACATCTAAACCGTGAAAGATATAAAAAAAACTTTGTTTGTGCGAAAGATGCAGAATAAAATTATGAATAAAATGGTATATAAATGGTTAAGTGTGTTCATATAATTTTCTCGAGATTTTCCGATTTTCCTGAAATTTTACGCCGTACGGGAAGTTAATAATTCTTCTTATGAATAGTAGTTGCTTTTCCGTATGAAATGAAATGTATATTCATCCCATTTCAGATGAATGGTGACGATCCTGCGTCATGGACAATCCAAGAAGTCGTTCTCGAGCGCGGCGACACCGGCCTCGGTTTCAGCATCGCGGGCGGCACGGACAATCCGCACGTGGAACGCGACACCTCGATCTATGTCACGAAACTGATCCCTGGTGGAGCGGCCTGCGCGGACGGACGGCTGGCGGTCGACGACTGCATATTGCGCGTCAACGATTGCGACGTGCAGGGCGTACCGCATTCGGAAGCGGTCGAAGCGCTCAAGAGAGCTGGAAACACAGTCAAACTGGTGGGTAAAGGATGATTATAATGTATTTTACTGGGCAGAGAAAGAAAAGTCGAATAATCAACCAGCGGTGCGCTGTCACATGTTTTTCGAATATTAACTAACTTTTCGACAACTGCTTCGAACAATCAGTCATATCGTACGTATTCGATATAAAAATTTGGGATATAATAAATTCTTTACATTTTCATATACTTAAGTGTGTTTATAAGCACAAACTGTGCCCGTAATTTCATGCTTTGTAATATTTTTACATAATATCTATTCATTAAGGGGGTTGTTTTTTTTTGTAACAAAAAATGCAAAATATTTGTTTTTGTTTTTCTCGAAATGTATTTATCATAGATACATGCGTTTTTTTTAAACAAAAATTACAAAGTCATAGAATATTACGTGATTTTCTTCTTTTTTTGCGCCGTCATTTTTTAATCAGGGGGCGCCAAAGTCGGTCTTGCAAAATCGATCTCGTTTGTGGTGCCACAGATAAATCTGTTGCGCATTGCCCGAAACAAAAAAAAAGAAACTACGTTGAAGAAGAAGTTTAAATCCAGTCCCCCTACCAAAATGAAAGAAAAAAAGCAAGAAGGAAAAAAATGGCAGCTATTTAAAAAAAAAGTGTCAAAAAAGGCTTTTTTTGGGGCGAGAAGCTTCGCAAAATTTTTTTGCGTAATGTTATCAAGTTGTTTGAGGTAGGGGGATTAGGTATTGCAGTGGTAAACAAATTAAAAAAAAATGCAAGTCGATCCGACTTGTAGTTTTTTTTTTAATTTGTGGCACCGCATTGAAAAAAGTCAATTTGAGAAAAACGTATTTAAAGTTTTTAATATAATGTACTAAATACACCATTTAATTTAATGTACTAAATACACCATGGTGTTCGAAGATGCTGACACATTAAAAAGGTCATGTGCATGAGGTATTATAATGAAAAAGGGGCAGCTGGCATATAATAGCTCGCGGAGCGATGAAAAAACGCTTTCAGAGGATCATACATATAGAGATAAATATATCTATAACTTCGTCAAAAAAATAGATATTGAGATGATTTTTTTTTAAATAATTCTAAGGTTTTTAGCTTTCATAATATCAAAAAATCTCAAAATCGAAACAAAGAAAAATAATAGGCCAGAATACCCCCTTAATTTACAAAGTTTTTTACTGCGTGTTTCGTATTGTACTGAAAACATTATTTTAAGTATATATGTAATAAAGTCTGTAAACTAGATTGGAATGATGACCGAATGCATGTTAAATATTATGTTTGATTTAAAAGTTGTGGAAAGATTTTAAGTATAAAATATATTAATAATAAAAGAGAAGCATTTCTTGAAAGTTTTTGAAATTAGCAATATAAAATAGTATTTCAAACGGGCCAAAATTCATTAAAGTACATTTTTATATTATCATCATCATATTATCGTCAATGATTAATTGATTATTATAGAATAATCGATAGAAGAGCGTTTTATATTAAATTCCTCCTGATAGTAATTTAGTTAGTTTATTTGCTATTATAGATGTGCATACATTTGTAATTGAACCATATATAATGAGTGACCTCATTGATCATGGTATTTAATGTACGTTATAATTAAATCAATGATAATATTGCGTAATGAATATAATATTATCGTTCTCTGCAGACAAACTATGATATGCGCTTATTATGTAACATTATTAAATTTTCCAAATATCGTCGTTGTTAACTTACCCTGATAGGTTTTTAACTAAATTATCTAATAAAGTTACCATGGTCCATATGAAATATTTTCCGATATAATCATGACGATTAACGTGCTAAAATTGTTTTGTTGTACTGAGGTATTTGATTAATATTTTTGTCAATTTTTAACTATGTAACATTTTTCAGTTGATAAAACGACGCCGTCCTGCCGGTCCTCGCCTTATGGAATTGGAATTGGTAAAAGGTGATAAGGGACTTGGTTTTAGTATTGCTGGTGGTATTGGCAATCAACACATACCTGGAGATAATGGTATGTAAATATGTAATATCAGTTAAGTAGTATTAATGAAGGATTACACATTTTCTTTGCCGCATTATTTTCAATAATTAAGAAAATAATTAGGTAATGACTAACTGATAGTCACTAATAAGCTTGGGCAAGCATATTGAGTAAAATACAAGCATTACGCTTATATAACGATTAAAATATGGCAAACTGGCTTCTTATATGAATAAACTGTGTTTAATCAAATTTCACGACCGCTTTAAAAGTGACTGTAATTTCTGTACTGTGCTTGAAGTTTTACCGTCTGCAAACGTGTTAATTGATTTTGAATTTAATTAATTATTCATTGTTAATAAATACAAACAAAACAAATAATCGTTTTATTAAATAAATAATTTGACTCGTCATTAAAAAACACTTTTAGGACATTTAATTTTAAATTAATTACGTGCCGTGCACAATAGCACGTTATTTGCTGAAATAAAATTTATAGCACAGCTATGTATTATATTTCAGTATGATTGAATGCTTTGTTAATTTATAATTTGACAATTTATGTATTATCTATTAATCGAAACGTTTGTTAAAGGCTATTAAAACCACTACTACAAACTATTGGTTAAATGTTTGTATTAATATAGAATTTTATAATCTATTACAAAAAATAAATGCTATATATAGACCTACCGGAAATTTTTGTCCGAATTTATGACATTATTTTTTCCACGTTTATTGCATGTTTGGCTCTATATTTTCGTCCCTTAATGTACACATATTGACATAGTAAATAAACTATAATAAAGTTCATCTGGTGCATGAAGCAACGGAGCAACGAGTGAAATGAGGTGCTTTTCTAATTTGTGATGACAGTTGATTTTATTATGTCTTTAATAGAAAGCACCTTCAGATCATCACAAAATTATGTGACCAGCAACAAGTTCAAAAATGAAGATGTTCAAAAACAAGGACTGGTTCAAGTTTTTTTGTATCAAAGATAAAACATTTTTCAAAAATGATGGGATGTACAAATTGCCCTCACTCTGTAAAGAGATGATTATCAATAATTACAATTATAATATTATATAATACAAACCGCATGGAGTCCTAAGCAACTACTAGTAGTGTTATGATCTACTAAGTAATACTAATATTATGATCTACTAAGTAATAGTAATATTATGATCTACTAAGTACTAGTAATATTATGATCTACTAGGACTAGTAATATTATGTTAAATTGCAGGAATTTACGTTACGAAAATTATGGAAGGCGGCGCAGCACATGCCGATGGCCGCCTGGCGGTCGGTGACAAGTTAGTGGCGGTGCGAAACACGGCGCAGGGCGAACGAGATCTTCAAAACGTGACACACGAAGAAGCGGTTGCGACGCTTAAAGCAACTACGGATAGAGTTGTGCTGCTCATTGGAAAAACCGAACACCGACCTGGTCAGTTGTAATACTGATTAGAATTATATTACTTTTTTGAATTTTTCATCTGCCTTTCAATTGTCTCATTTTATAAATTGATTTGGAACTTTGACATTCACCCGTTATTACTTAAAATGAGGTATAGTGATTGATTTATTTTCATTTGATTTTCATTAATCATTTTAGATTGTGTGACCGACAGCGCACCGTTGCGGGCTTCTACAGCAAATTTACATCATTCACAAACTTTACCAAGACCTCTTACACCGAGAGCTGTAAGCCAGGAAGATATCTCGAGGTATTTAATTCATTTTACATGTGGTTTTTAACTTAACAAGTTAATTTATTTTGCTTGTGTATATAATTCTATGATATAAAATGGTCAGGCACGTGATTGGTTAGAGCTATGGGATTTCAATGTCGATATTTGTCTCGAGCTACTTGATGTCAAATAGTAGTGGCATCGGTTTTACTTGGAAATATGGATAGCAGTATGTTTCCAAGTAAAAAGAGCCCTAACCAGGCTTTGCTGTATTAATTCAAAATTTATTACTATTACAGAAATTGTAATATATAATAAAGTTCATCACATAAATACGAGAGACAACTGTTTTGGTTGCCACCAATACACCATACACCATAAAAACCGACTTAGTTAGTTGAGTAAATCACCAAAACAGCTCATAGAACTATAAGTTTTGATCTTGGTCCAAATAATACTATAATAATAGTATAATGAAATAGTACACTTTTCATCTACAGTTTGATAATTTTTATTGAAATCAATTATTTGAAATCATGAGACTTGCAAAATATCTCAGGATTCTATTCTTTCTCTAATTCAAATAATAATAAAATAATTATAATTGAATAGAATAGAAACAAAACTTTATGGCCTACAAATATTCATTCTGCTATGGCACACATGAAACCTATTTATATTAATTTTTCTAATTGATTCTATATTCTTTTGTCAATGCCGAATAATCGAATACTAATTAGTAATTATTACTGCACTATCAGCATTGTATTTATTATTGCATTGTTAAACAAAACAAGTTTTAAGATTTATTTTATATTTCTAGGGAGCCCCGCACGATTGTTATTAACAAGGGTAATAGTGGCTTAGGTTTTAATATCGTGGGCGGTGAAGATGGTGAAGGCATTTTTGTATCATTTATTTTGGCCGGTGGACCTGCGGATGCTGGAGGTGAGTTGCGTCGTGGCGACCAGATCATCAGCGTTAACGGAGTTGATCTGCGCAATGCAACGCACGAGGAGGCTGCACAAACATTGAAGGTAGGAAAATTTATCGAAATGTAATAATTTGCAAAACGAAATCATGCATTTAATAATAAGAGGCAAGTTTTGATTTGCAACCGAAAATTTTAAATTGATTGGTATATAGAAATTACAACACGATAGTTACTAGGGTTTGTCGGTTTTCAAAAACCGGTTTTAAAAACCGTTTTATGGGATTCGAAAACCGGTCTTTTAGTGAAAAAAGTCGGTTTTCACTGTTTAAATGGAAAATGACAAATATAGCCAAATATAAAAGATAGATGAAAGCGTTTTGATTCTTGAAATCATATCGGTTCAATAGCATTTGATATCTTATCAGTCTGCAATGGTTCCCGAAAGGTTTTGTATATATTAAAGTAGATTTTTATACCAGTGTATATACTAATTTAAATCAGTGTGACTTCTTCTTGGAGAATTAACTTTCTCTACTCAAACTTAAAAAAAAGTTTTAAGCCCTAAAAGCAACAAATTAAATAACAAAAAACTTAGAATTATTATATCAGGCTTTAAAAACAATTAAGCATAATTTGGTCGCAAGTAAGAGAGTATTTTCGATTTCAGGAAATTTTGTGAGTAAACAAAGGACACATCTAAGTAGCAATTCGATAGACGTTCTCAGTTTTTTCAAATCATATTTTATTAAACAGAAAAACAATTAGAATGTTTAAAATTAATTAGTTAAAATTGCTGGAAACAGACAATACCTGAGTTTAGCTTAATTGTTTTTAAAATGTATCTAATATTTTTTTTATTTTTTTTTTAATTTAATGAAATTTTGTTATTTATTAATGTCTTATTTTTATTTATTGCAAAACTTTCCTTTCACTATGATAAAACTATTTTCATTCTTATATGTGAAAATGATGCATGAATAACAAATGATTATTCTTCTATAAGTTATTTAATCAAGATAAACTATTTTTTTTTAGTTTTACTAATTAAAATTAAAATATTTTTTTCTACTATCCATAAAATTGAACAATAAATAAATTCAGTCAAATACTGCTCTAAATTACACTAGATTTGCGAATAAATTACAGAATATTCGAGCAAAAATTTATTTTCTATAAAAAAAATTGAAAACCGGTTAAAACCGGTTTTTTAGTACAATTCAAATTCGAAAACCGGTTTTCTGAAATGTCGGTTTTTGTATAAACCCTAGTAGTTACGTTCCAGAAAACGAATCCGTGTTATAAGGGACAAAGAACTAGTACAAAAATAGGGGTTGCGTTCCAAGATTTCAAAAAAACATGCTACATATCACGATATTATAATAAATATTGTTACATTTATTCTTTTTTTTAAGAAGTAATACAAATTACTTGAATTATATGATTTCTTTCGTCATAATTAACAAGTAAGTACTATCCAACATGATCTTTTTTCTGCAAGATATCCTCATCCTCTGAGCAGTTTTCTATACTACCTCCAAACCCGTGCATTATTTTTGATATAACCATAAAATTAATCATGAATAACTTTGCAGAGTACCGGACAGACAGTGACAATAATAGCACAGTATCGTCCGGATGATTACAACCGCTTTGAGGCCAAAATAACCGATCTAAAGCAAAAACTCAGCACATCGGGCGGCACATTGCTGCGCACTTCGCAAAAACGCACTTTGTTCGTGCGCGCGTTATTCGATTACGACCCGAACCGCGATGACGGTCTTCCGTCCCGCGGACTGCCATTCCGCCACGGCGATATTTTACACGTGACGAACGCCAGCGACGACGAATGGTGGCAGGCTCGCCGGGTACCTCCTCCAGGAGGTGCTGATGAAGGTACGGTTGGCATAGTTCCTTCTCGCAAACGTTGGGAGAGGAAACAGAAGGCCAGAGATCGCAGCGTCAAGTTCCAGGGACAACAGCCTGGACAAGTTGGGGATAAGCAAAGCACGCTCGATAGGAAGAAGAAAAATAACTTTGCATTCAGCAGAAAGTTTCCATTTATGAAGTCTAAAGATGATAAGAGCGAGGATGGATCTGATCAGGAACGTGAGTATTATGTGCTTTTTGAGTTATTTGTATTAAACATACTTCATGAAATTCTTTCTGTTCGTCAAACTTATTTGCCTGCCACAAAATGGTTTAATATATTTCGAAATTTATTAAATTTAATAGTTTAATATTTGAAATTGGGGATTTTAACATGTAATTTTAATGTGTACAGCTTTTTCTTACTTTATCTGTACTGTTAAATTAAAATAGTTTTGCAGAATAGGTATTGAATTTATCTGACTTAAGGGGGTATTCTACTGTAGAATTTTGAAAAAATCAAAAAATTTGTTTTCATATTTTCAAAGTTTAGTTATTCAAAAATATATCATTAAAAGGATTTTTCAAAATTACTATTATTTCCTGAGTTATAGCCGTTTTAGTGACGTGGCCTCGGTTCGGGTCCGACCGAGTCTCAAAACTTGGAACGCGTTTTTCTCGGAACTACTTTTTTCGAGCTGGCGGTAAGGATATCTCGAGTTCTAATTAACCGATTTACTCCAAATTTGGAGAGGATCTTCTATATACATCGCTTTATCGCATGGATCTTTCCCAAAACTATAACTTTTCATTTAGTATTTTAAAAAAATTCGGAATAGTTAAAAAAAAAATATGAAAAAAAATTTTTTTCAAACAAAAGTTTTTTTAACTTATCCAAAGTTCATACGATAGCGGCATCTATAATAATTAAGAATTCATCTATTTTTTATGTTTCGGATCACCAGGAGGGTTGGAATCATGCACGCCAGGACACCCTCTTTTTTTTTTGAGCCCCCACTTTGACTGCTCATAACTTTGTGAATTCGAATTTTTTTTTAATATTTTTTTATGTAATAATAAAATATCAATTAACAAATGATAAAAAAATCGATAGTAAAAATATTATTTGTTTCCTTTATACAGCGCTTCAAAAACCGGGCAAAATTCATGTTTCTACAGTAGAATGCCCCCTTAAAAATTTAATTTAAACCAGAAATTTCATAATTAGGGTTTTCTTTATTTTTCACTAACTTTTCATTAACTTTGCTCTGAACTTTCACTTTTTCTTACATCTTGCTAGCAGTTCATCTTCAGCAACAATAATTATTATATACCCTCCAAAAATTTTTGATGAATTTGCTGAAGTTCTATGTGTGATACATACTTTATGGTAACAGCATAACTCTGATGAAGTAGACATATGTTTTTTTTGTTTCTTGGTCTTTATTTTTTTAGCAAATTGTTTGCTATTTATTATTAAAATATTTTTTAGTGTTTTTGGTATTTAATTGACATTTAATGTCATGATTAATATTGCTCTGATGTTATTTGATCTGAGTTTGTTTTTTCTTTAATTAACATTTATTGAAAGTTATTATTAATTTTGTTTATTGCACTATTTTGTTACTTGTTTTGGTTTTGTTTATTTTTATTTATTACATTACAGCCCCTAATCAACATGGTGTCGAATCTAATGATAATGAATCTCATAGTAAGTATTATTATTTATGAATGTGTTCAAAGCAGTGGCCAAAAATGCTATGTAAAATCGCATTATAAAAAAGATATATGCATATCATGATTATATAAAAATTTAATTAATTAATTTGCATG
Source organism: Ctenocephalides felis (assembly GCF_003426905.1). Taxonomy (NCBI): domain Eukaryota; kingdom Metazoa; phylum Arthropoda; class Insecta; order Siphonaptera; family Pulicidae; genus Ctenocephalides; species Ctenocephalides felis. The sequence goes on along the minus strand of NW_020537758.1, from coordinate 19,725,283 downwards.
CAAACTGTTTACCATTGACATTACTTGGCCACTTCTTTGCATAGAATTATTATGTTTTTTTTTCTTTAATTATCTTCATTTTATAATAATTGTCTTCATTAAAATTTTTTGTTTGTTACTTACTTTAATACATTCATACAACTTACTATCAATGAAACGACTCCGAATAAAATTCATTTCAATTTACAAGATTTTTTGCATATATTATTTTTTAAATAACGTAAATATCTTTTAGTTTATAAATTATTTAGTTCCAATATTTTTATCAATCGGATTAAAAAAATTATTTATTTAAAAAAGTTAAATTTTTTGCAACATGCAATATTATAATATTCATATATTTTATATTATAATTGCACTAATATTCTTACAAATTAATAAAATAAACAATACTAACTTTTTCATAATACTTGAGGAAATGAGCATGTGCCCTGATCCTTACAAGTATTCAAATTATATCTTATATACTTGTAATCATTCCTCTGTTTGACCCCAAATTTTCTTTTTTAGCATTTATGTTGTGCTACACTCAAGATGAAGCAAATCCCGATGGTAAGTCATGTGCATTTTGAATTTTTAGAAAAAATATTTTTTAATGGAATTGATTTTATGTACTGTTACCTTTATGTAGAAATAAATTAACGGATACCTATATAATAATCGTTGAATGTGGGGCGTGCGTGATCTGTTCTTTTATTTCATAATATAAGGAAAATGTGTGCTGTCTGTGTGTCTGTTGTAGAAATTAATATCTAATTTTTCTGCGGGATAGTTCAATCAGAAAGTTCTTCGATACTACAAACTATATAGCTACATTATATATTTTAATTATATTGGTAGTATCGTTATTTAAAACTTCAGGATTCTTTATAATTGAGCGCATCGAATAGTTGTCATGTATTAATAAATAAATGTTTTATTTTATATAAAATATTTTATGCGTTTATGTAGCATCTTTGTATGCATTTTAAATGTTCGCAAGATTAAAACGCAGCTTTTGAGGTGTGATGGTAATTATTATTTTTATTGCAATATATTACTTCATTGCTCAATCACTCTGTAGTCTCAAAAAACTAGATTGTATAATAATTGACAAAACTAGAGGAATCGAATAGCGAGAAAAATGATTCACTTAATAAAACAGTCTGTGAGAAACTTTAACAATATTAAATTGCGCAAAAAATAATCTGTTTATTTTTTTATTTGTACGACTGTTCGTTTTCATTTCAGAAATTAATATTATCATAATGATTTATTGATTACACTGAAATTATTCTAATTTATTGACAACTTCAATAATTTACATTGACTTATTGATTGCTATTTATTATAAATGATTCCTTAAAATATAGTGAAATTATTTTTAGTCAAACGTTTTACATATCATTTTTTTTTTTAAATTAAATTAGCATTAAGTAATATTTTCAATTATTAGTAGATCTAAAAAATGTAAAGATAATAAATGATCGATTCAGAATTGGTTATACTACTATTCCTTCTTCTTGTTTTGGTACTTGGAAATCAAGGAATGTGGTTGAGTACTTTACCAATTTATATGATTTGACATATAAATAGTTCACAAGATATTCATAATATGATTTTTTCTATCAAAAATTTTATTTATTACATTAGAATTTACTACAGCGATTGAGCTATGAATTTTTGCAACTATTTGGTGCTGTTGTTTGACTAAGTGACGGTTCGTGGTTCGTTTTTCAAACATATTTCCTAACTTTATTATTTATGTTAGGCTTGAAATATGAGGCTTATATTAGATATATAAACATATTTTTACAGATTATGCCAATTAGATTAGTAATAATTTAGTATAATATAGTACACGCAGGAAGAAATGTGATATCTGCTAAAATTTAGTAAAATAGTTTGGATGACATTGTAATGTGTTTTTAATAAGATCTCATTTTTAAGTATTGCATATGAATATTAAATTATTGAATTGGATCATATTAGATTTATAACTGCTTAGAGGTAGGCGATGAAGAAATAGTTTATTCAGTTGGCTAATATATCGTATGCAAAATTTATTATACAAATATTTTCAAACTTAAAAAATAGTCAATTTTTCAAATTACAAATGTTAACATTTAATGATCGAACTTTGAAATATTCATATTGTTTTAGTTTCTGCACTATTTATACATTAATCCGCTGAATTTGAATTTACAAATGTTTTTAAAAAGAATCAATAAATTGTGAATTACAAATTTAAAACATTGGATATTTTGAATATGTCTCATCTGAAAGTTTATTGTTGGCTTTGCATTACTAGTAAAAATGATTATTTTTAAATTCAACTTCAGCTTCGTAAATATGCTGTTAGTGCATATTTCTTAAAATTTTGACTGTAAGAAACCGTCTGTTCGGTTTCTGTTCAAAAAATGTGTAAAATAACTATATATTTTCATATTTTGCTGCTAAATTCTAATCGTGCATGTATGAATTTAATTGCATCGCAAATTTGTGTGTGCGCAAATCTAAAACTATAAATGCAACACTACAAAAATATTATCGATATTATATGAAATTTTAAAATATATAATTCAATTTGTAACGATTATATACATGCATATCTATCGAGTCAGCAATGTTATAGTAGCTTTTTTTAAATAATTTATTTATCAAATCATTTATTCGGTTCATTTAGCTGGACATCAATTACGGCATTTCGTGCGTATTTTAAAGTGTTTCTTATTAAGTTTTAAAACTGTAAACGATCATTCAGGTTCTTGTAGATATTTTATTTTTAATATTATTAGAAATAGTAACAACCGAGTTCCTATAGAGCTTATAATGTGAGAAACTAAGGTTGGTTATGCAATTTGAGCAAGTTTTTCAAACATGTTTGTTATTTTTGACAAATGGTTCAAATTAACTATATTATTATACAAGGTTTTATTAAAATCGTCAAAAAAACAATGGCAATCAGTTACGATAAACAACGCTTTGCCAAAAGCTAATCGGCACAATTTCCAAATGATATCTTTTGAATAAAGTCTTTAAAATAGGTTGAGAATTTATACGAAAACACTGACAAAAAATCTTGCAAATCGGATTTTCTCGTGAAAAACTTTTGCTTCGGAAGTTAATAATTGGGTAGTCTGTTTGCTAACAGCAATTATAGCACGGTTGAAACAGCAATAAATTTTCGATGATGATGGGGAAAATACTGCCTCCAAAAGTTGGCATTTTAACATTAGTGCTGTCAGTGCTGAAAAATTGTGTAGTTCCACCATTCTCTCAAAAACATGCAAAGCGTAGATTTATTTAGGAGATAAGCAGCCAGGATTGCAAATTTATAACAAAACTATATTTTTAGTTAGAAAGTAGTACCCCGTATATGGGGTATAAATGACCAATTGAAAGCTTCTTTGAAAAATGGCAAAATAACATATTTCTACAATGATGAACATATTCAGATAGTTGTTTGTTTGATATGTGGTATTTGTAGTGATGTAATTAATTTATTTATTCATTTTTTCATAAGCAAGCCGTAATCAATAATAATAGATAATATTTCAGGCTCTTGTCAAGCTTATTCATAATTTTTATTAAAAGGACAGTAATTTTATAATAATCATAGAATTACACTTCTGAAAAAAAAGAGCTGAAAAAAAGCATTCGAACATTAAATACAATGTTCATCATCAAGTTTATCATATTAAAGTCTATTTGACCACGAGTCAAGCTCAAAATTCTTGCAAAAAGTTGAAAGTTATACTCATTTAAAACCGTAAAAATTTTAATTAACAAAATAGCAATAAAAAAAACATGGTTGTACAGGCGATCAATTGTTCAGACTACATAGATAAAGGATAACGATTATGCAAGAAAATAGTTATTGAAATCAAATTGAGAAAATTCAGTAATGTCATAAAAAGCTAATTCTTTAAAAAGTTTAACTAGTGAAGCATGAATTTTTTTACTGTCTAAGTTTCGGATATTGAGTGGAAGTTTATTCATAAGCTGAAAACCTAAACCGTCGATCGTATTGAAAGAGCTGCCCTAATTTATATGTGCGCGCCTTAACAAGTTTGTGTCTAGTGTTGTAGTTTGAGGAGGACGAAGTCATATCAAAAAGTTTCGAATTGTTTTTGATGAAAGATAATGTTACCAGCAGAAAAATGCACGGGACCGTTAGAATATTGTGTTTTTTAAATATGGGTCTGCAGGAGGATTTACTGGACAAGGAAAAAATTACTCGAATAGCTCTTTTCTGAAGCTTAAATATTTTAATTAGTTCGGATAAAAAAAAACAGAATTGGATGCCGTAGGAAACGCGAGAATAAAAGTTGCTATAATAAACTGAAAGTAAGCAATTTAAACCGAGTTTGGGTTTTAGGGTTCGCAACATGAAACATATTTTAGATAAAGTTGGTGATAGTGAGATATAAATATGATCAGACCACTTTAAATTATTATTAATGTGAATACCAAGAAACTTTGATACTTGCGAAAAATCATATGCTGAATTATTGATGGTGTAAGAAGTAATATTATGGGATAAACGATTTTTTGTACAAAAAGATATGATTTGGGTCTTATCATTATTTAGGACTAGATTATTTTCACAAAACCATTTCGTTAATTGATTTTATTTTCGTAATAAATTTTGCTCAAAGTCAGATTGGCCCTTTGGACCCCGCCCTACTCTCTCTCTCTATATATATATAAATTTCATTGTGTATTTATATTATATTCAGTTTCTCAAAGAACTTTGTATTCTTGAAATGCTTTATATATCAAGTATCTCTTGCTGCGCACGAAATGCCGTCCGTATGTTGATGTCACAAACGGCGTGTGAGTCGTTTCCTTTTAGTTTTCCTTTATCTTTTTCACATTTTATCTTTTATCTTTTTATCTTTTATCTCTCCTTCTGACGCACTTGATCTCCCCAGGCACCGGGGAGATCGTGTATCGCATAGAGCTTCCCGATATGCATCAGATCGAGTTGATTTATCTCGAAAACACGGAAAGCAGTGACAGTAAGTCCGGCTAAAAAGATCGTTGTCTCTTGTCGCTAGGACCGAACCGCACTTGATTTTGTATCAACTAATTTTTAAATTTTTATTTTTTATTTCCTCTCGATATTGTTGATTCGAGATTAGTCACCAGTTTATTTTTCATCGCAATGCATATTATATTAGTGCTCTTAAATATTTAAAACATCTTTTTTTTCATTATTTTGTCGTATTGGAAAAATATAGTAAACTCACTGTGTCTTGTCTGAGAATTTTTAGTTTTCGTAAGGATACGTTCATACGGCGACACTACCATATGGCGACAAGTGCAGATTCAAATTTTGAATATTTAACCGAAAATATTATTATAATTGTAAAACTATAACTATATATAGATTTGATAAAAAAAACTGTTCAAATGAAAGTTATCGCAAACTCGAGAATACTTTACCCAGTTAACTGTGATTGACGAGCACCTATAGTAATCGTCATGAAGTAATGTTGGATATTTAAATTGTGATTTTTGAAAAAAATAAAATCTTGAATTTCAATATGTTCAGAATATTCCGGTAAAATAAGTAGTTCTGAGTGGCTTTTTACTTCAAGGCCAGTTTCAAGATCGTTCTGATATGTGCAAATAATCGACTTCATCAAGAAGAATTAAAATTTAGCTATTCAAATTCATCTTTTCTTTTTGAAAATTTCACCAAAAAACTGACCGAAGCAATTCATATGCTTTAAACAAACGTATAGTATGTACATATTATTAATTTAATTTAATAAAAATATATTTTATTTAAGAGTGCACGTCCACAGTGTGCAATACTAAACACAGAATATGTATAACTAAAGATTTTACATTAAACTACTTTTCGTAGGCCTGTAATATTCTAGGAAGTTCGTATCACTTTATAGAATAATCTTGAATTTATACTTTTATATGTAATAAATTATAGTTTATATCTTTATGTTAAAAGAAAAAGAATTTAGTAAATCTTACAATTTTGTAAATAAATGCATCTATTTAATTCTATATTTTAATCTGTGCATACCGTTCAAGAAGCCGCCTCAGTTAACTGGTTAAAGTCATGATGATATTGCATTTTTCAACATTACACCTTTTTTGACATATCTGTTTTCATTTTACTAAGTTTTCAACCGTCACTAGAGATAAAATATGGTACTTTAGGATTGATTCAACACAAAATTTGAATCTTATCTTGTTAGGTTTTGCTATTCTGTGTCGCCGGTATGAAGTCATCTTAATAGTGTTCGATTTAGTTATTAAGTAGAAACAAAAATTTTATTCATATTGTAAACACGTACAGTTTTTAATATCTGTAAACAGTGCCGGATATTGTTTTTAAGTTTTTATTTCTGTTATTTTGACCGCAACTGATTGGAAAAAAGGGTGCTGCAGTATCATCGCGCTTTTAAAACATTGCGATGAATATAGATATTCATGTAAATACAAAATTTCACGTGAATATACAGTAATTAGGAATACTTGCTGTCAATTGTTATATGAAAGTTTCAATTTGAAACTGATGTTGTATTTAGTTTGCATGAAATGAATTATTTCCTTAATTTGTTTTGTTGTTATATGCTGCAGAACTCTTCTATAAATTCATATTTAGATATTTCAGTTTTCATATTCTGTAGCAGTTATTAGGCTTTCTGATAAAATTTGCTATTCCAATATTTTATAGCCATGTACTTGTATTCTGCAAATTTTAATTATCTATTTAACTTTAAACTAATATATTTTAGAGGCACATACTCTTGGATGGCGCTTTTAATTGAATTTAAAACTTGACTCTCACCTGCCAAAAATAACATATAAAGCATATTCATCTTTGTTTAATTCAGTATTCAAGTTGAAGATTTTTTTATATTTATTGGATTTCTCTACAAAATAAAAATAATAATCGGAGTATTAGATAATATTAGATAGCCGAATAACATTGAGGTTTTGGCGTATTGGCCAGACTACTTCCTACTACTTACAAGTAGTATATTTTAGTAAAATTTCGTGTTTGTTACATGAAAAGCGCGGTCCATAACTAAATTCCTGCGGATTTAAATATTTTTTAGCATTTTCCGTATGTTAAGTATTTTTCATTCTCAATTAATAACTTTTTAATATTATCCGGCACTAGTATGTTAGTCGTCACCGGTAAATATTGATTTAGATAGATTTACATTACGTTACCACGAACACTAACGAAAATTGATAGTATTGTGTAAATGGTCGTTAGTTTAACATTCTTTCCACAAAATCAATTCTAGTCTATTGTGCAGATCTTTTGAATCACTATTGGTAGTTCCCTGTATATTAATATTGTCCAGACACGCACGGTCCAAGGATTCAGTTTGCCATAAATACTTATTATTATCGATTTTTATTTTAACGAAGAATGAAATAACATTCAAATAGTTTATTCTATATTTTTGAAGTTTCAAAATTTAGTACATAATTTTATACTAGTATTGTGGCATCTAAATTCTAAATGTAGATTTATGGTATGTCTTTTGAGGGTTGCTCGTTATATATGATATGAAAAGATCTAATTGTTTTTTTTGGATCTTGTTAAAAATTGGTATTTTATAAAATAGCTTTTGTATTATTGTTGTTACCAATGCACATTTGATAATCTAATTCAATCCCTAAGATTCTAAATGTGAGTGAATGCTTGTAATTAAGTATTGCGCATGTTTGTTAAATATGACTAATTTTATTTATTCATAGCATTAGATAATATTTAATACTGTAATTTGTCAATTATAATTAAAACATAATGTACGTTTTATTGTACAATGCAACAGGCGACTTTATACACTTACATCACTTTTTTAACCAAAGTAAAGACAAGGATTTATACTTTCATTTGATAATAGCATTTAAATAAATATAATTAATATACCTATATAAATTAATTTTGTATTGTTTGGCTAATCAAGTAGTTTATGACGTCATTATAATTTTATCAAAGAATACTATTTTTTTTATAACTGACTTTTATAAAAAAAAAAAAAATCTAATTTTTATGTCGAAAATTATTTTTAAATAAAGTCTTTCCTTATTTTTGCTTATAAGTATTAGTGAAGTTTTAAATTTCTAAGACTTATAGATTAAAAATGGCAACTAATTAGAAAATTATTAACTCTCTCTTATGATTCAGGCGAAGAAAACGTTCTTTCTTATGAAGCTGTGCAACAATTGACTATAAATTACACCAGACCAGTCATAATATTAGGACCGCTCAAGGATCGCGTCAATGATGATTTGATTTCCGAATTTCCCGAAAAATTCGGCAGCTGCGTACCTCGTAAGTAATTGTTAAATATTATATAGAAAACATTAGAAAACTACAATGATAGAAATAATAGATAGTAGATATTTTGAAAATTAAATTAAACATTTACTTACTTTATTTTGTCATTATTAATTCAATTATGTTGAAACATAACATAACACGTATTGTTACTTTAAAGTAAACATTTAAATACACAAAACTTTAGTACAGTCTATAGCAATGCGCCAAGGGTCCACGATACAAACAAGTTTGGAAAACTATTCTTCAAATATTAGGTTATATCAGAATTTTATTCTATTCTTTTTAGATACTACAAGACCGAAGAGAGGCTATGAAGTGGATGGTCGAGATTATCACTTCGTGGCATCCCGCGAACAAATGGAACGTGATATTCAAAATCATTTGTTTATTGAAGCAGGACAGTACAATGATAATTTATATGGAACTTCTGTAGCTTCTGTTCGTCAAGTTGCAGAAAAGGTGAGCTACTTAAAATTATAACAATAGTAATAAATAATTTATCTATTCCATCTTTTAATATTCTTGTACTAATTTATGCTCACATCGTCCTAAATAATACCACATTTTTTATTACCGACAAGTGAAAATGTAGGGAAGTACCGACATTCAAATAGATTAAGGTTGTTTGTAACCAGACTAAATCTTGTGTATTTTCGAGTATACTCGAAATGCGTATTAAAATCATATCTTTCAACATATTAAGAATATTTTTAGACTACTTATGCCAGAATAAAATGAATATTTATAAGTCGCATATAAGCGTAGCGCACAGTTGAATGAGTGCCACAGTGGAGTGGTTAAGTAGTACCCCGCCTAAATTTCCTTTTTTATTTATAAATTATGTACATGAGTTAACAGTGCTTTGTGAAACCGAAATAATTTAAACGTGATCTATAATGTCAACGTATATTTTTGAATTTTTCTGAAATGTTCCTTATGAATAAAATATTCAGAACGAGTTATAAATATTCATTTTAAATGTTATTTCTTTAGCTTGTTCGTAGTTGTAATTTGCAGGATTTTGCGCTCAAGTGTAAAATCCCTTGCTCGTAGCTGTTTAATAGAGAGCGTTTTATAGATTTTTCTGATAAATAGATGAATACAGTATTCCAAAGCTTTTACTCAAAATAGGAAATACCAAGGAGATGTAACCATTTGTAGTTGAATCTTCGTGAATATTTCCATCTTCATTTTTAGCATTTATTTCCCGAACTTGACAATTTTAGTCTAATAGAGAAAGTTCATGTGCCAAAAATATTTTTTTTGTTCATACTTTATTTAGCAGTTAGAAATATACTACACATAGTGTCTAAAATTTGATATATAGATAACTTTTGAGTCGTAGGTAAACTTATTAAGATAACTTTTCTTATTAATTACAGTTTTGGTATCACTAACAATTTTCTTATGATCACTAACATTTTTTATGAATTATTTTCAGGGTAAACATTGCATTTTAGATGTGAGCGCTAATGCTATAAAACGACTTCAAGTCGCACAACTTTATCCCATTGCAATATTCATCAAACCAAAATCAATTGAATCTATTATGTAAGTAATAATAAATAGCTATTATTTATCTTATTTCATTGACTTACTCAGGGTTAGTTAATAATTAACAAAAAAATTAATATTACTTTTCGATGTTAGTGATTCTTCTTTACAACTGTATATAAAATAATATTTTAGCATTAACTTTTTTTATGCATTGATTGAATATGGTATAAGTCAGCATATAAATAAAAATATAATATGTAATTATTATTATTTTGATTAAAAAAAAATATGATTAAAAATATACCTACTTCTTTATAAATGTAGGGGCCGATTCTGCCGTAAAATAGACTAATGTTATAGCAAGGCTATGTTACACTGCGTTTTCCATATAAAATAGTACAAAAATGTACCATTTATATGGAATATTTATATGGTACTCTGCAAATGCTATGTATTTTCTGTGAGATCACGCGTTTTACACATGAAATGCAGTTATGATAACATTCCTTTTTTGGCGTTTTTGCGTTTCATAGGTTAGGAATTCTATCTAAAACGCCTGACTGCACAACAATCTCATTGCATTTTGACTGTTTTAAGTACAATTTTATATGAGAAAACGCAGCGTGACAGCATTGCCATAACATCGGTCCATTTTATGGCAGAATCGGCCCCGTATAATTATAATGTGAAATTTAACAATATATAAATTAATAATGAAATGTAAATTTTTGAAATAATTTCTCAAAAGTTTAGTCCTTGTTGTCTGATGGATGAATGATTGCTTTATATCGATCTTTTATTTCTATTTACTTATTTACTTATTGAACATTTTTGTTTAGGGAAATGAATAAACGAATGACTGAAGAGCAGTCTAAGAAAACTTACGAACGTGCTCTAAAGATGGAACAAGAATTTGGAGAGTACTTTACAGGTGAATTTATTTATTTGTTATGTTTTCGCAAAGAATCATATGAAATGATGTTTATTGGTGTTGTGCAGATAGTTAATAAAAATACATTATTAACTTTTCTAAGAAAAAATATGTTTTTGCAAAAAAATCTATGCTTATGTTATGTTTTCAAGTCGAGTGTTTGCATGTGAACCGATTTTTCTATTTTTTGTCGTCGTTTTCTCAAAAGTGGCTGACCAGAGTTTCAACAAAATTTCAAGAATCTATTCGAAGTAACTCCATAAGAACTCGCTGTATTTAGTTTTGCAAGAGGGTCGGCTAAGCCTTTTTTGGTGCAGAAATTTTAATTAGCAGACAAGTGAACAATTAATTTCAAATAATTTATTGTTTTTAGAATTTTCTGTGAACGAAATTTTGTCCACGGTTTTTCATAAAATCGCTCAATCGATTTTAATCATTCAAAATTTTTTTGAAAGATATATTTTGGGAATTGTACTGATTAGTTTTTAGTAAAGATCGGCTTCGCTGTTTCTTCATAATTGATTGTTAAAAAAAATTTCGACAATTTTTATGAAACTTTTTTTGACGATAGAGATCATATATTTATTACCGCCCTACGACAAATCGTTTATTTTTGGAAATTGATCAAAGTTTGAAGAATAAAGGAGTATCTTTTCATGACTTGAGTTCAAAATTGACCTTATGTCAACGTTTTCTCGAAAATGACTGAACCGATTTTATATAACATTTGTTAGTTATTTGACAAGAACCAAAAGAAATGTACCGAATTTTCTATTTATTACTAAAGAAAGAAAGATCGAATTCAAAGTCGTTTTATTCTGTTGGCATAGAATTGTAGTAAATTTTATCTAGTTTCTCGCTATCTAACGGAGACAGGGTGCTTTCATATAACATTTGTGAGCTATTTGAGAAAAACAAAAAAATGTCCCGAATCTTCTATTTATTGCTAAAGAATGAAAGATCGAATTCAAAGTCGTTTTATTCCAAACTTTTATATCGGAGTGTATATAATTGTTGGAATGGAATTGTAGTAAATTGTATGTAGTTTCTCCCTATCTAACTGAAAACGGTGCTTTTAAGATTTGTGAGTTATTGACAAAAACCAAAAAAAGTCCCGAATTTTCTATTTATTGCTAAAGGATGAAAGATCGATTTCAAAGACACCGATAATGGCGAAGACGGCGAAGGCAACGGAGGCGGCTTATGTCAAATATTTCTTTATTAGTTCAAAGTGACGGCATTTACAAAAGATTCTGGGTTCGATACATATTGGAATCCGCGAATAACGAAATTTTAGACGCGAATATAGAAATAATG
>NW_020537758.1:19681947-19712221 GCF_003426905.1 Ctenocephalides felis | reverse complement strand
ATGCCTTTGAGCGTCAAACCATTTCTGCATTATGTATCCGCTTTTGGTAACGTGCACATTTTGGACATTGACTATTTGCCACAAATAGTTAATTAGTGTGTTGCTCGTATTAGTGATATTTCAAACCGTATTATTATGTAATTTTCCATTGCGTTACATGTTCGGCGTTTCGAAGCTTGTATTTTATTGGATGCATCAGTACTTCTGCCTAATTGTATTATTTGTCATGTTGATTTTTGGATAATTACACTGGCCATTTATATTTATCTCGCTGACAATTTGGTTGTGATTTTATTATATGATTATTTGATATTTAGTTACATCGTTTGTTACGTCTCTTGCTATGTAGTATTTATAAATACTGTACTAATATACGCAGTAAAATATAGTTTAGAGCAATAAAGTTAATTTTATTTTATTGCGTTTATTTTTTAGATATAATTGTTCGTCTTTGCTACTTAAGAGCATTTATCAGTTTAATATTTATTTGATTTTTTTCTAAAATTTAAATGTAGCGTTTACGAGAAAAGGCTATTCTCTTCAGCGTACCGTATATATATATAAATTAATGTAAATCTTTTTTTTTAAAAATAGTTCGGTTTAAGTTTTTTAATTATTGATGATTCAACTCCCAAATGATTTTTAAATATTTGATAAAATTATTCATTCATCACCAATAAACACATGATTGAGTTAATCATGCTACATTAATTTTTAGTGCTGATCTTTCTGTATAATGATAAACTTCTATAGACTTGAGTAATGTTGAATCATTACATATGTTTTTCTAGAATTATTGCAAGTCATTTGCAATGATTTGTTAAACGTCTAATCTGAAAGGGTTGATGAATAAGGATTTTTCGATAAAATAAAAGATGAATTTTTGATTATGAATGATTATTTTGAATGGAAGATGATGAGTTGATATTTTCGAAAATTAAGAAGACTTTAGATTAAAACGTTTTAGGAAATGAATTGAGTTTAGAACGATTTTGAATCAAAAACTTCGAAAATTATCAGTTGGTAATAGTTGCTTTATTCGATTTTAGTCCTGAATTCGATGAACATTCAAAAACATTAAGGCTTACTACGAAGATTAGTTTAGAATAATTTATTAGATTTTGGAATATTCAGCCGCGCATAAGCATTATTATGAAATATTAATATTAACACTTTTTGAGAAGTTGTGCAACTTTCCTTCAGACTAAATGTTAATTACGTTTACTTAATATAGTGAATAATATGTTTTGCAGTTCAAATAAACAGAAGAATGATTTTTTTTTTAATTTAGTAAATATACGTCGCGTAAAAAACATTCTGTAAATTATTCTAATCTGTTATATAGCAGTTTTTTTCTTTTCAATTCAATAGTCCATTATTCACTCACAGCAGCTCAAAAGCTTATTGTTCAAAAGCGTTTAAAGTTTTGCAAAAGCGCTCATTCTCAATTAATGATATGCGAATTTATTCATTAAATTAATTAATGAAATTGATACAACGCATCTAGTTCAAATTCGTTGATGTTTAAATTATTTAAACGCCAGTGAACAGTATGAAACAGGTCGGCTCAGTTCAAAGCTAGGTTGAAATTAAAAATGCATTACTGTATATAATATTATATATATATATATATATATTATGTATATTATATATATATAATATATATTAATATATATAGATATATATATATGTATATATATATGTTTCAAGTTATAACACTGTTTGTGATTTATATATGATAAAAAATAGGTTGTATATGAACCATATAACATTTGGTTATTATATATAATAATTGATAACTATTAATGTGTGTACTAAAATTTACATAGCTGTGAATGATTAGAGTGCCAACGTAACATGAACTGCGCCTTCTTTTCTTCCTACTTAATGCATTTTTCATTTAGATTACATAATAAATAAAAGCTACACAAACTTATCATGTAAATGATTCTAATTATCGTTCATAATAATTCATTTTGACCATAGTTTTATTTTTTAATATTCACATATTATAATTTACATGTATGAAATTAGTATCACGTTACACCTATTTGATTATTTACGCTCTCAAAATAGCATCATTTCACTCGCCTGATAAGGGCTTAGGCTGGACAGAATAGCCTACCTTGCCCTTACATACCTTTTTTTTAAAAATAATCGACAATCACATATATAAATTTTAACCTTATCGTAGTTACAAATTTATTTTAATGCTTATTATACATCTTGCTCATAAAAGTGAACCTTATTTTCGGCTCGTCTGACAGGTACTTGTGCAAGTTCAAATGCTCTGGCAATCTGATTTTTGAACATCTCAATAAATAATTGAAATTGTATACAAATTTGAAGCTTACAGGCATAAGTTCAATTTTTGAGCTTTTCTTTGCATTTTCAAACTCCTGGGCGATCATTAGGGTTTGTCGGTTTCCAAAAACCAGTTTTTAGTTAAAAAAGTCGGTTTTCACTGTATAAATGGAAAATGACAAATATAGCCAAATATCAAAGATAGATGAAAGCGTTTTGATTCTTGAAATCATATCGGTTCAATAGCATTTGATATCTTATCAGTCTGCAATGGTTTCCAGAAAGGTTTTGTCTATATTAATTAATCAGTATGACTTCTTGAAGAAGTAACTTTCTCTACTCAAACTTAAAAAAAGAGTTTTAAACCCTAGAAGTCACAAATTAAAGAACTTAGAATTATTATATCAGACATTAAAAACAATTAAGCATAATTTGGTCGCAAGTATTAGAGTAATTTCTATTTCAGGAAATTTTGTGAGTAAACAAAGGACACATCTATGTAGCAATTCGATAGCCGTTCTCAGTTTTTTTGAAATTATGTTTTATTAAAAAAAAAAACAATTAGAATGTTTAAAATTAATTAATTAAATTGCACGGAACAAACAATACCCGAGTTTAGTTTTAATTGTTTAGCTAAATTGATATTAACAAGTATGTATCAACATATATCTAATATTTTTTAATTTTTTTTTTTATTTAATGATTTTTTTCACTTTCATAAAACTATTTTCATTCTTATATGTGAAAATAATGCATGAATAGCGAATAATTATTTCCATAGTTATTTAAGCAAGATAAGCCATTATTTTTTAGTTCGACTAATTAAAATTAAAATAATTTTGTTTACTATCTCTAAAATTAAACAATAAATAAATTCAGTCAAATGCTGCTCTAAATTACACTAAATTTGCGGATATATTACAGAATATTCGAGCAAAAATGTATTTTTTATATAAAATTCGAAAACCGGTTAAAACCGTTTTTTAGTCAAATTAAAATTCGAAAACCGGTTTTCTGGAATGTCGTTTGTGTATAAACCCTAGCGACATGATGTGCAAGACTGAAACTTGCGAGATGATGGTTTTCGTACTTACATTAGCACGCTACGAATCACCAGTACAAAAAATTTTAGCCTTACAGGAACACTATTATTCAAAAGGTTCAGTAGCTTATTAATATCTGTTAAATAAGTTTTTATATTCATATTGTTATTAAAAAAAAGTTGTTATATTCACAATAGGTATTGAAAAATGTGATCAACATCTAAGAAAATGATTAATTACTTTGCTTCAATTAAAAAAAATTGACGAGATTTATGAAAAATATAATTCTTCTTATGAATAGTAGTTGCTTTTCCGTATGAAATGAAAAGTATATCCGGCATATTTCTTTACTCATAGTTCCAATCCAATTTCAGATGAATGGTGACGATCCTGCGTCATGGACAATCCAAGAAGTGGTTCTCGAGCGCGGCGACACCGGCCTCGGTTTCAGCATCGCGGGCGGCACGGACAATCCGCACGTGGAACGCGACACCTCGATCTATGTCACGAAACTGATCCCAGGTGGAGCGGCCTGCGCGGACGGGCGGCTGGCGGTCGACGACTGCATATTGCGCGTCAACGATTGCGACGTGCAGGGCGTACCGCATTCGGAAGCGGTCGAAGCGCTCAAGAGAGCTGGAAACACAGTCAAACTGGTGGGTAAAAGATGATTCTATTGTATTTTACTGGATAGAGAAAGAAAAGTCGAATAAACAACCGGCGGTGCGCTGCCACATAACTAACTTTTCAATAACTGCTTCGAATAAGGGGGCGTCCATTAATCACGTGAGCTATTTTTTAAGGATTTTTAGACCCCCTCCCCCTTGGTGATACATGGTGATATTCAAAATTACCCCCCCTCTCCCACCAAACATCACGTGTATTTTTAGGTACGTAAAAAACTAAATTTTTTTTAATTATTTTTGAAAATGCTTGAACTTTTTTAAAAAAAATATTTAAAAAATAAATACACGTGATATCTTACTATACCCCTCCCTCCCCCACGTGATATTTCGTGATTTTTTGTCAAACCCCCCTCCCCCTAAAAACCTCACGTGATTAATGGACGCCCCCTAAGAAATGAATCAATCATATCGTGCGTATTCGATATAAAAGTTTGGGATATAATAAATTCTTTACATTTTTATATACTTAAGTATATTTATAAGTACAAACTATGCTTTCATTGTTTATAATCACAATGTGTCCAATGTTTGTAAGCGCAAACCGTAATTTCATGCTTTGGAATATGTTTACATAAAATCTATTTATTAAATATAGTAATTTCTACGGATCACAATAAAGGGGTACTCTGGTCTAGAATTAAAAAAATCGATTTTTTTACGCTCTTCAAGAATATGTTTACAAGAGAATTTTCTTTATTTTCGGAGATATATGTACGAAAATCCTCTTGTTTCTTTTCTCTCGAAACTGTCTTTCAATACGATACCCACGATTTCTCAACTTCTGCTGGTTCTATTTACTTGAAATATTTACAGAGTCTTCTTTAAAAACTTGTCTTTATTATGAACTATGGTCATCCCCAAATTTCGAATTTTAATATTAAAAAAAATCGAGAATATCAAAAAAAAAAGATTTGGAAAAATATTCTTTTAACTTGCCCGGCAAAAAATGTATGATATTAATAAGTAAATATATTGTTTGCCTTTCAAAAACCGGATAAAAATCATGCCTGCATACCAGAATACACCCTTAATTTAAGTTAAGTGGTATTAATGAAGGATTGCACGTTTTTTCGTATTGTACTGAAAACATTATTTTAAGTGTGTGTATGTATTAAAAATTTGTAGAATAGATTGGAATAATGACAGAATCCATGTTAAATGTTATGTTTGATTTGAAAGCAGCGGAGTGATAATGATGATGATTTTATTTTAAGTATGAAATAAATTAATGATAAGGATATTTTTCCTTGAAAATCTGTGAAATTAGTAATATAATATTCATTATATTCATTAAAATACCTTTATATATTATCATCAATGATTAATTGATTATTATTAGAATTAAAATAATTGATTATTATTAGAATAATTTTGTTTTATATTAAATTCCTCCCGATAGTAATTTAGTTAGTTTATTTGCTATTATAGATGTGCATACATTTGTAATTGAACCATATATAATGAGTGACCTCATTGATCATGGTATTTAATGTACGTTATAATTGAATCAATGATAATATTGCGTAATGAATATAATATTATCGTTCTCTGCAGACAAACTATGATATGCGCTTATTATGTAACATTATTAAATTTTCCAAATATCGTCGTTGTGAACTTATCCTGATAGGTTTTTAACTAAATTATCTAATAAAGTTACCATTGCCCATATGATTTTTTTCTGGTATTATCGTGACGTTTAACGTGCTAACATTGTTTTGTTGTACTGAGGTATGTGATTATCATTTTTGTCAATTTTTAACTATGTAATATTTTTCAGTTGATAAAACGACGCCGTCCTGCTGGTCCTCGCCTTATGGAATTGGAATTGGTAAAAGGTGATAAGGGACTTGGTTTTAGTATTGCTGGTGGTATTGGCAATCAACACATACCTGGAGATAATGGTATGTAAATATGTAATATCAGTTAAGTAGTATTAATGAAGGATTACACGTTTTATTTGCTGCATTATTTTCAATAATTAAGAAAATAATTAGGTAATGACTAACTGATAGTCACTAATGAGCTTGGGCAAGCATATTGAGTAAAATAGAAGCATTACTCTTATATAACGATTAAAACTTCTTTCATAAACTGTGTTTAATCAAATTTCACGACCGCTTTAAATGTGACTGTAATTTCTGTACTGTGCTTGAACTTTTACTGTCTGCGAACGTGTGAATTGATTTTGAATTTAATTAATTATTCATTGTTAATAAATACAAACAAAACAAATAATCATTTTTATTAAATAAATAATTTGACTCGTCATTAAAAAACACTTTTAGGACATTTAATTTGAAATTAATTACGTGCCGTGCACAATAGCACGTTATTTGCTGAAATAAAATTTATAGCACAGCTATGTATTATATTTCAGTATGATTAAATGCTTTGTTAATTTATAATTTGACAATTTATGCATTATCTATTAATCGAAACGTTTGTTAGAGGCTATTAAAACCACTACTACAAGTCACACAAACTATTGGTTAAATGTTTGTATTAATATGAAATTTTATAATCTATTATGAAAAATAAATGCTATATATAGACCTACCGGAATTTTTTGTCCGAATTTATAACATCATTCATTCCACGTTTATTGCATGTTTGGCTCTATATTTTTATCGCTTAATGTACACATTGACATGGTAAATAAACTATAATAAAGTTCATCTGGAGCATGGGGCAGCGGAGCAACGAGTGAAATGGAGTGCTTTTCTAATTTATGATGACAGTTGATTTTATAACGTCTTTAATATAAAGCACCTTCAGATCATCACAAAATTATGTGACAAGCAAAAAGTTCAAAAATGAAGATGTTCAAAAATAAGGACTGGTTCCATTTTTTTGTATCAAAGATAGAACATTTTTCAAAAATGATGGGATATACAGATTGCCCTCACGCTGTAAAGAGATGGTTATCAATAATTACAATTATATTGTTCAAGAATGTTAAATGGCGAGAGAAATAAAGTACTTTGTTTTATTCCACAATCGTACACAACTTTCCGGTAGGCCTATTGTTATCATACCGCATGGAGTCTTAAGCGACTACTAATACTAGTAATATTATGATCTACTAGGTACTAGTAATATTATGATCTACTAGGACTAGTAATATTATGTTAAATTGCAGGAATTTACGTTACAAAAATTATGGAAGGCGGCGCAGCACATGCCGATGGCCGCCTGGCGGTCGGTGACAAGTTAGTGGCGGTGCGAAACACGGCGCAGGGCGAACGAGATCTTCAAAACGTGACACACGAAGAAGCGGTTGCGACGCTTAAAGCGACTACGGATAGAGTTGTGCTGCTCATTGGAAAAACCGAACACCGACCTGGTCAGTTGTAATACTGATTAGAATTATATTGCTTTTTTATTGAACTTTTCATCTGCCTTGCAATTGTCTCATTTTATAAATTGATTTGGAACTTTGACATTCACCCGTTATTACTTAAAATGAGGTACAGTAAACCTTCGCTTTACGTGACAACTGCGTACCGTGCAGTTTGGGGACCGTGCTATAAAAACCTCGTATTTAACATACAATTCAGG
Organism: Ctenocephalides felis; assembly: GCF_003426905.1. Taxonomy (NCBI): domain Eukaryota; kingdom Metazoa; phylum Arthropoda; class Insecta; order Siphonaptera; family Pulicidae; genus Ctenocephalides; species Ctenocephalides felis. Next base: position 19,704,627 of record NW_020537758.1, on the reverse strand, counting down.
CTAATTGGTAATGCGTTCTATGAAACCTTACATAGTGCAGTATGGGAACCGTGCTATGATAGACTCAGAGTTGGTACAAATCGCACCAAGAATTACAACTTGAAGTAGGAGTAATACAGACGAAATGACTTGCAGGACATTGACACCATATTCAAAAATTGGCGCGATGCAGTAGTCAGCTCAAACGTGTTTTTAGACAGCTATTATATAATCAGACATGTCTAAAAGATAGAAGTCGATAACAAAACTTACATTAACACCCTTTTGAATTTTGATATCAAATTCCTATAATCACTCATAGGTTGCGCAAGGAATTTATGCGCTGTTGAACAAAAACCGTGTAATAGAAAGTCCGTGCAGTCGGAGGGATGTCGGATTTTTAACTCCGTGTAGTATGGAAACCGTGTACCCAGAGTGCCATGTAAAGCGGGGGCCTACTGTATAGTGATTGATTTATTTTTATTTGATTTTCATTAATCATTTTAGATTGTGTGACCGACAGCGCACCGTTGCGGGCTTCTACAGCAAATTTACATCATTCACAAACTTTACCAAGACCTCTTACACCGAGAGCTGTAAGCCAGGAAGATATCTCTAGGTATTTAATTTATTTTACATGTGGTTTATAACTTAGCAAGTTAATTTATTTTGCTTGTGTATATAATTCTATGATATAAAATGGTCACGCACGTGATTGGTTAGAGCTATGGGATTTCAATGTCGATATTTGTCTAGAGCTACTTGATGTCAAATAGTAGTGGCATCGGTTTTACTCGGAAATATGGATAGCAGTATGTTTCCAAGTAAAAAGAGCCCTAACCTGCCTTTTCTGTATTAATTCAAAATTTATTACAGAAATTGTAATAATAAAGTTCATCACATAAATATGAGAAACAACTGTTTTGGTTGTCATCTATAAAAACCAACGTAGTTAGTTAAATAAATCACCACAAGAGCTCATAGAACTATAAGTTCTGATCATGGTTCAAATAATACTATAATAATAATATATTGAAATAGTACTTTTGATCTACAGCTTGGTAATTTCTATTGAAATCATGAGACTTACAAAATATCTCAGGATTCTATTCTTTCTCTAATTCGAAAAGCTCACTTGGTTAAATAGTGCTTATATATACCGATATAGTAATTATTACTGCACTATCAGCATTGTATTTATTTTTGCATTGTTAAACAAAAGTTTTAAGTATTATTTTATATTTCTAGGGAGCCCCGTACAATTGTTATTAACAAAGGCAATAGTGGCTTAGGTTTTAATATCGTGGGCGGTGAAGATGGTGAAGGCATTTTTGTATCATTTATTTTGGCCGGTGGACCTGCGGATGCTGGAGGTGAGTTGCGTCGTGGCGACCAGATCATCAGCGTTAACGGAGTTGATCTGCGCAACGCAACGCACGAGGAGGCTGCACAAACATTGAAGGTAGGAAAATTTATCGAAATGTAATAATTTGCAAAACGAACTCATGCATTTATTAATAAGAGACAAGTTTTGATTTGCAACCGAAAATTTTAAATTAGTTGGTATTAGAGATGGTAACTCACTCCGGAGTTATCATTCCGATACAACTCCTCCCTCGGAGTGAATCCGAGTGGAGTTGTTTCACAGGATATGTCATATCCGACTTCTTTAAACTGGTATTAAATCTGTTAACTCGCACAGGCATTCATCTTTTGCTTTGGGAAGGATGCGGTCACTTTCTTGTCTCGCAATCCGTTTTATGACCTTTTTAGGTATAAAAGTCAAAATAAATACCATTGTGTATTTTCCAGAAAATACAAAAATGTTACTTTAAAGATACAGAACAATGAAATTGTATTCAAGTGTGAATAGCTCAAATGTATAATTTATTGAATAGTAAGGGGTGATATTTCTAACTACGACAATCTTTATATACATACCGAATAATATACGAAACGAAATACATTTATTTAATCTTGTTTTTCCATAGCCTGAAATAACAACACTTTAGAGTACAAAATTTATCAGTGATATCATTAGTATTTAAGCAGTAAAAAATATTCAGTATTATATTATTACTTTTACACAATTATATAATTGTGTAAAAGTAATAATATGCTAATCGAACTACACGATATAATATTAATTTTCAAATGGAAATAGCAGAAGAAAAATTTTGAAAGCAGAAGTATTATGTTTTGCTTTTATTACAAAGTTTGCTACATAATTTTTATATAAAATTAATCCAAAAAATCAATTATTTTCTCATCAAAAGGAAATCATTAAATTGAATTTGATTCTTAAGTTTTGCGTTTTTACTTTGGTCAACACTGCTAAAAATACGAGTCACTGAGTCGATCATCTGGTCGACCGAAAAATTTTACAATCCGCCATTTATTCGTGAATTTTTTAGAAAAATTATTTTATTGATTATTCATAAATTTTTATTTCAAATAATTAACGGGATTTGACACATCCTTAGATACATGAACAGTGTACTATAGAACACATTTGTGTCGAGTATTTCGGTTTCAAAGCTGTCGGAGTCGTGGAGTTGTTAAGCGGATATAACTTCTCCCTGAAGCGGAGTCAAATCCGAGTCGATCCAGCTTCGGATATGATAAGCCCATCTCTAATTGGTATATAGAAATACTATATATAAGTAACCCCCGTACAACACGGTAGTTACGTTCCAGAAAACTAGCGTGTTATGCGAATCCGTGTTATAAGGGATAAAGAACTAGTACAAAAAGGGGTTGCGTTTCAAGAATTCAAAAAACATGCTACATATCACGATTTTATAATAAATATTGTTACATTTATTCATTTTTTAAGAAGTAATATACTTGAATTATATGATTTTTTTCGTCATAATTAACAAGTAAGTACTATCCAACATGATCTTTTTTCTGCAAGATATCCTCATCCTCTGAGCAGTTTTCTATACTACCTCCAAACCCGTGCATTATTTTTGATATAACCATAAAATTAATCATGAATAACTTTGCAGAGTACCGGACAGACGGTGACAATAATAGCACAGTATCGTCCGGATGATTATAACCGCTTTGAGGCCAAAATAACCGATCTAAAGCAAAAACTTAGCACATCGGGCGGCACATTGCTGCGCACTTCGCAAAAACGCACTTTGTTCGTGCGCGCGTTATTCGACTACGACCCGAACCGCGATGACGGTCTTCCGTCACGCGGACTGCCATTCCGTCACGGCGATATTTTACACGTGACGAACGCCAGCGACGACGAATGGTGGCAGGCTCGCCGGGTACCTCCTCCAGGAGGTGCTGATGAAGGTACGGTTGGCATAGTTCCTTCTCGCAAACGTTGGGAGAGGAAACAGAAGGCCAGAGATCGCAGCGTGAAGTTCCAGGGACAACAGCCTGGACAAGTTGGGGATAAGCAAAGCACGCTCGATAGGAAGAAGAAAAATAACTTTGCATTCAGCAGAAAGTTTCCATTTATGAAGTCTAAAGATGATAAGAGCGAGGATGGATCTGATCAGGAACGTGAGTATTATGTGCTTGTTGAGTTATTATGTATGTATTAAACATACTTCATGAAATTCTTTCTGTTCGTCAAACTTATTTGCCTGCCACAAAATGGTTTAATATATTTCGAAATTTATTAAATTTAATAGTTTAATATTTGAAATTGGGGATTTTAACATGTAATTTTAATGTGTACAGCTTTTTCTTACTTTATCTGTACTGTTAAATTAAAATAGTTTTGCAGAATAGGTATTGAATTTATCTGACTTAAGGGGGTATTCTACTGTAGAATTTTGAAAAAATCAAAAAAATTTGTTTTCATATTTTCAAAGTTTAGTTATTCAAAAATATATCATTAAAAGGATTTTTCAAAATTACTATTATTTCCTGAGTTATAGCCGTTTTAGTGACGTGGCCTCGGTTCGGGTCCGACCGAGTCTCAAAACTTGGAACGCGTTTTTCTCGGAACTACTTTTTTCGAGCTGGCGGTAAGGATATCTCGAGTTCTAATTAACCGATTTACTCCAAATTTGGAGAGGATCTTCTATATACATCGCTTTATCGCATGGATCTTTCCCAAAACTATAACTTTTCATTTAGTATTTTAAAAAAATTCGGAATAGTTAAAAAAAAAATATGAAAAAAAATTTTTTTCAAACAAAAGTTTTTTTAACTTATCCAAAGTTCATACGATAGCGGCATCTATAATAATTAAGAATTCATCTATTTTTTATGTTTCGGATCACCAGGAGGGTTGGAATCATGCACGCCAGGACACCCTCTTTTTTTTTTGAGCCCCCACTTTGACTGCTCATAACTTTGTGAATTCGAATTTTTTTTTAATATTTTTTTATGTAATAATAAAATATCAATTAACAAATGATAAAAAAATCGATAGTAAAAATATTATTTGTTTTCTTTATACAGCGCTTCAAAAACCGGGCAAAATTCATGTTTCTACAGTAGAATGCCCCCTTAAAAATTTAATTTAAACCAGAAATTTCATAATTAGGGTTTTCTTTATTTTTCACTAACTTTTCATTAACTTTGCTCTGAACTTTCACTTTTTCTTACATCTTGCTAGCAGTTCATCTTCAGCAACAATAATTATTATATACCCTCCAAAAATTTTTGATGAATTTGCTGAAGTTCTATGTGTGATACATACTTTATGGTAACAGCATAACTCTGATGAAGTAGACATATGTTTTTTTTGTTTCTTGGTCTTTATTTTTTTAGCAAATTGTTTGCTATTTATTATTAAAATATTTTTTAGTGTTTTTGGTATTTAATTGACATTTAATGTCATGATTAATATTGCTCTGATGTTATTTGATCTGAGTTTGTTTTTTCTTTAATTAACATTTATTGAAAGTTATTATTAATTTTGTTTATTGCACTATTTTGTTACTTGTTTTGGTTTTGTTTATTTTTATTTATTACATTACAGCCCCTAATCAACATGGTGTCGAATCTAATGATAATGAATCTCATAGTAAGTATTATTATTTATGAATGTGTTCAAAGCAGTGGCCAAAAATGCTATGTAAAATCGCATTATAAAAAAGATATATGCATATCATGATTATATAAAAATTTAATTAATTAATTTGCATGCAAACTGTTTACCATTGACATTACTTGGCCACTTCTTTGCATAGAATTATTATGTTTTTTTTTCTTTAATTATCTTCATTTTATAATAATTGTCTTCATTAAAATTTTTTGTTTGTTACTTACTTTAATACATTCATACAACTTACTATCAATGAAACGACTCCGAATAAAATTCATTTCAATTTACAAGATTTTTTGCATATATTATTTTTTAAATAACGTAAATATCTTTTAGTTTATAAATTATTTAGTTCCAATATTTTTATCAATCGGATTAAAAAAATTATTTATTTAAAAAAGTTAAATTTTTTGCAACATGCAATATTATAATATTCATATATTTTATATTATAATTGCACTAATATTCTTACAAATTAATAAAATAAACAATACTAACTTTTTCATAATACTTGAGGAAATGAGCATGTGCCCTGATCCTTACAAGTATTCAAATTATATCTTATATACTTGTAATCATTCCTCTGTTTGACCCCAAATTTTCTTTTTTAGCATTTATGTTGTGCTACACTCAAGATGAAGCAAATCCCGATGGTAAGTCATGTGCATTTTGAATTTTTAGAAAAAATATTTTTTAATGGAATTGATTTTATGTACTGTTACCTTTATGTAGAAATAAATTAACGGATACCTATATAATAATCGTTGAATGTGGGGCGTGCGTGATCTGTTCTTTTATTTCATAATATAAGGAAAATGTGTGCTGTCTGTGTGTCTGTTGTAGAAATTAATATCTAATTTTTCTGCGGGATAGTTCAATCAGAAAGTTCTTCGATACTACAAACTATATAGCTACATTATATATTTTAATTATATTGGTAGTATCGTTATTTAAAACTTCAGGATTCTTTATAATTGAGCGCATCGAATAGTTGTCATGTATTAATAAATAAATGTTTTATTTTATATAAAATATTTTATGCGTTTATGTAGCATCTTTGTATGCATTTTAAATGTTCGCAAGATTAAAACGCAGCTTTTGAGGTGTGATGGTAATTATTATTTTTATTGCAATATATTACTTCATTGCTCAATCACTCTGTAGTCTCAAAAAACTAGATTGTATAATAATTGACAAAACTAGAGGAATCGAATAGCGAGAAAAATGATTCACTTAATAAAACAGTCTGTGAGAAACTTTAACAATATTAAATTGCGCAAAAAATAATCTGTTTATTTTTTTATTTGTACGACTGTTCGTTTTCATTTCAGAAATTAATATTATTATAATGATTTATTGATTACACTGAAATTATTCAAATTTATTGACAAAACTTCAATAATTTACATTGACTTATTGATTGCTATTTATTATAAATGATTCCTTAAAATATAGTGAAATTATTTTTAATCAAACGTTTTACATATCTTTTTTTAAATTAAATTAGCGTTAAGTAATATTTCCAGTTATTAGTAGATCTAAAAAATGTAGAGATAATAAATGATCGATTCAGAATTGGTTATACCACTATTCCTTCTTCTTGTTTTGGTACTTGGAAATCAAGGAATATGGTTAAGTACTTTACCAATTTATATGATTTGACATATAAATAGTTCACAAGATATTCATAATATGATTTTTTCTATCAAAAATTTTATTTATTACATTAGAATTTACTACAGCGATTGAGTTATGAATTTTTGCAACTATTTGGTGCTGTTGTTTGACTAAGTGACGGTTCGTGGTTCGTTTTTCAAACATATTTCCTAACTTTATGATTTATGTTAGGCTTGAAATATGAGGCTTATATTAGATATATAAACATATTTTTACAGATTATGCCAATTAGATTAGTAATAATTTAGTATAATATAGTACACGCAGGAAGAAATGTGATATCTGCTAAAATTTAGTAAAATAGTTTGGATGATATTGTAATGTGTTTTTAATAAGATCTCATTTTTAAGTATTGCATATGAATATTAAATTATTGAATTGGATCATATTAGATTTATAACTGCTTAGAGGTAGGCGATGAAGAAATAGTTTATTCAGTTGGTTAATATATCGTATGCAAAATTTATTATACAAATATTTTCAAAACTTAAAAAATAGTCAATATTTCAAATTACAAATGTTAACATTTAATGATCGAACTTTGAAATATTCATATTGTTTTAGTTTCTGCACTATTTATACATTAATCCGCTGAATTTGAATTTACAAATGTTTTTAAAAAGAATCAATAAATTGTGAAATACAAATTTAAAACATTGGATATTTTGAATATTTTTCATCCGAAAGTTTATTGTTGGCTTTGGATTACTAATAAAAATGATTATTTTTAAATTCAACTTCAGCTTCGTAAATATGCTGTTAGTGCATATTTCTTAAAATTTTGACTGTAAGAAACCGTCTGTTCGGTTTCTGTTCAAAAAATGTGTAAAATAACTATATATTTTCATATTTTGCTGCTAAATTCTAATCGTGCATGTATGAATTTAATTGCATCGCAAAGTTGTGTGTGCGCAAATCTAAAACTATAAATGCAACACTACAAAAATATTATCGATATTATATGAAATTTCAAAATATATAATTCAATTTGTAACGATTATATACATGCATATCTATCGAGTCAGCAATGTTATAGTAGCTTTTTTTAAATAATTCATTTATCAAATCATTTATTCGGTTCATTTAGCTGGACATCAATTACGGCATTTCGTGCGTATTGTAAAGTGTTTCTTATTAAGTTTTAAAACTGTAAACGATCATTCAGGTTCTTGTAGATATTTTATTTTTAATATTTTTAGAAATAGTAACAACCGAGTTCCTATAGAGCTTATAATGTGAGAAACTAAGGTTGGTTATGCAATTTGAGCAAGTTTTTCAAACATGTTTGTTATTTTTGACAAATGGTTTAATATTATTATACAAGGTTTCATTAAAATCGTCAAAAAAACAATGGCAATCAGTTACGATAAACAGCGCTTTGCCAAAAGCTAATCGGCACAATTTCCAAATGATATCTTTTGAATAAAGTCTTTAAAATAGGTTGAGAATTTATACGAAAACACTGACAAAAAATCTTGCAAATCGGATTTTCTCGTGAAAAACTTTTGCTTCGGAAGTTAATAATTGGGTAGTCTGTTTGCTAACAGCAATTATAGCACGGTTGAAACAGTAATAAATTTTCGATGATGATGGGGAAAATACTGCCTCCAAAAGTTGGCATTTTAACATTAGTGCTGTTAGTGCTGAAAAATTGTGTAGTTCCACCATTATCTCAAAAACATGCAAAGCGTAGATTTATTTAGGAGATAAGCAGCCAGGATTGCAAATTTATAACAAAACTATATTTTTAGTTAGAAAGTAGTACCCCGTATATGGGGTATAAATGACCAATTGAAAGCTTCTTTGAAAAATGGCAAAATAACATATTTCTACAATGATGAACATATTCAGATAGTTGTTTGTTTGATATGTGGTATTTGTAGTGATGTAATTTATTTATTTATTTATTTATTCATAAGCAAGCCGTAATCAATAATAATAGATAATATTTCAGGCTCTTGTCAAGCTTATTCATAATTAATATTAAAAGGACAGTAATTTTATAATAATCATTGAATTACACTTCTGAAAAAAGAGCTGAAAAAAAGCATTCGAACATTAAATACAATGTTCATCATCAAGTTTATCATATTAAAGTCTATTTGACCACGAGTCAAGCTCAAAATTCTTGCACAAGGTTGAAAGTTATACTCATTTAAAACCGTAAAAATTTAAATTAATAAAATAGCAATTAAAAAACATGGTTGTACAGGCGATCAAATGTTCAGACTACATAGATAAAGGATAACGATTATGCAAGAAAATAGTTATTGAAATCAAATTGAGAAAATTCAGTAATGTCATAAAAAGCTAATTCTTTAAAAAGTTTAACTAGGAAGGGTATAAATTTTTTTACTGTCTAAGTTTCGGATATTGAGTGGAAGTTTATTCATAAGCTGAATACCTAGACCGTCGATCGTATTGAAAGAACTGGCTAATTTATATGTGCGCTCCTTAATAAGTTTATGTCTAGTGTTGTAGTTTGAGGAGAACGAAGCCATATCGAAAAGTTTCGAATTGTTTTTGATGAAAGATAATGTTACCAGCAGAAAAATGCACGGGACCGTTAGAATATTGTGTTTTTTAAATATGGGTCTGCAGGAGGCTTTACTGGGCAAGGAAAAAATTACTCGAATAGCTCTTTTCTGAAGCTTAAATATTTTAATTAGTTCGGATAAAAAAAAAACAGAATTGGATGCCGTAGGAAACGTGAGAATAAAAGTTGCTATAATAAACTGAAAGTAAGCAATTTAAACCGAGTTTGGGTTTTAGGGTGCGCAACATGAAACATGTTTTAGATAAAGTTGGTGATAGTGAGATAGAGATATGATCATACCACTTTAAATTATTAATCATATGAATACCAAGAAACTTTGATACTTGCGAAAAGTCATATGCTGAATTATTGATGGTTAAAGAAGTAATATTATTGGATAAATTTAAATTATTATTCATATGAATACCAAGAAACTTTGATACTTGCGATATTATTGGATAAACGATTTTTTGTACAAAAAGATATGATTTGGGTCTTATCATTATTTAAGACTCGAGTATTTTCACCAAACCATTTCGTTAATTGATTTTATTTTCGTAATAAAATTGCTCAAAGTCAGATTGGACCTTTGGGCCCCGCCCTACTCTCTCTCTCTCTCTCTATAATATATATATATATATATATATATATATATAAATTTCATTGTGTATTTATATTATATTCAGTTTCTCAAAGAACTTTGTATTCTTGAAATGCTTTATATATCAAGTATATCTTGCTGCGCACGAAATGCCGTCCGTATGTTGATGTCACAAACGGCGTGTGAGTCGTTTCCTTTTAGTTTTCCTTTATCTTTTTCACATTTTATCTTTTATCTTTTTATCTTTTATCTCTCCTTCTGACGCACTTGATCTCCCCAGGCACCGGGGAGATCGTGTATCGCATAGAGCTTCCCGATATGCATCAGATCGAGTTGATTTATCTCGAAAACACGGAAAGCAGTGACAGTAAGTCCGGCTAAAAAGATCGTTGTCTCTTGTCGCTAGGACCGAACCGCACTTGATTTTGTATCAACTAATTTTTAAATTTTTATTTTTTATTTCCTCTCGATATTGTTGATTCGAGATTAGTCACCAGTTTATTTTTCATCGCAATGCATATTATATTAGTGCTCTTAAATATTTAAAACATCTTTTTTTTTTTCATTATTTTGTCGTATTGGAAAAATATAGTAAACTCACTGTGTCTTGTCTGAGAATTTTTAGTTTTCGTAAGGATACGTTCATACGGCGACACTACCATATGGCGACAAGTGCAGATTCAAATTTTGAATATTTAACCGAAAATATTATTATTATTGTAAAACTATAACTATATATAGATTTGATAAAAAAAACTGTTCAAATGAAAGTTATCGCAAACTCGAGAATACTTTACCCAGTTAACTGTGATTGACGAGCACCTATAGTAATCGTCATGAAGTAATGTTGGATATTTAAATTGTGATTTTTGAAAAAAATAAAATCTTGAATTTCAATATGTTCAGAATATTCCGGTAAAATAAGTAGTTCTGAGTGGCTTTTTACTTCAAGGCCAGTTTCAAGATCGTTCTGATATGTGCAAATAATCGACTTCATCAAGAAGAATTAAAATTTAGCTATTCAAATTCATCTTTTCTTTTTGAAAATTTCACCAAAAAACTGACCGAAGCAATTCATATGCTTTAAACAAACGTATAGTATGTACATATTATTAATTTAATTTAATAAAAATATATTTTATTTAAGAGTGCACGTCCACAGTGTGCAATACTAAACACAGAATATGTATAACTAAAGATTTTACATTAAACTACTTTTCGTAGGCCTGTAATATTCTAGGAAGTTCGTATCACTTTATAGAATAATCTTGAATTTATACTTTTATATGTAATAAATTATAGTTTATATCTTTATGTTAAAAGAAAAAGAATTTAGTAAATCTTACAATTTTGTAAATAAATGCATCTATTTAATTCTATATTTTAATCTGTGCATACCGTTCAAGAAGCCGCCTCAGTTAACTGGTTAAAGTCATGATGATATTGCATTTTTCAACATTACACCTTTTTTGACATATCTGTTTTCATTTTACTAAGTTTTCAACCGTCACTAGAGATAAAATATGGTACTTTAGGATTGATTCAACACAAAATTTGAATCTTATCTTGTTAGGTTTTGCTATTCTGTGTCGCCGGTATGAAATCATCTTAATAGTGTTCGATTTAGTTATTAAGTAGAAACAAAAATTTTATTCATATTGTAAACACGTACAGTTTTTAATATCTGTAAACAGTGCCGGATATTGTTTTTAAGTTTTTATTTCTGTTATTTTGACCGCAACTGATTGGAAAAAAGGGTGCTGCAGTATCATCGCGCTTTTAAAACATTGCGATGAATATAGATATTCATGTAAATACAAAATTTCACGTGAATATACAGTAATTAGGAATACTTGCTGTCAATTGTTATATGAAAGTTTCAATTTGAAACTGATGTTGTATTTAGTTTGCATGAAATGAATTATTTCCTTAATTTGTTTTGTTGTTATATGCTGCAGAACTCTTCTATAAATTCATATTTAGATATTTCAGTTTTCATATTCTGTAGCAGTTATTAGGCTTTCTGATAAAATTTGCTATTCCAATATTTTATAGCCATGTACTTGTATTCTGCAAATTTTAATTATCTATTTAACTTTAAACTAATATATTTTAGAGGCACATACTCTTGGATGGCGCTTTTAATTGAATTTAAAACTTGACTCTCACCTGCCAAAAATAACATATAAAGCATATTCATCTTTGTTTAATTCAGTATTCAAGTTGAAGATTTTTTTATATTTATTGGATTTCTCTACAAAATAAAAATAATAATCGGAGTATTAGATAATATTAGATAGCCGAATAACATTGAGGTTTTGGCGTATTGGCCAGACTACTTCCTACTACTTACAAGTAGTATATTTTAGTAAAATTTCGTGTTTGTTACATGAAAAGCGCGGTCCATAACTAAATTCCTGCGGATTTAAATATTTTTTAGCATTTTCCGTATGTTAAGTATTTTTCATTCTCAATTAATAACTTTTTAATATTATCCGGCACTAGTATGTTAGTCGTCACCGGTAAATATTGATTTAGATAGATTTACATTACGTTACCACGAACACTAACGAAAATTGATAGTATTGTGTAAATGGTCGTTAGTTTAACATTCTTTCCACAAAATCAATTCTAGTCTATTGTGCAGATCTTTTGAATCACTATTGGTAGTTCCCTGTATATTAATATTGTCCAGACACGCACGGTCCAAGGATTCAGTTTGCCATAAATACTTATTATTATCGATTTTTATTTTAACGAAGAATGAAATAACATTCAAATAGTTTATTCTATATTTTTGAAGTTTCAAAATTTAGTACATAATTTTATACTAGTATTGTGGCATCTAAATTCTAAATGTAGATTTATGGTATGTCTTTTGAGGGTTGCTCGTTATATATGATATGAAAAGATCTAATTGTTTTTTTGGATCTTGTTAAAAATTGGTATTTTATAAAATAGCTTTTGTATTATTGTTGTTACCAATGCACATTTGATAATCTAATTCAATCCCTAAGATTCTAAATGTGAGTGAATGCTTGTAATTAAGTATTGCGCATGTTTGTTAAATATGACTAATTTTATTTATTCATAGCATTAGATAATATTTAATACTGTAATTTGTCAATTATAATTAAAACATAATGTACGTTTTATTGTACAATGCAACAGGCGACTTTATACACTTACATCACTTTTTTAACCAAAGTAAAGACAAGGATTTATACTTTCATTTGATAATAGCATTTAAATAAATATAATTAATATACCTATATAAATTAATTTTGTATTGTTTGGCTAATCAAGTAGTTTATGACGTCATTATAATTTTATCAAAGAATACTATTTTTTTTATAACTGACTTTTATAAAAAAAAAAAAAAATCTAATTTTTATGTCGAAAATTATTTTTAAATAAAGTCTTTCCTTATTTTTGCTTATAAGTATTAGTGAAGTTTTAAATTTCTAAGACTTATAGATTAAAAATGGCAACTAATTAGAAAATTATTAACTCTCTCTTATGATTCAGGCGAAGAAAACGTTCTTTCTTATGAAGCTGTGCAACAATTGACTATAAATTACACCAGACCAGTCATAATATTAGGACCGCTCAAGGATCGCGTCAATGATGATTTGATTTCCGAATTTCCCGAAAAATTCGGCAGCTGCGTACCTCGTAAGTAATTGTTAAATATTATATAGAAAACATTAGAAAACTACAATGATAGAAATAATAGATAGTAGATATTTTGAAAATTAAATTAAACATTTACTTACTTCATTTTGTCATTATTAATTCAATTATGTTGAAACATAACATAACACGTATTGTTACTTTAAAGTAAACATTTAAATACACAAAACTTTAGTACAGTCTATAGCAATGCGCCAAGGGTCCACGATACAAACAAGTTTGGAAAACTATTCTTCAAATATTAGGTTATATCAGAATTTTATTCTATTCTTTTTAGATACTACAAGACCGAAGAGAGGCTATGAAGTGGATGGTCGAGATTATCACTTCGTGGCATCCCGCGAACAAATGGAACGTGATATTCAAAATCATTTGTTTATTGAAGCAGGACAGTACAATGATAATTTATATGGAACTTCTGTAGCTTCTGTTCGTCAAGTTGCAGAAAAGGTGAGCTACTTAAAATTATAACAATAGTAATAAATAATTTATCTATTCCATCTTTTAATATTCTTGTACTAATTTATGCTCACATCGTCCTAAATAATACCACATTTTTTATTACCGACAAGTGAAAATGTAGGGAAGTACCGACATTCAAATAGATTAAGGTTGTTTGTAACCAGACTAAATCTTGTGTATTTTCGAGTATACTCGAAATGCGTATTAAAATCATATCTTTCAACATATTAAGAATATTTTTAGACTACTTATGCCAGAATAAAATGAATATTTATAAGTCGCATATAAGCGTAGCGCACAGTTGAATGAGTGCCACAGTGGAGTGGTTAAGTAGTACCCCGCCTAAATTTCCTTTTTTATTTATAAATTATGTACATGAGTTAACAGTGCTTTGTGAAACCGAAATAATTTAAACGTGATCTATAATGTCAACGTATATTTTTGAATTTTTCTGAAATGTTCCTTATGAATAAAATATTCAGAACGAGTTATAAATATTCATTTTAAATGTTATTTCTTTAGCTTGTTCGTAGTTGTAATTTGCAGGATTTTGCGCTCAAGTGTAAAATCCCTTGCTCGTAGCTGTTTAATAGAGAGCGTTTTATAGATTTTTCTGATAAATAGATGAATACAGTATTCCAAAGCTTTTACTCAAAATAGGAAATACCAAGGAGATGTAACCATTTGTAGTTGAATCTTCGTGAATATTTCCATCTTCATTTTTAGCATTTATTTCCCGAACTTGACAATTTTAGTCTAATAGAGAAAGTTCATGTGCCAAAAATATTTTTTTTGTTCATACTTTATTTAGCAGTTAGAAATATACTACACATAGTGTCTAAAATTTGATATATAGATAACTTTTGAGTCGTAGGTAAACTTATTAAGATAACTTTTCTTATTAATTACAGTTTTGGTATCACTAACAATTTTCTTATGATCACTAACATTTTTTATGAATTATTTTCAGGGTAAACATTGCATTTTAGATGTGAGCGCTAATGCTATAAAACGACTTCAAGTCGCACAACTTTATCCCATTGCAATATTCATCAAACCAAAATCAATTGAATCTATTATGTAAGTAATAATAAATAGCTATTATTTATCTTATTTCATTGACTTACTCAGGGTTAGTTAATAATTAACAAAAAAATTAATATTACTTTTCGATGTTAGTGATTCTTCTTTACAACTGTATATAAAATAATATTTTAGCATTAACTTTTTTATGCATTGATTGAATATGGTATAAGTCAGCATATAAATAAAAATATAATATGTAATTATTATTATTTTGATTAAAAAAAAAATATGATTAAAAATATACCTACTTCTTTATAAATGTAGGGGCCGATTCTGCCGTAAAATAGACTAATGTTATAGCAAGGCTATGTTACACTGCGTTTTCCATATAAAATAGTACAAAAATGTACCATTTATATGGAATATTTATATGGTACTCTGCAAATGCTATGTATTTTCTGTGAGATCACGCGTTTTACACATGAAATGCAGTTATGATAACATTCCTTTTTTGGCGTTTTTGCGTTTCATAGGTTAGGAATTCTATCTAAAACGCCTGACTGCACAACAATCTCATTGCATTTTGACTGTTTTAAGTACAATTTTATATGAGAAAACGCAGCGTGACAGCATTGCCATAACATCGGTCCATTTTATGGCAGAATCGGCCCCGTATAATTATAATGTGAAATTTAACAATATATAAATTAATAATGAAATGTAAATTTTTGAAATAATTTCTCAAAAGTTTAGTCCTTGTTGTCTGATGGATGAATGATTGCTTTATATCGATCTTTTATTTCTATTTACTTATTTACTTATTGAACATTTTTGTTTAGGGAAATGAATAAACGAATGACTGAAGAGCAGTCTAAGAAAACTTACGAACGTGCTCTAAAGATGGAACAAGAATTTGGAGAGTACTTTACAGGTGAATTTATTTATTTGTTATGTTTTCGCAAAGAATCATATGAAATGATGTTTATTGGTGTTGTGCAGATAGTTAATAAAAATACATTATTAACTTTTCTAAGAAAAAATATGTTTTTGCAAAAAAATCTATGCTTATGTTATGTTTTCAAGTCGAGTGTTTGCATGTGAACCGATTTTTCTATTTTTTGTCGTCGTTTTCTCAAAAGTGGCTGACCAGAGTTTCAACAAAATTTCAAGAATCTATTCGAAGTAACTCCATAAGAACTCGCTGTATTTAGTTTTGCAAGAGGGTCGGCTAAGCCTTTTTTGGTGCAGAAATTTTAATTAGCAGACAAGTGAACAATTAATTTCAAATAATTTATTGTTTTTAGAATTTTCTGTGAACGAAATTTTGTCCACGGTTTTTCATAAAATCGCTCAATCGATTTTAATCATTCAAAATTTTTTTGAAAGATATATTTTGGGAATTGTACTGATTAGTTTTTAGTAAAGATCGGCTTCGCTGTTTCTTCATAATTGATTGTTAAAAAAAAATTCGACAATTTTTATGAAACTTTTTTTGACGATAGAGATCATATATTTATTACCGCCCTACGACAAATCGTTTATTTTTGGAAATTGATCAAAGTTTGAAGAATAAAGGAGTATCTTTTTCATGACTTGAGTTCAAAATTGACCTTATGTCAACGTTTTCTCGAAAATGACTGAACCGATTTTATATAACATTTGTTAGTTATTTGACAAGAACCAAAAGAAATGTACCGAATTTTCTATTTATTACTAAAGAAAGAAAGATCGAATTCAAAGTCGTTTTATTCTGTTGGCATAGAATTGTAGTAAATTTTATCTAGTTTCTCGCTATCTAACGGAGACAGGGTGCTTTCATATAACATTTGTGAGCTATTTGAGAAAAACCAAAAAAATGTCCCGAATCTTCTATTTATTGCTAAAGAATGAAAGATCGAATTCAAAGTCGTTTTATTCCAAACTTTTATATCGGAGTGTATATAATTGTTGGAATGGAATTGTAGTAAATTGTATGTAGTTTCTCCCTATCTAACTGAAAACGGTGCTTTTAAGATTTGTGAGTTATTTGACAAAAACCAAAAAATGTCCCGAATTTTCTATTTATTGCTAAAGGATGAAAGATCGATTTCAAAGACACCGATAATGGCGAAGACGGCGAAGGCAACGGAGGCGGCTTATGTCAAATATTTCTTTATTAGTTCAAAGTGACGGCATTTACAAAAGATTCTGGTTTCGATACATATTGGAATCCGCGAATAACGAAATTTTTAGACGCGAATATAGAAATAATGTCGCTTTTTTGCCACAAATAGCGAAAACGCGCATGAAGGAAGCAAGATATGGCACTTCTACTGTATATTAAAAGCCTCCACGTTACAAGAAAATCAAGTTGTATTTAAGTATATATTGTTCATTTCCACAGCTATTATTCAAGGGGATACACCGGAAGACATCTACTTGAAAGTGAAGGAAGTAATTTCTTCCCAAGCAGGTCCTAACATTTGGGTGCCATCTAGAGAAGCACTGTGACAAGGTCTGATGCCTAAAGGGCCCTACACTTCATGGACTGTTCCATCGAAACGAAATTCTCACAAATCTAATGGCTCAGTACCTTAAATGTAAAAACTTTTTATTGATTATATTTTAATTGTGTTGCTTGTTTATTGTTGTAATAATAATGACCTTTGAGTCTTTTTTTAACTTTGCGACTTCTAAATTTTATTTATTGACTGGTTTTTAAACTTTTAACTGAAGCATCGCAAGCCTAAATACATTTGTGAGGATTAATTCAAATAATCAATTCAAAATTTACTACATTCAAATATTTCACTATCTCTGTTTAAATGCACTAAAACTTGTTATTTTTTGTAATTTGATTTTTGGCTATGATTCTTTCGAGTATTTCATCATTTATATATCAAATACTTCTAAATTCCTAGGTTTGCTTTGGAATGTCCTGCAATTAAATATTAACAGAGGAAAAATCATTTAGGCTTGTTATTTGTAATTGATGAAGTTTATGCATATTATGCTATCTTCAATAATTTGTTTATTTACAATATGAGTATAATTTATTTTTAATTATAATAATATAAAATTAGTGTTAATTTCATACATTTTACGGTTAAAGGTGGCATTAGACTCTTTTTTGCTTGTAGTTTGATTTTTTTTATTTTATAATAGTACTGTGAACCCAGATCACAGAAGAATTAATATATTTTGAGGCATCCAACACATTAAATTGCTATTATCATTAAGGGTGAGTTTGAAGAATAGCATTTTACATCTTTGAATTCCCTTTAACAAAAAATCTTATATAAATCTTTCATTAAGGTAGCTTTCATTTGGAAATGGTGAGATTATAAGTTCTAAATTTTTTAAATCCCTAAATTAACAGTTTGGAGTTTTATTTGCAAAAACTTTTGAATAGTAAAGCATTTGTATGCAACTTTCTATAAAAGTATGATAAAGAAAAGTTTATTGTAGAAATTGGAATTTATCTTGTCTTATTTGTTTTGCTGTTTTTAATAAAAAAAATTAATACTGCTATTCTTTTTTCATGCCTTGGAATGCATTAATCAATATTTTTTAACTGCATAAACGAAAACTTGTAATGCATTTGGACTGGACTCTGAGATCTTTGTTTATTATTATTCATCATTTTATTATTAACGATTTCAGTATTAGTATGCAATTTTTTTTAATTTTGCAATTTACATATATTTCTTGTTTGCCATAAAAATATAACATATACAAGAGCAATGAGAACTATAGTAATAAATAGTTAATTCTGTAATATTTCTATCTATATCAAACCTTGTAAAACTTGCAATTAATTGCGGATTCATTGTATATAAATCTAATAAAAATACTAATGTATTGAAAATATTGAGGTAATAAAATTATGTTCTTCAATAGTAACTAGAGAAATTGGATAGAATTATTTGTTTTATATGAACTTAGTCACTTTCAAGATGCTGAGAAGCGAGATAGGTTTTAAAAATAATTTTAATTTTATAAGAAGTTGCCAATGTTAAAGTGACCAAATTTTATTAGAAATTATACTCTGAAATTAATATTCTTGAACGAAATATTAAGTTAACTTTATTATCTTGGATATGTTTGTATATAGAATCGGTATATTTTTAACAAGTGTATCCAATTCTTATATCGAAATCTAATATAAAAAGCACGAAAGCGCTATTCTAATATTTGTAAATACATAAGGTCAGTGACATAATTGTCTAATGTGTTGAAATATTTAATCTTTGTAAAACTCGAAGTTAATTATAATTGTTATTGAAAACTTGTTGCATAGCAGTATGTAAGTTATAAAGAGTGAAAAATGTAAGAATTATTATAATGGTTATATAATAAATAAATGAAACTATTAACTTTTCCAAAATACTCATTTTAAATCAAAAGTAACAATTATTTGAAAATGTGTTTGAAAATTAATTTATTATAAAACACTATTGTTTGAAAAATGAAATTTAAAATTGTATTTTTGGTTAAGTCTAGAGCTAGATTTAAGGTATTGAAATGATAGTGTTATATAATTAAACTTAATTGTACATAACATATTCAAAATACAGATATACAGTATTCATAATTGTTTAATTAAATACAATTTTCAAAATTTATGTCACGTTTTCTCAAGTAAATAAATAATCAAATAAATTATGTAAATAAAACAAAAACATAAATCAATGGACAATTAGATATTATGAAATATTGAAAGGAAAAATGTTTTTGACACGTTTTGAATCGAGTGACAAACCATGGTCTTTGTAGTATCAAACATATCGAGATGGCATATGGCGCACAGTTGTTAATACTGCGAGCTCGACTACGAAACATCGGCCTAACAGCCTATGACCGCTTATTAATATATAGTCTTACAAACTATAAGCCATTTTGTTACACTCAATGACAGAGAACTTCTATCAAAAATGCGAAGAACATACTAATAATAATATTAGAACCCTCGGAAAATACAGCCCTGACATCATCTGATAGTATGGCAAATATCCAATGGCAAATTACATCTTGGAAATTAAAGGTATCTAATAATTAGAGCATGTAAATTTAATATATATTTAAAGACTGTGATTTTTTTTTTGAAGAATGTCAGTTCAAGTGAGAATCAATCACATTTGTCAGGCCTCCCGTTCGCTCCAATTTTGTCCATTTTTTGCTCAGGAGAGCAGAAAATCGACTTTTTGTAAATATCACGTTTTTTATGGGAATTTTCTGACAACTTTTTGCGTTTTCAGGCAGATTCTGTGCTGACCTCAATGATATGGTCGAGGATCTCAGTATATTTAAAAATGTATTTTCATTCTTTAGATATCACTTCAAAACCAAAAAAATTTTTAGTTATATAAGTTTTTAACAACTTTTGAAATACTTGCAGTGTAAATTAATAGACAACTTACTTTAAAAAAATCGAGCATCAATATAGATATGAAGAGATGTTATTTTATTTAAATTATAACAGTTTTATTGTTGTTAAAATTAAAGATTCAAACAAATCTTGGTTGGATTTCCAAACAAAGAGGCGCTCGAGTACATCCAGCTCCAAATTCAACCG
This sequence comes from Ctenocephalides felis, assembly GCF_003426905.1. Lineage (NCBI taxonomy): Eukaryota > Metazoa > Arthropoda > Insecta > Siphonaptera > Pulicidae > Ctenocephalides > Ctenocephalides felis. Next base: position 19,684,076 of record NW_020537758.1, on the reverse strand, counting down.
CACGAACTCGCACGCTCTGTAGTCGCATATCTACAAGTTCTTTTTGCACATCTATGGTTTATGCCAGTCTGTGGAATGTCATGGCATAAAATCATTTTCTTATCGGAGTTGATCAAAGAAACATCGTGGAATACAGAGGCCCCCTTGCCAATTGCTGCCTGGAAGATAATTTGGTATGTTGTAATTGTGCTAAATAGATTTCGCTTTACGGATTCGCTCGGATTTCATTTTATGTTCGACAGTGTTACGTCATACGTCAAACAAATTATGTATATAGCTTGCTCAAGTCGAATTAGTGCCATAGACGCACACCGTAAATATTCCATTTTATAATGTCTATTGTTAAATAAAACAACATTTTTATCGAGAGACTTAATCTGTTTGTGAGTTGTATATATAGTTTAATTTTAAGTGTTATTTAAATCATTACTATGTGCTAACTCATTTCAATTTATAGATCAGAAGAATTGCATATGTTGGAGCACAATCTTCATGTTATCAAGAATTTTAAAGAACGGCTTTGTGCTCATACACTATTTTATTCATTTACTAGAAGGAAATTACACAGAATAGTTCTTAGAATTTGATTGAAAATGAAGATGCAGATAATGACTATTTTGTGCTTCTCTGGAGCAACTGCATAGTTCACGAAGGCAGCTTTGGTGACGTATCAACATTATTTAATAATATACCTAATGAGATGTTCATCATAATTTAATAAAAACTTTTGTATTTTACAGGTGCAGGTACGTTTGAATTTGTGGCATTTTGTGCAGAGTCATTCAATTTTCATGTCACTGTAATGCACTAATTGTGGTTTTATTGGAATTGCATTAGGTATGAATGTATTTATCGAACTGTGAATTTACTCAAGATATTCATTAATTGATACTTTCAGTTTTTGCTTTATCTTTTACAAATTTACGAAATCATTAAAGCATTGGCTTTCATGAATCAAATGATCATTTGCATGATTTGCATTCTTAGTTCTAGTATCTAATAATACTAACAAATACTAACAAACACTAATCCATTCTACTACTACTAAAATATAATGTGGTCGTTTGAATCTTATAAGTCTATGCAATGTGGATTTCAAGTATTACATTACATTTCAATTTTTATTATTGTGAATTCATGTTAATGCATTTCATATAAAACCAAGTGCAATTATTAAACTGCTGGTAAATTCCCAGAACTATATTTCTGAGCATCAAGATAAAATCACATGTAAACCGCAACGTAACATATCAAACAAATTGTTAAGTATCGAATAGCCAAGTAATATCGAGTGAAAATTCAGTTTACATTTATTTTATTTTATACTTAATTTATTCTTTACTAGATCTACTGATTTGTAACTTCATAATTTGTTTTTTTATGCATATTTGATCGGACACTGTGATTATTACACAACAGTCAACTGGAATAATACGATCAAAATATTTGGAAAGCATTCAAAGTATGAATAACTTAGAAATTTATCAAACAATGACATTTTTAAGACCACAAGAACTTCTTAGACTTATGAATAAATGCTCGTTGAAGGGGACTAAGAAGAAAGTTCAATTAAGTGTCTAAAAATCAATATTTAGCTTATCTATTTTCATATGCTGTTAATTTTTTATTTTATTTCATTTTTTTATAAAATTTTTTTCATTCAAGATTGAAAATTCAAACTCTACACAGAGCCCATCACAATGGATTGTTTGGTAACGCATAAACACTTTTATGAAATCTCTATACAACATCAATGTTTACATTTCTAATATTTTTTTATTCCAGATCCTGGTTCAACTGCCAATTCAAAAATGCAAGAATATTCATTCCGACTACTTTACTAGAAATCTCTCTAGAAACATTTAATTAGGTGTATGTTTATCCATAACCAGTATACATGCAAACATTGCTAAAATGTCCTTTCAACTTCTGCTGCTCTGCACACACTAACTCCTTCACCAGGAACATTTAATCAGGCATGTGTTATCCATAACCAGTATAAATGCAAACATTGCTAAAATTTCTTTTTTTTCTCAGGTCCTTTCAACTTCTGCTGCTCTGCACACAGACTCCTTCACCAGGAACATTTAATCAGGGTATGTGTTTATCCATAACCAGTATAAATGCAA
>NW_020537758.1:19659258-19681847 GCF_003426905.1 Ctenocephalides felis | reverse complement strand
TCTTATAATTCCGCTGTAACCAAATTCCAAGACCGCAAAACCTTTGTCAAGAAAGATCGGTTCAGGTTTTAAATTTCTTGAGGATAAAAAGATCTTGTTTTGTATTTATTAAACACCGATTCAGATTAGACATTTACCTATGTACCTATATAGATATTATATATGTTATTACCAACACACCTGTATTAAAAAACCTATACGTTATACTAAAATAAGAGTCATGATTATTTTATTTCATTAGTAGATTTTTCGTTAGTCATCAGATTGTAATATTGATAATAATATATTGGGAGGATTATCTAGGATAAAAAAACTACATAAAATTAAAATTATAGCCGAAGTCTAATTTATGGTTTTCTTGTCAGGTTTTTCTATATAAGGAAGAGATAAATGCACGAGGACTTTTAGCCGCCTATAAATATTATTATACATATTATATAATATATATATATATATATATATATATATATATATATTTATAAATGTATTTGTATGAGTCATAAGTATTATTATTCCATATTTATTGTTTAAGAAATAAAAATGTGGTATAAATTTCCTACAACCCACTCTTTTTACATTAATCCAAAGCCAGGTTCAAAAAATAAATAATTTTCTGGATTTTGGCTAAGAATAAACTATTCATTGCTTTTGTGCTAATTGCAGTTTTTAATAGCATTAATCATGAAATGATAAAGCATTATAGTTATAGGTATATACCATCAGACATAGAGCATTTAAATTAGAGGTTTTTTTGTAATATTTCTATTTAAAGTTCATATTGTTCATATTTTTATTATTATTCCTTTATAGTGATTTTTAGTATTTTTAGTCAATATAAAATAATAAATGTAATTTATTTCAATTATTTTTTATATGGTATTTTTAATGTTTTATTGCAATCCAGAATTTCACTAATTTTCTTGTTGAAATATCTACATAATAAATTTGAAATTGAGTTAAATATAGAGTTTATTAACCAACATTAAAAATATTAAAAAAAAAAATTAGAAAATAAATTTTAGTATAGAAATTGAAAGGTAATTCTGATACTTTTATGAAATGAGTGCTTAAAAATTTTTTTTGTACATTTATATGGAACATTTATTATATTTTTATAAGTAGAATTGTTTGGGGAAGAAGTTGTAAATAAAACACAGAGAAATAATAAGACAAAAATTGCAAAAGGTAAAACTCAGATTTCACAGGTAAAATGAGTGAGAGAAATTTCAACGAATTTTAAGACCACTAAAATTATGAAATTTTTATGAGTTAGTCAGTAATGTTGATACCTCGTCATTTTCAATTTTGCGAATAATAAATATTCAATTATTATGCTATTTTATAATATTTCAACCTGATGTAGGTCCCTCTTGCAAATCAGAATGGAGATAGGTATTGCTTCGCTATTCGTAGTACCAAATGAATTTGTTCAATAACCCATCGATTGTAATATTATTTACCAATGTTACAATATATTTCCAAGTGGAAATAAAAAGGAATGATGAGCAGGCAAAGTGAGTTTCGTATTTTAAAATGCGTGAACCGTTCGCATGTCAACATTTGTATATTTATTACGGCGAGAGGTCAGAGCTACGATCTTCGTTATTTACGACACCATTGCAATATTTATATGCGAATGTGTGGCTCTGTTCTCTTCTGTTCTGTTTCATTTAAACAATAATTCACAATTTGCGTTTATTAATAATTTCACGGTAAGTGAAACGACGCGGTTGCATCTATAGGTGAATTCATGCTAGGTGTAGACGACGAACGGAAAAGATAGTTACTCAAAATCTGCTAAACTTTTGCAGAAAATATTTTTTTTACATTTTTATCGACTATATGGTAAAAGAAATCTTTTGTTTAAATCAGAAATCTCCCATTAATATTTATTTTTGCACGATTCAATAAAGTTCCAAGTTGGCTCTACGAAGGATAGAGTACCTTGCAAATAGATAGTGTAATCTCTATCTACCTTGCAAATCCCGGAAGTTTTAGTCAAAAATTTTGTTTATTACAAGAATTTACTTTAATTGTCATAAGGTTTCATCAAAGCCAGCAAAACTTACGTAAACTGATCAAAACTGACTATTTTCAACTGTTTGAATCAGTCTGCAGTATTTGATAGTTTCCAACAGTTAGGTGTCTTGGATGGAACAAACTCACAATAATTTATAAATATATGAATGCAAAATGAGTCATACAGAAAGTGAAATTAAAGCTAGTGAACATTACATAAATGAAAATTTTATATTTTGGGACAAATCTGTGAAAATTTGTTGATAAACACCATTTGTATCACTATTCACACTATAGTTTGGGGGCTTGGATGGAACAAACTCACGATAATTTATAAATATATGAATGCAAAATGAGTCATAAGTAGTGACATAACAATTAAAGCTAGTGAACATTACATGATTCCGAAATTTATATTCCGGGACAAATTTGTCCAAATTCGATTAATTAAAAATCTCCATCTGTATCACTAATCACACTACAGTTTGGAAGGTTTGGATAGCAGAATCTCTCAATAATTTATAAATATATGAATGTAAAATGAGTCATTTAGGTGATAACATTAAAATTAAAGCTAGTGAACATTACGTGAATACAAAATTTATATTCCGGGACAAATTTGTCAAAAATCGATTATTTCAAAAGCACCATCTCTATTACTAATCACACTGCAGTTTGGGGAACTTGGATGGAACAATCTCTTAATAATTTATAAATATATTTATAATTATTATTAGAACTCTTTTATAAAAAAAATACCAAGATACTTGCTAACATTAACCTTGCTATCTCGTACAATGGCCTGACCAAAATATATATAACACGAACATGATTTTCTTAAAATAACTTTATATCAAACCAAGAAAACAAAAGTTTCTGATATTAATTAATAACAAAACTTATGTTATAAATTTATATATGTCATCTTCTACTTCATCTCTCTTCGAATGAATAATTTGTCCAGTAAGTCGTTCTCTACAGTTCATGGGTTGAGCATAAGTTGTGATACGATACAAATACTTTTTTAAAATTGATTACATTCAAAACAGAAAGACAGGTTTACATAAATACTATTGTCTGACGCTTTTTAAATAAAAACATTGATTTATTTCATAATATATTAAACTTGTAATTTTATAGGTTATAAGTGTACGAAGCAGAATGGAAATTATCAACGCCAACGAGATAAATGATAGTGAAAGACAATTTAAAAAATGTCGAGGAATAGGAATATGAATATCGAGCGATGCTTTTTTGTATTGTTTATAATAGATATATCTATCACATACAATGGCAATATCAGCTTATAACCGATCCGTGGTTCAAAAAAGCTGTGATAATGTACTATAAAACCGGTCTTGGTGAAAAAAAATCTCTGCACATGATAGGCTTATCTGCTCTTTAATAATATAGGTACTCTGTATCGAGTTCTCCTCCCCGTAGTATTTCGCTCTACTTTATTCCACGTCGGAGGGGTCTTTTAATAAACCCCTAGACGAGGTAGGGGCAGATGTGTTCGGAATATTCGGTTCGGTGTCTTTTTGTCAATTTCAATACAACACTGCACCTACCAAATAAGAACTGTGTTCATGACAGGCAAAATAATCTGTTGATAAATACACGAGAGACAGGGGCAACTTTTTTAATCGCGGATTGGGAAAATGGCGATGGAGTCCATTTTGGATAAACGAATTTTGGTAAAGAGTTTGGGGTCTATTGTTTATTAAAAACTAATGCAAAACACATTTATCACAAATATACTTGGTGAATAATATAGACACAATATGCATTTAGATACGTATCGCAAAACGGTTATTTTGCTGTTTTTTAAATAATAGAAGCAACAATCTATATTTTTCACTTATAACATGGATTATTATTATGGTAATGATAACATTGATTTTCCATCTATGGAACTATTAAATTCTGGGGCCGATTCTGCCGTAAAATAGATCAATGTTATGACAAGGATATGTTATGTAGCTGTTTTAATATAAAATAGTACTAAAAAATGTCAAAATCCTTTGTGGTTTCTGTGCAGTCAGGCGTTTTAGATATAAAACCTTACCTAGAAAGCACACAAATGACAAAAAACCGATATTATCATAACTGCATCTTTGAGATACGGCTTGATAGCATATGAGTGAAGTTGCATTTTGTGTAAAAATGTCTGATTGCACAGCAAATACATGGCATTTTGACAGTATTTAGTACCATGTTCTCATATAAAATAGTACTAAGAAATGTCAGAATCCTATATGGTTACCGCGCACTCAGGCATTTTAGATATAAAATTTTATCTAGAAAATGCACAGATATCAAAAAAGCGATATTTTCACAACTGCATCTTGAGATATTGCCTGATAACATATTAGTGAAGTTGCATTTTGTGTATAAAATGCCTGATTGCACATCAAATGCATGGCATTTTTACAGTATTTAATAGCATTTTGTATGAAAACTGGAACCTAACATAGCCTTGCCATAACATTAGTCTATTTGAGAAGCAGAATGAGCCCATCTGATTGATGTCTAAAAATTGAAATAAAAGAAACGAAGTTGGCACATTATTTTTTAATATGTAGGTACAAATATTATAGTATTCATCTTATCCTTACTGGATTTTAAAGCTATTTAAGCCTGCGTTTTTTCTCTAATATCATCAATCACCTGCATTCTTTCCTTTATATCTATCTGATGCATATTCTAAACTACTAACTTTTTTCTTACATTTCATTTTCCGATTTCAATCTCCTGGCTATATATTTTAATCAATAACTACATCGACGTTTATGAAAATAAGTATATTTTTATTATTTTGCACCTGTACACAAATTCTAAGCCCAAATCTTCATTAGTATATGTGTAATTTAAGATGTATTAGTTCTATATAGATATTTTGAACAAGTGTGATGTCCCCAAAAAAGATTCTGAGCAAAGATAAGCGATTTAAGAGGACGTATTATACGACAGATCGATTGATAAACAAATTAAGGTTTCAAAGGAGCGCGTGACACGTCTAAATAGATTACACATGTAAAATACAAATGTTGGAAAAAGTCGTTGTTAGTGCATCAGATAAATTCTAGACCGAAGGCTGATGGAGGATTTACAACAGGTTTTTAATTTTAGCACTAAAAACTCTGGGTTGAGCATAATTTCACCCTGGCATAATATATCTACTCGTGTAGGTTCAGTATTGAAAACTGAGCAGCAAATAATTGTTTAATTTTATTCTATTTTGTTAAACACAATTTAGTAAATTATTAAAATTATATAAAATCATGTGTAGAATTATATGAAATCATTATATTAATTATTGACGACAATTATAAACTGTAGGGCCACTGCTAATTGGCTGAAAAGGCAGTATCCTAAATACAATTTAAAATTATTTTTTTAATAATCAATATAATAAATTTCTTAATTTTGAAAATAATAGAATGAAAAAGTATAAACGAATGATTTGGCTCTCTTTCGCTATTTTATTTGACTAACTATCTCAAATATAAAAATTACAAATACAGCAATTTTGATGCCTTCTGACTTTATCTGATTATTTAGTTTAGATTGATTTAGATTGATTAATTTATCTTTTCTACAGTTGAAATTTCAGGAAATACGGGTTGACAATAAAGTAATAATTTTGTTTGCCAACAGACATATAAATAAAATATAAAAAGATATTTAAAATTTTACTCTCCTTATAACATATTATAGCTTATATTTTAGTGGCATTCAAGTTGCTTTTCTAGCAACTTCTATAACCCTTTAATTGAGAGTGTTTTTTTAACATTAAATTGCAAATTCATACTTATATTTCAAATACTAGATTTGAACAAAAATTGCTTTGGAGAAAATCTATATAATATTCCTATCAAAATGACTATTACACGAATATGATTCTATTAGATTTATCCTGTAATATAATGTATCAAATCGTATTGAATTGAAAATGTATTTAATTCCTTAAATTTTTTAAATATTTTAATGTTTCTAAAGTTTTGTTCTATGTTTTTAAATGTTAGGATTAAAAATTAGTGGAGCTGTTTGAAAGTTGATGAAAACATTGCAATTTTTAAAACTTTGAAATTTTTTATTTTTTTTTATAATTCTTTTATCCCAGGTATATTTCACTTATAAATTATCTGAAGCTCTGTATAGTGGTTTGAATTTTCCAAAGTTTTCTTCTATTTTTTTTTAATATCAGGATTAAAAATTAGAGGAAATGTTTTGAAGTTGATAAAAATATTGGATTTTTGAAACTTTAGAATTTATGAAAAAAAAAATTTTTTTTTATCCCTGGTATAAATTATTTATAAATTTATAAATTATTTATATCCCTGTATAGTGACCTAAGTAAAATTATATCAAATTAAATTTTTAATTTATTTTTCTGAATTTTTCTCCCAACTACTATTACTTTTCTATACACCTACTATATACGACACAGAACCCGTGTCAGTTTAATTTGCTTGTTTCAGAGTTTCATTAGGGATCGTGTTTTAGAATCGTAATACTCAATAAAGCTAAATCGTGATCGATGAGTTTTTGGTGTAGATTAGTTTTCGAATCCCTTTTAGCACCCTAATTACGCGCTCAAATCTTGTTATAGGGTTTAAGAGATTAAAAATTAATACAGAACACACATTGCAGAGAATTGATTACTATTAAATGGAAAATCCGCGAAATAAAGGATTTATTGGAAAAACATTGAGTGAGATTACAAATTTATTCAATAATTTATATAAATCCAAGTAGAATCAATTATCATGTTAAATAATGTAGACATTAGTTTGAGTACTTTTCCTCATATTGTCCAAAGCAATTCAACCTCCTATCGATTAATCTATGAGTTTATTTTTTTCGCAATATTTTTCTACAGTTCATTGACGTTCTCGTACATTAGTTAATGTTGGATGTTGATTATTTTGTCGAAGGCTTTGAAAATCACAAAACCCTCACATTTACCCACTTCGTCCTAGGGTCGACCGAATCACGCCCATCGACCAGATACATGCAATAACACGAGTCAGGAATTGACATTCTCTCTATACATTGCATTATAAGACTTCAAATTGTAATTATCCAAATGATATTTCATAATTGAAATAATATTTAATTAGTGTCAAATAACTTAGATGAAGTAATAGAATGACGAATGAGGAATTTTAGAATTTAGGTTGTATGTGCATTTGAAATCTGTTCCATTGATTGAAAATATTAATCGATTATTTTTTTACATACATTACATACATCGCAGGCCAAAATTTTCAGAAGCCATTGAAACGTAAAACTTTATATAAAAAATTATTACTGTAATAATTCGTAATTATCCACAAAATGAAAACTTTTAATTAACTATCAAATTACAATTTTTAGACAACTTTAGTTTTATAGATCAATACAACTTGAAACTGATATAAATAATATCTGAATAGTAATATATTTGACTGTTACACGGTAGTAATGTCTGAATTGTAATTTAGTGAAAAATATAAAAAAAAAGTTGATCCATGCTCTCGAAATCGTCGACGAAAAATTGTAACTGCACATATATAAATACATCAATTTTTTCTAACGTATGCAAAAATGTTCAGAATATATTGAAACGTAAAAATGTATATAAAAAAAATTCGGACTATAATATACCCTACGAGATGTTATTGAAAATAATTTTATTATAATAATAAAAAATAGAGACCATGCAGTGGCATATGTAGTTCAAAATTTATTAAAATTTCAAAAGAGCTTTTTTAATTAAAGCAAAACTATACGATGATTCATTAATAATATTTTTTAGATGATATTTTATGTCATACCTAAGTATTATCATAGTCAATATTTAGTTGATCATTTTATATTACTCATTTTTTCAGTTTTTTTCGGGAAATCTATTGGACAAAAATGATTTGCTGTATATAAACTTAGAAATATGATATGAACATAATCTAAAATGTTTACATTACATTGGTCAAGTTAAAATTTGACGGTTATTTTAACATCTTCAAGCATTTATAGCAGTTCAATATAAACTTAGTAAACAATAAACTATCAAGATTCAATAATGTTAATGATTTTTAATCATTATTTTATGTCGAATACATGTTCTATCACGATTAAAATTAAAAGAACTTTAGCATATTCATTCTATGTTAGACTGAATTTTTTAGTTGCTTTAAAGAAATCTATTTGAGAAAATTATTTTCAATATTTTGGACCACTTTTAACTCATATTTTAAAGTAAGAGTAAATCGCACATAGATAGAAGAGTATATGAGTCTTAGAATTTTTTCCAATAAGTCAAAGCATGATTTTAATTCAGACAACAATAAAATTTAGTTTTAAACATTTTTTTGAGTGATCACAAAAATCTAAAAGGAACGCTTCTAAGGCGAAACTTGTCCATCCTCCACCCCCGTGCCCAAACAACATATTACATGTCTACATATGTATTTGCTGAATATTTCTCTATATCTGTGGTACATAATCACAACGTTAGTTTCTGTCAAAGTTGCGTTACATGAGCGGCCGTGTTCCTGACATGCGACACATGTCAAAACCTGACAACTCTCTGGGCCTGAAAACGGACCAATTTGACGGGAGAGGAATGCCGTTGCCGTCGCCGTCGTTCTAACAATCCAAATCCAATCAGAAAGCTCCACCAGATCAACAAAACAAAAGAAAAACAGAATTCAAGTATAACACAACACACGGGACGGAGAATAGAATAATACAAGCGGCTAAGCGATGTTTTGCCTTTCTAACGCCCGTAGGATGGGAGACGATGATGATTTTGCTAATTTTCGTAAAATTTACTTTATAGAGTTCAGTATTCAGTAGATCAAAAGTACTACTAATTAATTATTAAATATATGAATAAATAAATTAGTTAATTAATTGAAATATAGATTTTTGTACACCAGGTGCAGACCGTATACTATGCTGAACGCATCTTAGGACCATTGTGGTCTTATCCCAAATATTTGCTAATTTTCGCAATATTCACTTTAAAGAATAAGAATAGAAAATACAATTAAAGTATTTAAAGTCAAATCCTAATTAGGAAATCGGTAGATAATTACCAACTAGAATTAATTGGGATATGGATTAAAAAAAAAGATATAGATTGAAATTATTAGCTATATAGTAAAGGCATCTTAGGACCGTTGGTGTTTTGCTAATTTATTTGAAATTCACGTTACAGAATTATATCTCAATTAGGAAATCAGTAGATCAATAGTTCTATTGATCATTTACAAACTAACATTAATTGGGATCTTAGTCTGTTTTTTTTTTTTAACAAAAATAGAGGTCGAGACCGTACCCTATGTAGTAAAGGCATCTTAGTACCGATGATTTGGTTATTTGGATAGTTTTACTAATCAATTATCAACTAGCATTAATTGGGATATAGATTGTTTTTTAACAAAAATACAGTTCGAGGCCGAATATAGTAAAGTCACTTATGGTAGTACCGTTGTTTTCGCTAATTTTCGAAAAATTCACTTAATAGAGTTATCTTTATCAATCAGTAGTTAGATAGTTTTATTAATCAATTATTGATTAAAATTAGGATATAAAATTTAAAAAAAAATACAGGTCGATTTCATATACAGTAAAGGCTTTATAGGATCTGAGTGGTGTAAGTGTAGTGTAATGGAAAATTATTGAAAAAAATGCAAATTATTCTGAATAGCTTACAGTAAAAAAATTATTGCAAAATTAATCGATCTGCTCAGTAAGCCAGTATATTATAAATTCCTTCAGTATAAGTACTTAACTTTTAACAGAAGTATTTACTATTTGTTATAAATTATTAGAATAAATAGCCATGGAAGTTTACGCAGCCAATTTGTTTTACTTATGTCCAATATTACTGGAAGAAATACGCAAATTTATGGGAATAATACCCAATAATTAATGTTACAATTTATTTTTGATACTACATTACTTGCTGAATATTAAATATTTTAACGAAAGCAGATTTTTTATATAAAAATCAACAATGATTGTAATTTGAGAAGATAAAAATTTAGTATATATTTGCGTTCACTACACTGTTTTCAGCTACATGCATTAATTGTAATAACAGTTAGTATTAATATAAAATAAATTCAATGTTATTGATGAGGGTTAAAAAATACTATATTTAACATTTACCACGTCATTGAGTTCTACCAGATATACCATTTGTTTTATTATTATTATCATTATATTAAATAATATTAATAATATTTTTTGAATTTTAAATATAATTATATTTAAGTTTATATATTATTATTATTATTACTCGTGTTTTTATTATATTAGTATGATGTAGAGAGAAAATAGAGACTTTTCTGTAAGTTTTTGTATTTTACCTAAACTATCAATTTTTGTTATTGGATGAATCCCTTGTAATACAAATTCAAATATAAGAAAATAGTTACTATTTTACGAGCCCCTTTATTAATAGCTGAATTGCTTTCAATATACAGAATGTATCTTGTCAATGCATTTCGCAATTGCACTAAATAGATTGCTCATGGTCCAGTTTTGTGTAAATGTCATGAATTGATATAAGTTTCGATTGAAAATCAAAATCTAATCAAGATTGTAATTCATAAAACATTTATATTATGTAAAAAATATGATATTGTAAAAATCTTAAGTTAGTTAAAAAAAATTGAAAAATAATTATATAATATAATAAATATATAATTTTTTACAAATTTTGCATCATATATGAGCAGGATGTATTTTTATACAAACTAGACTAATTATATTTTTATTTGTAAAATGTGAAATTTTTTTGCGATTTAAACACATTTTGTTGATATCAAGTGAGGGTCGCCTAGATGATTACATGAAAATTGAAGCACATGAATCCGAAATTTATATTCTGGGACAAATCTGTCAAAAATCGATTAATGAAAAAGCACCATATGTATCACTAATAACTATTCATTCGTTGTTTTATAATCTGACAAATAAACGAGTGCTTATTTCAAACTCACAAGCACAGGTCGAAAGATTTAACTGATGCCTGTGAGCTATGGAGCGTGTGATACCGAAATGTTTAATACGAATATACATACATAATAAATATACATACATATATATATATATATATATATATATATATATATATATATATATACATATATCCACCTGTACAAGAGTCAAACAGATTATAAATATGCATACCTTTCTGTCTGAAGAATTTCATTTCATTTTTTCTGCGTTTTGCATCTTTTTGTTGTTTCGTATTAATTTATTGGTATACGTAATTTAAATGGACCCCCAAAATAACATGTTGAAATTATAATATAAATATATTTCCCACATGCTATTTTTTATTTATTAAATATTATGGCTAATCGTTATAATTTGTAATCTAATAAGAGGTATTTCGCATGAGTGATTCATGTTGAAGCGCCAGGATTGAGATTAGAATAATTTTAATTAAAGAAATAATTATATGGTCTTTCTTATTTTAAAGTAGTTTTACTACAAGTGAATAATTCTTTTTTTCCAAAATCTAGCCAATTTAAAAAAATGTAAAATCAATGTCATTTCTCATACACAATCAAGTAAACTCTTTAAAATACCAAACCTTATAAGGCGCAATAAATTAAAAAAAACATGTTCACTAAAAATCACAATAAATTCTTTTACTATCCTAGAACTTCCCAGTTTTTTTTTCCAAAATAGGATATTAAAAATTATATTTTCCTGTGTCCTTGTCTCGCTCATAAAATCGATACTGCAATCGTAAAGGACGAGGCTATCCTCGTAGCCATAGTCCAAAGGATGGGCGACTATTTATTTTCTGTGAGATAACCATCTGGTATGATTAATGAAAGTATTTAAAATATTCCGCTGTGGAGAAACGGCATCTTTTTGTATTTTTTATTGAAATAATAAGTAACATCGGAGAAGAGGCTGTTGTGAAATTCAATTTGCAGAAACAAGGATAGATAAGTCAGCGAGGTAAGATAGGAAGATTATTGTAGTTATCGATGAAGCATCAAATGAAATTATTTTTTGATATCAATCGGTACTATTTTTAGTATATTATTATATTTGAAATGTATTCCTTAAGACCACGTCATTAGGTGGAAACCCAATGGTAGTTGTTTCTAGTTTTGTCGAGATTGATATTAAATATTTCCAAAATGCCCTTTAAATCTATTGTTGAATTTATACCCTTTTAAGGCTATTTTCACATTAAATCACACTTCGATCTATAATTTAAAGTAGAAACTGACATCACTACTGCTTCATATAAAGCTATCAGAGACGGGAATAGAACCTGAATACTGTGGTTGCAAGGCCAATGCCCTTACCACAAGGACACGACAAGCTCAAATCACAAAATTTCAGAAGATACCACAACAAAGTATTTATTCGAAGATGTAGACCAAGGACTATAATACGATTTACTAATTTAGTACGTGTGAAGTACCTACTATCACTAAAATGGTGAAAAACAAGACTACTATAAATTGTACAAAGATATGGCACAAATAATTTTAAATACTTTTTTGGAACAAACAACTTTCAATCACTACTACCATATAAAAGGTCAAAAGGAATTATTACCAACATATATTTATGATTTTATAATTTTAAACGCGAAAATTATGCTTTAATCAGTTGGTACACTTCTGGCTAATAAAGATCACATGTAAGATTTTTCTACGTTAATTTCAGATTTCATTTTGACATTAATCGCGTCAATAACTTCTACATAGAGGTAAAAACTTGAAATTGTATGTAACCCAAAAAAAATAATAATAATATTAGATGAATAAAACAAATTTTGGTGTCGCAAATTATTATTTTTCCTGGTTCTCCCCTGGTCAATGTGTTTAAGGTCACCTCAGCCCGGACAATGGTAGAGTCTTGGGGAAATAATAAATGTATCACCTGACAAACACAAGGACGGCATACGGCATATATATACCTGGCCAATTCTTGAAATTTTTCTTTTCACCAAACAGAGGTTTACTGAGAAACCGAACACCCGCATTAAATTCTTTACAATGCGTGAGGTATTTATTGCATCAAAACTCCTGTTAACTTTACTTGTGTACACATCGAGAGGTAAACCGCATAAAATGTACCTTATATTTGCATCTTGGACATAGATTATTGGTTGATTGCGATCTAAGATCGAAGATCTAGGGACAAATTGTATTTTGTTTAATTAGATTGTAAAGGGAGATGGATATCTCGAAAAAAGAGCAATTGGACACAGGCCAGGAAATAGTAATCTTATTAAGATTTTCTAGCTAAGTCTAGATAAAAATCTAAATTTTTTAAATCTAAAATTAATAATTTAAGAAGATGTACTAAATGAGAACAATTATTATTGATCAGTCAATCTCTAAACTCAGATAATTTAATTTTTGATTTTATAAAATTTACTTTGTGTTGAATTAAATATTAAGATTTATTTTAAACATGAATTATTTCGGATTTATTTAGTAGTACGAGAAATAATATTTGAATTACCATAGTAGCCAAAAACAAAAACACCCCATTTTATTTTACTATGATGTCCTAAGTCTGGTCAAAAATCTAACTATTACAAAGTCCGTATCTGGGCTTAAAGCACATCTTAAATGATTATTTGAACAAACTCATAAAGCGCGTTAGTTAATCCCTAAATTTTATGATCGGCATAAATCAATAGAGTTTAATTGCTGCTAACAAAACACACAAATTGACAAGAGAACAAGTTTTAATAACGCCCACAGGCTTGCAGGACTCACGTGTAAAATATTTAAATTAGATAAAACATTCTGAAAGGATATTAATAAAATTGATAGTGGGATGTAATAGATTCGGCACATTTTTAAAAAAAATAATAAAAATATTTCTGATTGCTATGAACATTTATTTGGCATATGGCGCAACAATAATTGAGAAACAAAACCGAGCCATTGTGACATTCCTTTTGTTTATGATTTTTGTTAATTATTAATTAAATAAAAATAACTAGAATAATTAATTACAATATTCCATTTATCGCTTGTAGTAGTGTAGTATTTTCATTTACCATATGGGTTGTTAGAATGTAAAAATAAGTCCTATATATTTTATTTTTACACGAGTACCCGTGCCCATTTCCCAAGTCCTTTTGTGTGAAAGCAAGGAGCGTCACGAGGTAACAAAAAATGGAGTTAAAAATGTTTTCAAACAACACATAGTTCAAATTTTCAATGGTTCTTTTCTTCCAGATTTATTTGTAAACGTTCTCATAATACCTGAGATAAAGTTTACGCGCCTGTTAAGTATTTAAAACCTTTACAAAACAATTAATTGTCACGAAGATTAAGGTATTTGAGCGAGGAGAGGATGTTAGAGTAGTGGAACTATTGTTTTTTTGTAATGATAGAATTAATTATTGAGGATTAATAATATTTTTAAAACAAATCACAAGGTAAATGATTTATTTAAAGAGAAAAAACACTAAACAATAAGATTAGAAAATAGCATAATTAAAATTGAAAGTTTTAAGCACGCCATAGTGGAACGTGGGAAATAAAGTTTGGGAAAAACGTATAATTTTGAAATTATTTATTTACTGTCAATTTACAGTATTTTTCTGAAATTAGTTTCTACTCATAATTTGTCTGTCCTTAGTCTTAGATTAGGTCTAATATAATATCATATAAATTGTAAAAATGAGAAGTTCTCATTGGAGTTCTTCTTAGGCATCGCTCTTAAATATTGTCATTTTAGCTCATAGGAATCTTTATATATTTCTGATTGCTAAAGAAAACTGACAAATATTGTGAGTTAAAAAAAAAATGTTGTCTGTCACGTGTTTCCAATCAAAAACGCATATGATTAAATTGCTAGTATTTAGTAATTAATTATATTAAGTAACGGATTAAGTAATTTTATAGTTAAAAAATTGAAATATTTGATAAACTATAAAATATTTTAAACGGAACTTATTTTAAAAATCAAACACATTTCATCCGATTTTTTCTACTTTTTTTAGTGAAGATATTCAAGCATATTATAAATTCTGGTAGACTTTCCGACGGCAATTTAATTGATGGTTCACAGACAGAACAAGGCGGGTAAATACTAGACATGCGTTAAATTATATATTTAAAAAAAATGCTTCTCGGAAAAAATCATCACGTATAAATTAATATGTATAAGAAATTAAACATTGTAGAAAAAATAAAGACTAGCTTGGGCTCTCTATAACATTTTTAGGTAAAATTTGTTTTAGAATCTAATACAAACCATAAATGAGTCATTTGGTATATTCAATGCTAACAACAATATTTAATATTATTTAAGTTTAATATATTCAAAAATTAATAAAAGAAAATGAAATATGCCTTATCATGCTCCACATATTTATTACCTCGCGGACTGCAAAAATTACCGATATATTTTAAATTATTATCTTAGCTTAATAATTCTGCAACGCTGTTAATAAATATAATACCTGGAATTACAGTCATTAAAAGTCCGAGAATAAGTGCTCACTGCTTTTATATCGTGGCACATACTTATCCTTAACAAATATGCGCTCACCGAGAAAAATGACACCCATAAACGGTACTACCGTAGTGCCATTTATTAATAAAATTACTCTACAGTATAAAATTATTAACTTTAATACTTTGTTATTAATTTTACGGCAACATTTTACGTTGTTCTCTTCGGGCGTTATTAATGAGTGCGATTTGTTCGATACAATAGATATTATTGAATTTTATTGAATCATATTGAACTTTAAACAGCGCTTGGTGTTTATGGCCACATGAATAAAATGATTTACAACGGTCAAATTAATATGGAAACGCTTTTATTTAAGATGACCTTTCTTTTGACAATGGATTTTGTTTGAAAAGATTTCGGGACATCGCTACAGGTAAGATCAACGAATAAGAAAAATTAGGAACAGTTCGTACGTATATATTGTTTTGCATTTGTTATATGAAAAAAAGGATAATTTACTACCACTGACCTGTATGTGTCCTCTTATGTATTTTCAAGTTTTCACTCCTTGCAAAAACTTTTCCGCAAGCAGGAAACGGACACGGAAACGGTTTTTCGCCAGTGTGCACCCTGATGTGGTTCACCAGCTTGTACTTCGCTTTGAAAGCTCTGCCGGATCTGGAACAACCAGCCCATCGACAAAATGATCTGCCCGTTCTGGACCTCCGACATGTTCTACTACCGTCAAATGGAAACGATATCGTGCATGGACCGGAAAGTTTTTTCCGCAAACGGCGGTGCCGGATCGGTCCGGGTCGAGGGTGGACAGGGTCGGCGCGTCGATGGCTTCGGAATCTATCCAGAGACAGCGCAAGAGCTCTCCGCGCATTCCCATGGTGCTGGGAGATGCAGAGGTGGGCAAGCCGTCGCTTACGTGATTTTGGCGTGTATACCTGAAACAAAATAATAAAAACTTTCAATAATCATACAATATTTATATATTTCTTATAATCCGCCAGATTGTTTGTAAAAAATATAGCTCGATGTGACTGAATTATTTGTATTTACTGTTTACATTGCACACAAATATGATACAATTATCGTACTGATTATAATGAATATGAGGATTAAATTAGTTACATATGTTCTTTATTGATTATAATTGATATTATAAAATGCATGTCATGTTCACTGCAATTTAAAAACATTATGTGGATACAGTATTAAATATAATAGTTGCGAAAACTTAACCGTGCTTTTTTAGAAAAATTATTTAATGAGATATAGATTAATAATATTGCAATTTTGTAATATCATCACGAATATCAATGTAAAGTTACAATTCTTAATAATCAATTACATTGTATATATAGTAAAAAAATAAGCTCAATGTGATTGAAATAATTCTATATTATACTGTATTACATTGCAAACAGATATATACTGAATTATAATAAAATATGAGAAATAAATTAGTTATAAATGTACTTTCTAGATCCTACTTGGTGTTATTTTAAAAATGTATGTAATGTTCACTGCAATAAAATATATTATGTGATACAGTATTAAATATTATTAATTTCTGCATTAATTGCAGAAGGCTTAACAGTGCTCGTAGTATGATTTTTATAGAGAATACTTAAAAATAATATGATTAATAATATTGCTAAAATTTAATAATATTATTACAATTATCAATGTATTTCATAACTATTTATAACATTACTCGAAGCATATATAAGTCCTTTTGTCAAACATGTAAATTAATTTCCGAATATTCACGAATATTCATCGTTTATTACATTTTGTTTAATTATTTATTATGTTTTTTGAACTAGTAGTCATATGGCTCTTGTTTATTACTGGGCTTAGAATTGCTTTATGAAAATCTTGTAATGAAAATTATACCAGATTTTTAATGAGTTTATGCTGAATGTACCATTAAAATCAAGTTGTTTTTATTAGTTTAAATTATATTAATTCAATTTGAACTTGGTGCGCATCAGACCATGCTAAATAAATTAATTTCATTAAGAATTTTATCTTAATTATATGAAATGTAAAAATTTACACAAATAATTAGCTACAATTTAAGCTTGCTAAATGTTTGATAAATTGTATTAGAAGTAAGAAGAAAAAAAGAAGTTTAGAAGATGAGAAGAACATAAGAATTGAAGAAAGTAAATTGAATGGAAGATTAGGATATAAGAAGAGATAGTATATATATATGATGAATGTATAAGATATATAAATGTAAGAATTGTATAGAATATGATGAAAATAATATGAGTAATGTAGGTGGTTAAAAATGCTGCAAAGCGGAGGCCAATAAAAAATTAAAAAGAAATGTTTGATATGAAAACTAAACGCTCGGTTTAATAAAAGTCATTATAAAAAGATAATAAATCTATTATTTGTTACATGTGTAAAACAATAAAACAACAATTTATTCAAATATTTCTTATTTTACCTATAAAATGCCCCATGATACGACGATCCCGAAATGGCAGACTGTCCATTATGGTAAGGATATTGATTTATATGATGCGGATGATGGTAACCAGCATGGTGCATATACGCCGGTGCTTCATGGTGCAACTGAGAAAACAATCCTGGTTCCTGGTTCGAAATCTGGTGACTAGCAAGGCGTCTTCTCTCCTCAACAAAAAATCTCTAGCTGAGTATGCTGGGTCGCCAACACCAGTAGAGTTGGCAGGGTTATAATGTTGTTGCTGGTGCGTATGGTGCGTTTGGTTCGGGAAATGGTGGTGTCCGTATTGGGTACCAGTTTGTCCTAAAGTTGGTTCGGGGCTTAAGCCATCGTGGCCTACTGGTGACATTTTGAAACCGTAGGATGCTAAGTGGTTATTGCTATCGGCGAAGGCGTTCATTGTAAGAGAGGATATAGTAATAATGGTCAGATATAAATTATTAAATTTGTACACACATTTGACGATACACTAAAAATCACTGCACGGTTGATGTCAAAATTGATATAAAAATGTTTTTATACTATCAATCATCGATACCATTGCAATATAGTCCATAAAAATATTGGAATCACTTCAACACTACACTAATTGTTTTTATAAATTACACTAAGTACTTTTGTCACTACTTAAAATGTACATAATTACTACCACCTAATTATGAAATTTTGTATTCAAAGTCACACACTGTCAATTTTTTTAATATTTTAAACTAACTCAAACCATGTCTGTATCACATATATCCTCGTCCTTTTAAAAAAACTCAAAAGAAATTCACTTATACACCCGTCTTACATAACGTTCCGTGTACGACTGAGTAATCATCATCCTCCGCATGGCGCATGAACCATCAGGCCTCTATTTGTCGGGAGGTCTTGGTGGTTATTGGCGGTGCTCCGAGCCAATGAAAACTCTATGGGCGGTTCCCTATGAAAATACGTAGGTAGGTAGATATTTCGACAGGTAAATGCAATCGGAATACTACAGGTAGAGATGAATTTTAGATGAAACCTAGTTTGCAAGTCACGATTTTGGTGGAAATGTGATGATTTTATTAGGACGATATTGTGGGCAGGTTGTGATTTTAATAGTAGGTGATGCAAGCTAAATTTCTGGTTGAGGAGTCAATAATGAAATTATTGTGTATATAGAGAATTGTTAGTTATCGGTTGTGGTATCCATTACAAAATTTATAATCAATATTGGTAAATTAGTAATATTTTACTAACTGATGTAAACTGCTTGTGATTCATATAATTTTTATTACTATCACAATATTCATTTTAAAATTATTATTACATTTTTCATTATCACTGGAATGAATGTTTGCAACTGCACTTTTATAACATTTGTAAGATAAAATATTATTATTAAAATTTCATATTACAACATGGTACTGGTGGAACTATTTTTTAGTTTATTTTAGAGTAGATATAATATATTGAATTTGTGTTATTATAGTCTTTAATAATAACCAAAAATATCTAATACATTATTTTGAATTATTTTTTCCTTTCGTAGGGTAAGTTATTGTAATCGTCTAAAAATCTAAATTAAAAATTTTTGCATATCTTCACGTTTCAGAGGTTTCTGAATATTTTGGCATACCTCCAAAAACATGGATGTATGTGTATGTATGTATAGATACAGTTTTTTGTCCTCGTTTTCGAGCGCACGGATCAACCGATTTGAATAATCCAAAAAACATTCGATTCCTATTGACAGAGAGATGTGCTGATTAGTTTTTGGCAAAGGCAAAACAAGTCGTTTCGGAGATTTCAAACAAAGAGTGCAAAAAATCGAAATCGAGTGTTTGAGAGAAAGGAGCATCGGATTTGAATGATCTAGAAAACATTCCATTTGTAATGATGGGAAGTAGTGGTAATTAGTTTTTGGCAAAGGCAGGTCTAGCCGTTTCGGAGATACGAAGCTAAATGAGAAAAATATGGCAATTTTTGAGAGAACTAAGCAAGATTTGAATGATTTAAAAAACTTTCTGCTAGTGTTGACGAAGTAATTGCTGTTGCAAAAGAAAAAAAAAATCATTATTTGATTTTTATCTAATTTGTATACTACAAATAAATAGTTTTATATAAGTTCAAACGTAACAATTCAGTTTATATAATTGTTATAAATATTAGACAATGTCCTTGATTTTAAATCCGATTAATTAAGTTTTGTTTATTTAGGTGAGGAAATTTCCAGCAATTTGCTTAAGGCACGATGCCATACACAACTAGTTTCTTTAATAAAATTGATAAATATTTACTGTTAATACAAGTAAATTATCGAAGGGAAATTTGTGGTGTAAAAATGAAATAAGAGCCAACTTGCCTTCAAGATTTATGCTCTAGGTTCAAAGGAATACCCCTTCAATCAATTTCATCAATTAATTACGGCTCAAATCAAACTCTAACTTAAATTTAGTATTAAAAAATTAATATTATTTAATATATCAGTTTTCACTCCTAATAGCCATTTTGGGAATTACTGGTCTAAAGCTACATTGGAAATTACTGGTCAATACCATCTAAATAAATAATAGTTGAAGTTATGCAAATTTTTAATCTATAAAATCAAACTTTGTTCTATAAATTTATCAGCAATCTTCTATAGTTGTCCTGTGATTTTTTAAGGTTCATTTCCAAAAAAAACTTTTATTTTCTTTTTTCCATAGTTCTCTCAGTATAGAGACTTCAAAATTGATCGTGTCAAGCAATACTTTTATTAGGAAAACCGTATGAAAATACTTATATGTTGAATTGAATATGAGATATCCTCCTTGCAAAATATAAAGTCTTTTGCTTTATTTTAATTCTATCTAAATAACTACTAGTTGCTAGTACACTGTTACTTTTATATCTTCCTATTAGCATTTAATTGAATGCAAAATCCATTACTAATAGATATACTTTACTAATATATTTCTCATTATTTTCTTACTGAATGAGTTTATATTACACTCCAAATAAAATTTACTTTAGTTATTATATTGAATGCCTCCGATTATGACAAATCAGGTTATCAAAGGATTTAAACCGTATTGTACTGAGTACAATACAATATTTTCAAAATTTACAGTTACCCATAAGAGAAATAGTTATGACCTAGTATTAACGGTTAAATGGTTTGTATAACAAATCCTTAAATACACAAACCAGAAATTATAGAATTGCGTTAAATTTTATTATTGGTGTAAATGATTGAGAAAATTACATTTTTATTTAAATTTTGAAAATTGCTACATTTAAAAATGATTTGAATTGGTATTAAAGATCACATTTTATTTGTAAAGCTAATGATTTGAATGATTTATTATTCAAAATCTGAAGCATATATAAATTCTAAATTTTTAAAATTAGTTCTTTTAAGATACTGGGTTATACCAAAATAGTATTAGAAATATAGAGATACTATAAATTAATAGTGCTCGAAGAATCGAATTAATTTTATCGAATCAGCAAGTTTTATAACTAAAATTATAGGATAATTCAAAATGATTTTCTAAAAATATTATAAAAAAATCTATTATCGATACACAGAAGTTGATATAGAGAAGTCAGGCTGTACTTGATATTTATAATTATTAAATTCATAAACATTATTAGTCATAACTTGCAACTTCTGCTGTTAAATTTTACTTTTCTAAATAAGCCCAAGGTTTACAGATAATATCATTAAACAATTATTCTTCTCATTTAATAGCAAAGGTCATTTTGAATGATTAACTGATGTAATCATTTAAAACGATAAGAACCATCAATTTTTTGAAAATGCTAGTTGCAATGACACAGTTGTTTTTAGTTTAATTGTATTTATTTAAATTATTTAGTGTATTTATTGAATTGTATTATTTTAAATTGTATTTAATCTCCATTGTGCCAATAGAACTTTTTTCTCTTGAAATTTTTAGTTGTCTTATTAACATTGTTTATATATATTAATATATATTAATCCCATCCTTGAAACTCAATATTTAAATACTAGAAAAATCCTAATTACGTCAATCAATTTTATAAAATTATAGTTAAATAATTTACTTAAATCAAGGCGCATGGTATAGAAATGCCATCAATTAAAACTAAATTAAATATTATATTCTATTTGTTTATCCAAGTATGTGTACATAAAATATATATCCTGGAATATTCTCTAGTATCATCGATAATTCAATATTCAAAAATGTACAGTTAAATATTAGTTGAACAGAAAATGTCAAACAACTTAAACCCTTCCAAAAATTTACTTTGTGCAACATATTCAATTCCAAAATAAGCAAAATTTTAATTTTCTAAATTAAGTGGGAATTTTTACTGCTCATTTCTTTGAAATCTAAATTTTAATCTAGTAGCAATATTTTATGTATTCAGTTCTAGCAATATTTTGACATGCATAAGTCTTTTATTTGGGGTTTTGGCTACCGTGCAAATAATATATCCTAGGAGATTAACGAAGATTATGAAGGATCGCAAAGTTTACAAGGGCTCTCTAAGAAAAGCTACTCGATCAATATTTGATTCTGTGTTTTATCTACAAAACAGAGGAGGATGGTAATAATAAATTGATATTTTGTATAAAAGATGGATAAACAATTTTAAATTAATATTTCTCGAAACTCATTTT
>NW_020537758.1:19622484-19658258 GCF_003426905.1 Ctenocephalides felis | reverse complement strand
TTCCGAACAGTAAATCCAATAATAAAAAAACAATTTGTTTTTTGAAGATGTTTAATACGACGTTTCGGAACTAGGTACGTTCCATCATCAGGTTTATTCTGTCAAATACAATGTTTTTTAAAATACTGATTAACATTAATTAACAATGGTCAATACAGATTAATTAGAAAAAATTTTGTTATAAAGGAATGGATTATGTACCGGATAGATAGTAATAAGACTTAACTAAAAAAGGTTTTATATAAAATTGAGAAGCAAAAATTATTTACCTGTAATAATTTATATATCCATATCACTAATATTTTTTGTTAAAAACACTCGATTTTTTTGGAAGATTTGTAGATGTTACGACTACACAAGACTTAAACACACTGATATGGATTTCTGTCTGCCAGATGTAAAGGACAAGCACGGAACTCTTGGCAAAAATGATTTTTATGGCTCTTGTTTGGTAATTTACGAAAAAAGGGAAAATATTGCTTTAGTAAATGTTGAGAAATATTATGTATATATATATATATATATATACATACATACATGAACATGTATATGCACACCTACATACTCATACATACATATGCACATATCTATATATTAATGTATCCACAATTATACACATGAACACATATGCAAGTGTATGTGTATAGTGTATACCCAAAAACATACATATAAGCATATATATGGATGTACATATATTACAACATATATACATGTATATATATACACATATTCAAAAACTATTTACTGTTCGGAAAAGAAACAATCAATATATATATATATTATATATATATTTATATATATATATATATATATATATAAATGTGTGTGAGTCATGAGTATTATTATTCCATATTTATTGTTTAAGAAATAAAAATGTGGTATAAATTTCCTACAACCCACTCTTTTTACATTAATCCAAAGCCCAAAGCCAAGTTCAGAAAATAAATGCTTTCCGGATTTTGGCTAATCATATATAAACATTGACTAAAATATTTTCATTGTTTTAGTGTTATTAATAAATTTAAATAGCATTAATAATGAAAAGATGAAGCATTATAATTATATTATATACCATTAGATATATAGCATTTAAATTAGGTTTTTTTTAAATTTCTAATTAAAGTTCATTTTATTCATATTTTTATTATTATTACTTTGTAGAGCTTTTCAGTGTTTTTAGTCAATATAAAATAATCAATTTAATTTAATTCAATTATTTTTTATGATTCATATAGTGTTTTAAATGTTTTATTGCAATCCAGAATTTCACTAATTTTTTTGTTTAATTATTTACATAATAAATTTGAAATTGAGTTAAATATATATATATATATATATATATATATATATAGAGTTTATTAACCAAGAGTAAAAAAAAATTAGAAAATAAATTTTAGTATAGAAGGGAATTCTGAAACTTATATGAAATGAGCGCCCAAAAATATTTGTATTTATATTTATTTAGAACATTTACTATATTTTAATAAGCAGAATTGTTTGATGATAAAGTTATAAATAAAATACAGAGAAATGTTAAGACAAAAAATTCCGAAAACTAAAACTCAAGTGTAACTCAGGTAAAATTAGTGAGTGAAACTTTAGCGAAATTTAAGATTACTAAAAAAATATGTAATTTTTATGAGTGAGTCAGTAATGTTGATACCTCGTGATTTTCAATTTTGCGAATAATAAATATTCAATTATTATGCTATTTTATAATATTTCAATGTGATGTAGGTCCATCTTGCAAATCAGAATGGAGATAGGTATTGCTTTGCTATTCGTTGTACCAAATGAATTTGTCCAATAACCCATCGATTGTAATATTATTTACCAATGTTACAATATATTTCCAAGTGGAAATAAAAAGGAATGATGAGCAGGCAAAGTGAGTTTCGTATTTTAAAATGCGTGAACCGTTCGCATGTCAACATTTGTATATTTATTACGGCGAGAGGTCAGAGCTACGATCTTCGTTATTTACGACACCATTGCAATATTTATATGCGAATGTGTGGCTCTGTTTCTCTTCTGTTCTGTTTCATTTAAACAATAATTCACAATTTGCGTTTATTAATATTTCATCTCACGGTAAGTGACGACGCGGTTGCATCTATAGGTGAATTCATGCTAGGTGTAGACGACGAACGGAAAAGGTAGTTTTTCAAAATCTGCTAAACTTTTGCAGAAATATTTTTTTTTTTACATTTTTATCGACTATATGGTAAAATAAATCTTTTGTTTAAATCAGAAATCTCCCATTAATATTTATTCTTGCACGATTCAATAGAGTTTCCAAGTTGGCTCTACGAAGGTTAGAGTACCTTGCAAATAGATAGTGTAATCTCTATCTACCTTGCAAATCCCGGAAGTTTTAGTCAAAATTTTGTTTTATACAAGAATTTACTTTAATTGTCATAAGGTTTCATCAAAGCCAGCAAAACTTACGTAAACTGATCAAAACTCTGACTATTTTCAACTGTTTGAATCAGTCTGCAGTATTAGATAGTTTCCAACAGTTAGGTGTCTTGGATGGAACAAACTCACAATAATTTTAAATATATGAATGCAAATGAGTCATACAGAAAGTGAAATTAAAGCTGGTGAACATTACATAAATGAAAAATTTATATTTTGGGACAAATCTGTGAAAATTTGTTGATAAACACCATTTGTATCACTATTCACACTATAGTTTGGGGCTTGGATGGAACAAACTCACGATATTTATAAATATATGAATGCAAAATGAGTCATATAAGTAGTGACATAACAATTAAAGCTAGTGAACATTACATGATTCCGAAATTTATATTCCGGGACAAATTTATCCAAATTCGATTAATTAAAAATCTCCATCTGTATCACTAATCACACTACAGTTCGGGGAGCTTGGATGGAACAAACTCTCAATAATTTATAAATATGTGAATGCAAAATAAGTTATATAGGTGATGACAGAAATTTAAGCTAATGTATATTACATGAATACTAAATTTATATTCTGGAACAAATAAGTCAAAATTCCATTAATTAAAAAGCACCATCTCTATTACTAATCACACTGCAGTTTGGGGAACTTGGATGGAACAAACTCTCAATAATTTATAAATATGTAAATGCGAAATGAGTCATATAGGTGATGACATGACAAATTGGGACAAATTTATTTTATTAATTTATTTATTTAATTTGTCAAAATTCAATTAATTAAAAAGCAACCATCTCTACTACTAATCACACTACAGTTTGGAAGGCATGGAACAAATTCTCAATAATTTATAAATATAATAATGCAATGTAAAATGCATGAAAAATTACCTTTTTGAAATATGAGGACGAAATTAAAAGATCTGAAAAATTTGTCCAGAAGAATAGAACTCGTTTATAAAAAAATACTTGCTAATATTTACCTTGTAATCTAGTACATTGGCCTTACCAAAATATAACACAAATGTGTTTTCCTTAAAATAATTTTATACGCTAAGAAAATAAAAATTTCTGTTATTAATTAATAACAAAACTTATGTTATAAATTTATATATGTCATCTTGTACTTCATCACTCTTCGAATGAATAATTTGTCCAGTAAGTCGTTCTCTACAGTTCATGGGTTGAGCATAAGTTGTGATACGATACAAATACTTTTATAAAATTGATTACATTCAAAACAGAAAGACAGGTTTACATAAATACTATTGTCTGACGCTTTTTAAATAAAAACATTGATTTATTTCATAATATATTAAACTTGTAATTTTATAGGATAGTGAAAGACAATTTAAAAAATGTCGAGGAATAGGAATATGAATATCGAGCGACGCTTTTTTGTATTGTTTATAATAGATATATCTATCACATACAATGGCAATATCAGCTTATAACCGATCCGTTGTTCAAAAAAGCTGTGATAATGTACTATAAAACCGGTCTTGGTAAAAAAAAATCTCTGCACATGATAGGCTTATCTGCTCTTTAATAATATAGGTACTCTGTATCGAGTTCTCCTCCCCGTAGTATTTCGCTCTACTTTATTCCACGTCGGAGGGGTCTTTTAATAAACCCTAGACGAGGTAGGGGCAGATGTGTTCGGAATATTCGGTTCGGTGTCTTTTTGTCAATTTCAATACAACACTGCACCTACCAAATAAGAACTGTGTTCATGACAGGCAAAATAATCTGTTGATAAATACACGAGAGACAGGGGCAACTTTTTTAATCGCGGATTGGGAAAATGGCGATGGAGTCCATTTTGGATAAACGAATTTTGGTAAAGAGTTTGGGGTCTATTGTTTATTAAAAACTAATGCAAAACACATTTATCACAAATATACTTGGTGAATAATATAGACACAATATGCATTTAGATACGTATCGCAAAACGGTTATTTTGCTGTTTTTTAAATAATAGAAGCAACAATCTATATTTTTCACTTATAACATGGATTATTATTATGGTAATGATAACATTGATTTTCCATCTATGGAACTATTAAATTCTGGGCCGATTCTGCCGTAAAATAGATCAATGTTATGACAAGGATATGTTATGTAGCTGTTTTAATATAAAATAGTACTAAAAAATGTCAAAATCCTTTGTGGTTTCTGTGCAGTCAGGCGTTTTAGATATAAAACCTTACCTAGAAAGCACACAAATGACAAAAAACCGATATTATCATAACTGCATCTTTGAGATACGGCTTGATAGCATATGAGTGAAGTTGCATTTTGTGTAAAAATGTCTGATTGCACAGCAAATACATGGCATTTTGACAGTATTTAGTACCATGTTCTCATATAAAATAGTACTAAGAAATGTCAGAATCCTATATGGTTACCGCGCACTCAGGCATTTTAGATATAAAATTTTATCTAGAAAATGCACAGATATCAAAAAAGCGATATTTTCACAACTGCATCTTGAGATATTGCCTGATAACATATTAGTGAAGTTGCATTTTGTGTATAAAATGCCTGATTGCACATCAAATGCATGGCATTTTTACAGTATTTAATAGCATTTTGTATGAAAACTGGAACCTAACATAGCCTTGCCATAACATTAGTCTATTTGAGAAGCAGAATGAGCCCATCTGATTGATGTCTAAAAATTGAAATAAAAGAAACGAAGTTGGCACATTATTTTTTAATATGTAGGTACAAATATTATAGTATTCATCTTATCCTTACTGGATTTTAAAGCTATTTAAGCCTGCGTTTTTTCTCTAATATCATCCATCATCTGCATTCTTTTTTTATATCTATCCGATGCATATTCTAAACTACTAACTTTTTTCTTACATTTCATTTTCCGATTTCAATCTCCTGGCTATATATTTTAATCAATAACTACATCGACGTTTATGAAAATAAGTATATTTTTATTATTTTGCACCTGTACACAAATTCTAAGCCCAAATCTTCATTAGTATATGTGTAATTTAAGATGTATTAGTTCTATATAGATATTTTGAACAAGTGTGATGTCCCCAAAAAAGATTCTGAGCAAAGATAACCGATTTAAGAGGACGTATTATACGACAGATCGATTGATAAACAAATTAAGGTTTCAAAGGAGCGCGTGACACGTCTAAATAGATTACACATGTAAAATACAAATGTTGGAAAAAAACGAAAAGTCGTTGTTAGTGCATCTGATAAATTCTAGACTGAAGGCTGGTGGAGGATTTACTAAGGGTTTTTTGAATTTAGCATTAAAAATTCTGAATTCAGGGCGGGATATAATTTTATCTTAGCATAAGATACCTACTTGTGTAGGTTCAGTATTAAAAACTGAACGCAGCAAATTGTTTAATTTTATTCTATTTTGTTATACACAATTTATTAAATTATTCAAAATATATATATAAAATCATGTGTAGAATTATATGAAATTATTATATTAATTAATGACGATAATTATAAACTATAGGACCATTGCTAATTGGCTAAAAAGGCAGTATCCTAAATACAATTTAAAATATTTTTTTTAATAATATAATATTTTTTTTAATTTTGAAAAGAATAAAATAAATGAAGTATGAACGAATGATTTGGCTCTCTTTTCTATTTTATTTGACTAACTATCTCAAATATAAAAAACACAAATAGAGCAATTTCCTGACATTCTGAACTTTGCCTGAAATGCATTAAGTTTAGATTGATTTAGATTGATTCATCTATTCTACAGTCAAAATCTTGGAAAAGTAATTAAGGAATAC
This sequence comes from Ctenocephalides felis, assembly GCF_003426905.1. Classification (NCBI taxonomy): domain Eukaryota; kingdom Metazoa; phylum Arthropoda; class Insecta; order Siphonaptera; family Pulicidae; genus Ctenocephalides; species Ctenocephalides felis. Next base: position 19,652,037 of record NW_020537758.1, on the reverse strand, counting down.
ACATTGACAATAAAGTGATTTACCAACAGGCATATAAATTATATATAGAGATATCAAAAAATTCTTAATATTCTTATAGTATATTATAGATTATATTCTAATGGCCCCAAACAATCCCAAATTCCAAACAATTTAACTTTTGTGACTTGTCTAGCAATTTCTATAACCTTTTAATTGAGATTTTTTTAACATTAAATTGCAAATTCATACTTATATTTCAAATACTAGATTTGAACAAAAATTGCTTTGGAGAAAATCTATATAATATTCCTATCAAAATGACTATTACACGAATATGATTCTATTAGATTTATCCTGTAATATAATGTATAAAATCGTATTGAATTGAAAATGTATTTAATTCCTTAAATTTTTTAAATATTTTAATGTTTCTAAAGTTTTGTTCTATGTTTTTAAATGTTAGGATTAAAAATTAGTGGAGCTGTTTGAAAGTTGATGAAAACATTGCAATTTTTAAAACTTTGAAATTTTTTATTTTTTTTTATAATTCTTTTATCCCAGGTATATTTCACTTATAAATTATCTGAAGCTCTGTATAGTGGTTTGAATTTTCCAAATTTTTTATTTTTTTTTATAATTTTTTTATCCCTGGTATAAATTATTTATAAATTTATAAATCATTTATCATTTATAAATTATTTATATCCCTGTATAGTGACCTAAGTAAAATTATATCAAATTAAATTTTTAATTTATTTTTCTGAATTTTTCTCCCAACTACTATTACTTTTCTATACACCTACTATATACGACAGAGAACCCGTGTCAGTTTAATTTGCTTGTTTCAGAGTTTCATTAGGGATCGTGTTTTAGAATCGTAATACTCAATAAAGCTAAATCGTGATCGATGAGTTTTTGGTGTAGATTAGTTTTCGAATCCCTTTTAGCACCCTAATTACGCGCTCAAATCTTGTTATGGGGTTTAAGAGATTAAAAATTAATACTGTCACACATTGCAGAGAATTGATTGGAATGGAAAATTCGCGAAATAAAGGAATTATTGGAAAAACATTGAGTGAGATTACAAATTTATTCAATAATTTATATAAATCCAAGTACAATCAATAATCATGTTAAATAATGTAGACATTAGTTTTAGTGCTCTCGCAGATATTGTCCAAAGCAATTCAACCTCCTATCGATTAATCTATGAGTTTATTTTTTCCGCAATATTTTTCTACAGTTCATTGACGTCCTCGTACATTAGTTAATGTTGGATGTTGATTATTTTGTCGAAGGCTTTGAAAATCACAAAACCCTCACATTTACCCACTTCGTCCTAGGGTCGACCGAATCACGCCCATCGACCAGATACATGCAATAACACGAGTCAGGAACTGACATTCTCTCTATATATTGCATTATAAGACTTCAATTTGTAATTATCTAAATGATATTTCATAATTGAAATAATATTTAATTAGTGTCAAATAACTCAGATGAAGTAATAGAATGACGAATGAGGAATTTTTGAATTTAGGTTGTATGTGCATTTGAAATCTGTTCCATTGACTATTGATTGAAAATATTGATTATTTTTTTACATACATTACGCAGGCCAAAATTTTCAGAAGCGATTGAAACGTAAAACTTTATATAAAAAATATTATTACTGTAATAATTCGTAATTATCTACAATATGAAAACTTTTAATTAACTATCAAGTTACAATTTTTAGACAACTTTAGTTTTATAGATCAATTCAATTTTAAACTAATAAATAATACCTGAATAGTAATAATGTTAACTAAGACAGTTACAAGGTAGCAATTTCTGAATTGTAATTTAGTAAAAAATATAAAAAATGGTTGATCCATGCTCTCCAAATCGTCGACGAAAAATTGTAGCTGCACATGCATACATAAATACGTCAATCTTTTCTAAGGTATGCGAAAATGTTCAGAAGACATCAAAACGTGAAAATTTGTATAAAAAAATTTCATTTTCGATTTTTTTGTGATTACTATAATTCACCCTACGGCAAGTTAATTAAGTCAATATAATTTTATTATATTTTTTTAAAAGTTTTATTATAATAATAAAAAAAGAGACCATAAACAGGCATACATTTCAAAATCCATTAAAATTTAAATAAGCATTTTTTTAATTTGGGCAAAAACAACAATAATTCATTAATGTTAATGCTATTTAATTAATTTATGCTATTTATCTGCTATTAATAATTTAATTTATCTGCATAATAATTAATTGTGCTATTTATCTGCCATTTAATTATTTTATGATCTGTGATATTACGATCAAAATTATTTAATTTGACTCATTTTTTTTTAGTTCAAGAAGTCTGTTGGAAAAAATATTTTTGAATTTTAGATCATTTTGACAAGGGTTCAAATTTCAGGGTTTTATTGGACTGACTAAATAAAAATTTGTTATATTATAACATCTTCAAGCAGTTGTAGTGCAAAAAATACTTAGTAAAAAAAAAAACTACTATAGTTCATCAATAATAATGGTTGTTGTAGACATTATTTCATATCAAGCAAGTGGTATCACGATCAAAATTCTTCAGTGTGGTCATTTTACATTGAACTCATTTTTTCAGTTGCTTTCAGTACTTTAGATTATTTTTAATTCATTTTTCTAAGTGGTAACTTGACTGTCTAAATTAAAATTTGCCGTTATTATAAAATCGAGAAGTATTTGCTTCAAGTGCAACATGCATGTAAGAGGACGTATTGTACGACTAAAATATTTTGTAAAATTTTTATTTTAAAATTTAGCAATTAAAATTTTAATACTAATATAATATTTTGTAAAATAAATGTTAAAATGCTTGTTTTTATTATATATACATAGAAAACTAGTTATTATTCAAATATAAACTAGACGACATAAAAAGCTTATTACGAAACTTAGATTTTGCATGCGTTATTTGCAATAGTTTTTGTACTAGATTTCCTAAGAACAAGTCTCACATAGAAGAGTTTATGATTCTTTGTAATGCTTTTAGATAAAGGATAAAGCTTTAATTTAATCTAGACAATAATACAGTTTTTAATATTTGGTTAGGTGATCACTGCATCGATTCTAAAAGGAACGCTTCCAAGGCGAAACTTGTCCATCCTCCACCCCCGTGCCCAAACAACATATTACATGTCTACATATGTATTTGCTGAATATTTCTCTATATCTGTGGTACATAATCACAACGTTAGTTTCTGTCAAAGTTGCGTTACATGAGCGGCCGTGTTCCTGACATGCGACACATGTCAAAACCTGACAACTCTCTGGGCCTGAAAACGGACCAATTTGACGGGAGAGGAATGCCGTTGCCGTCGCCGTCGTTCTAACAATCCAAATCCAATCAGAAAGCTCCACCAGATCAACAAAACAAAAGAAAAACAGAATTCAAGTATAACACAACACACGGGACGGAGAATAGAATAATACAAGCGGCTAAGCGATGTTTTGCCTTTCTAACGCCCGTAGGATGGGAGGCGATGATGATTTTGCTAATTTTCGTAAAATTTACTTTATAGAGTTCAGTATTCAGTAGATCAAAAGTACTACTAATTAATTATTAAATATATGAATAAATAAATTAGTTAATTAATTGAAATATAGATTTTTGTACACCAGGTGCAGACCGTATACTATGCTGAACGCATCTTAGGACCATTGTGGTCTTATCCCAAATATTTGCTAATTTTCGCAATATTCACTTTAAAGAATAAGAATAGAAAATACAATTAAAGTATTTAAAGTCAAATCCTAATTAGGAAATCGGTAGATAATTACCAACTAGAATTAATTGGGATATGGATTAAAAAAAAAAGATATAGATTGAAATTATTAGCTATATAGTAAAGGCATCTTAGGACCGTTGGTGTTTTGCTAATTTATTTGAAATTCACGTTACAGAATTATATCTCAATTAGGAAATCAGTAGATCAATAGTTCTATTGATCATTTACAAACTAACATTAATTGGGATCTTAGTCTGTTTTTTTTTTTTTAACAAAAATAGAGGTCGAGACCGTACCCTATGTAGTAAAGGCATCTTAGTACCGATGATTTGGTTATTTGGATAGTTTTACTAATCAATTATCAACTAGCATTAATTGGGATATAGATTGTTTTTTAACAAAAATACAGTTCGAGGCCGAATATAGTAAAGTCACTTATGGTAGTACCGTTGTTTTCGCTAATTTTCGAAAAATTCACTTAATAGAGTTATCTTTATCAATCAGTAGTTAGATAGTTTTATTAATCAATTATTGATTAAAATTAGGATATAAAATTTAAAAAAAAAATACAGGTCGATTTCATATACAGTAAAGGCTTTATAGGATCTGAGTGGTGTAAGTGTAGTGTAATGGAAAATTATTGAAAAAAATGCAAATTATTCTGAATAGCTTACAGTAAAAAAATTATTGCAAAATTAATCGATCTGCTCAGTAAGCCAGTATATTATAAATTCCTTCAGTATAAGTACTTAACTTTTAACAGAAGTATTTACTATTTGTTATAAATTATTAGAATAAATAGCCATGGAAGTTTACGCAGCCAATTTGTTTTACTTATGTCCAATATTACTGGAAGAAATACGCAAATTTATGGGAATAATACCCAATAATTAATGTTACAATTTATTTTTGATACTACATTACTTGCTGAATATTAAATATTTTAACGAAAGCAGATTTTTTATATAAAAATCAACAATGATTGTAATTTGAGAAGATAAAAATTTAGTATATATTTGCGTTCACTACACTGTTTTCAGCTACATGCATTAATTGTAATAACAGTTAGTATTAATATAAAATAAATTCAATGTTATTGATGAGGGTTAAAAAATACTATATTTAACATTTACCACGTCATTGAGTTCTACCAGATATACCATTTGTTTTATTATTATTATCATTATATTAAATAATATTAATAATATTTTTTGAATTTTAAATATAATTATATTTAAGTTTATATATTATTATTATTATTACTCGTGTTTTTATTATATTAGTATGATGTAGAGAGAAAATAGAGACTTTTCTGTAAGTTTTTGTATTTTACCTAAACTATCAATTTTTGTTATTGGATGAATCCCTTGTAATACAAATTCAAATATAAGAAAATAGTTACTATTTTACGAGCCCCTTTATTAATAGCTGAATTGCTTTCAATATACAGAATGTATCTTGTCAATGCATTTCGCAATTGCACTAAATAGATTGCTCATGGTCCAGTTTTGTGTAAATGTCATGAATTGATATAAGTTTCGATTGAAAATCAAAATCTAATCAAGATTGTAATTCATAAAACATTTATATTATGTAAAAAATATGATATTGTAAAAATCTTAAGTTAGTTAAAAAAAATTGAAAAATAATTATATAATATAATAAATATATAATTTTTTACAAATTTTGCATCATATATGAGCAGGATGTATTTTTATACAAACTAGACTAATTATATTTTTATTTGTAAAATGTGAAATTTTTTTGCGATTTAAACACATTTTGTTGATATCAAGTGAGGGTCGCCTAGATGATTACATGAAAATTGAAGCACATGAATCCGAAATTTATATTCTGGACAAATCTGTCAAAAATCGATTAATGAAAAAGCACCATATGTATCACTAATAACTATTCATTCGTTGTTTTATAATCTGACAAATAAACGAGTGCTTATTTCAAACTCACAAGCACAGGTCGAAAGATTTAACTGATGCCTGTGAGCTATGGAGCGTGTGATACCGAAATGTTTAATACGAATATACATACATAATAAATATACATACATATATATATATATATATATATATATATATATATATATATATATATATCCACCTGTACAAGAGTCAAACAGATTATAAATATGCATACCTTTCTGTCTGAAGAATTTCATTTCATTTTTTCTGCGTTTTGCATCTTTTTGTTGTTTCGTATTAATTTATTGGTATACGTAATTTAAATGGACCCCAAAATAACATGTTGAAATTATAATATAAATATATTTCCCACATGCTATTTTTTATTTATTAAATATTATGGCTAATCGTTATAATTTGTAATCTAATAAGAGGTATTTCGCATGAGTGATTCATGTTGAAGCGCCAGGATTGAGATTAGAATAATTTTAATTAAAGAAATAATTATATGGTCTTTCTTATTTTAAAGTAGTTTTACTACAAGTGAATAATTCTTTTTTTCCAAAATCTAGCCAATTTAAAAAAATGTAAAATCAATGTCATTTCTCATACACAATCAAGTAAACTCTTTAAAATACCAAACCTTATAAGGCGCAATAAATTAAAAAAAAACATGTTCACTAAAAATCACAATAAATTCTTTTACTATCCTAGAACTTCCCAGTTTTTTTTTCCAAAATAGGATATTAAAAATTATATTTTCCTGTGTCCTTGTCTCGCTCATAAAATCGATACTGCAATCGTAAAGGACGAGGCTATCCTCGTAGCCATAGTCCAAAGGATGGGCGACTATTTATTTTCTGTGAGATAACCATCTGGTATGATTAATGAAAGTATTTAAAATATTCCGCTGTGGAGAAACGGCATCTTTTTGTATTTTTTATTGAAATAATAAGTAACATCGGAGAAGAGGCTGTTGTGAAATTCAATTTGCAGAAACAAGGATAGATAAGTCAGCGAGGTAAGATAGGAAGATTATTGTAGTTATCGATGAAGCATCAAATGAAATTATTTTTTGATATCAATCGGTACTATTTTTAGTATATTATTATATTTGAAATGTATTCCTTAAGACCACGTCATTAGGTGGAAACCCAATGGTAGTTGTTTCTAGTTTTGTCGAGATTGATATTAAATATTTCCAAAATGCCCTTTAAATCTATTGTTGAATTTATACCCTTTTAAGGCTATTTTCACATTAAATCACACTTCGATCTATAATTTAAAGTAGAAACTGACATCACTACTGCTTCATATAAAGCTATCAGAGACGGGAATAGAACCTGAATACTGTGGTTGCAAGGCCAATGCCCTTACCACAAGGACACGACAAGCTCAAATCACAAAATTTCAGAAGATACCACAACAAAGTATTTATTCGAAGATGTAGACCAAGGACTATAATACGATTTACTAATTTAGTACGTGTGAAGTACCTACTATCACTAAAATGGTGAAAAACAAGACTACTATAAATTGTACAAAGATATGGCACAAATAATTTTAAATACTTTTTTGGAACAAACAACTTTCAATCACTACTACCATATAAAAGGTCAAAAGGAATTATTACCAACATATATTTATGATTTTATAATTTTAAACGCGAAAATTATGCTTTAATCAGTTGGTACACTTCTGGCTAATAAAGATCACATGTAAGATTTTTCTACGTTAATTTCAGATTTCATTTTGACATTAATCGCGTCAATAACTTCTACATAGAGGTAAAAACTTGAAATTGTATGTAACCCAAAAAAAATAATAATAATATTAGATGAATAAAACAAATTTTGGTGTCGCAAATTATTATTTTTCCTGGTTCTCCCCTGGTCAATGTGTTTAAGGTCACCTCAGCCCGGACAATGGTAGAGTCTTGGGGAAATAATAAATGTATCACCTGACAAACACAAGGACGGCATACGGCATATATATACCTGGCCAATTCTTGAAATTTTTCTTTCACCAAACAGAGGTTTACTGAGAAACCGAACACCCGCATTAAATTCTTTACAATGCGTGAGGTATTTATTGCATCAAAACTCCTGTTAACTTTACTTGTGTACACATCGAGAGGTAAACCGCATAAAATGTACCTCATATTTGCATCTTGGACATAGATTATCGGTTGATTGCGATCTAAGATCGAAGATCTAGGGACAAATTGTATTTTGTTTAATTAGATTGTAAAGGGAGATGGATATCTCGAAAAAGAGCAATTGGACACAGACCAGGAAATAGTAATCTTATTAAGATTTTCTAGCTAAGTCTAGATAAAAATCTAAAATTTTTTAAATCTAAAATTAATAATTTAAGAAGATGTACTAAATGAGAACAATTATTATTGATCAGTCAATCTCTAAACTCAGATAATTTAATTTTTGATTTTATAAAATTTACTTTGTGTTGAATTAAATATTAAGATTTATTTTAAACATGAATTATTTCGGATTTATTTAGTAGTACGAGAAATAATATTTGAATTACCATAGTAGCCAAAAACAAAAAACACCCCATTTTATTTTACTATGATGTCCTAAGTCTGGTCAAAAATCTAACTATTACAAAGTCCGTATCTGGGCTTAAAGCACATCTTAAATGATTATTTGAACAAACTCATAAAGCGCGTTAGTTAATCCCTAAATTTTATGATCGGCATAAATCAATAGAGTTTAATTGCTGCTAACAAAACACACAAATTGACAAGAGAACAAGTTTTAATAACGCCCACAGGCTTGCAGGACTCACGTGTAAAATATTTAAATTAGATAAAAACATTCTGAAAGGATATTAATAAAATTGATAGTGGGATGTAATAGATTCGGCACATTTTTAAAAAAAATAATAAAAAATATTTCTGATTGCTATGAACATTTATTTGGCATATGGCGCAACAATAATTGAGAAACAAAACCGAGCCATTGTGACAACATTCCTTTTGTTCATGATTTTTGTTAGTTCTTAATCAAATTAAAATAACTAGAAAAATTAATTGCAATATTATTTTTATTGCTTGTAGTAGTGTAGTATTTTTATTTACCATATGGGTTGTTAGAATGTAAAAATAAGTCCTATATATTTTATTTTTACACGAGTACCCGTGTCCATTTCCCAAGTCCTTTTGTGTGAAAGCAAGGAGCGTCACGAGGTAACAAAAAATGGAGTTAAAAATGTTTTCAAACAACACATAGTTCAAATTTTCAATGGGTCTTTTTTCCAGATTTATTTGTAAACGTTCTCATAATACCTGAGATAAAGTTTACGCGCCTGTTAAGTATTTAAAACCTTTACAAAACAATTAATTGTCACGAAGATTAAGGTATTTGAGCGAGGAGAGGATGTTAGAGTAGTGGAACTATTGTTTTTTGTAATGATAGAATTAATTATTGAGGATTAATAATATTTTTAAAACAAATCACAAGGTAAATGATTTATTTAAAGAGAAAAAACACTAAACAATAAGATTAGAAAATAGCATAATTAAAATTGAAAGTTTTAAGCACGCCATAGTGGAACGTGGGAAATAAAGTTTGGGAAAAACGTATAATTTTGAAATTATTTATTTACTGTCAATTTACAGTATTTTTCTGAAATTAGTTTCTACTCATAATTTGTCTGTCCTTAGTCTTAGATTAGGTCTAATATAATCATATAATTGTAAAAATGAGAAGTTCTCATTGGAGTTCTTCTTAGGCATCGCTCTTAAATATTGTCATTTTAGCTCATAGGAATCTTTATATATTTCTGATTGCTAAAGAAAACTGACAAATATTGTGAGTTAAAAAAAAAATGTTGTCTGTCACGTGTTTCCAATCAAAAACGCATATGATTAAATTGCTAGTATTTAGTAATTAATTATATTAAGTACGGATTAAGTAATTTTATAGTTAAAAAATTGAAATATTTGATAAACTATAAAATATTTTAAACGGAACTTATTTTAAAAATCAAACACATTTCATCCGATTTTTTCTACTTTTTTTAGTGAAGATATTCAAACATATTATAAAATCTGGTAGACTTTCCGACGGCAATTTAATTGATGGTTCACAGACAGAACAAGGCGGGTAAATACTAGACATGCGTTAAATTATATATTTAAAAAAAATGCTTCTCGGAAAAAATACGTTACGTATAAATTATTATGTATAAGATATTAAACATTGTTGAAAAAAGTAAGGACTAGGTTGGGCTCCCTATAATATTTTTCTGTAAAATTTGTTTGAGAATATAATAAAATGCATAAATGAGTCATTTGGTATATTCAATGCTAACAACAATATTTAATATTATTTAAGTTTAATATATTCAAAAATTAATAAAAGAAAATGAAATATGCCTTATCATGCTCCACATATTTATTACCTCGCGGACTGCAAAAATTACCGATATATTTTAAATTATTATCTTAGCTTAATAATTCTGCAACGCTGTTAATAAAATAATACCTGGAATTACAGTCATTAAAAGTCCGAGAATAAGTGCTCACTGCTTTTATATCGTGGCACATACTTATCCTTAACAAATATGCGCTCACCGAGAAAAATGACACCCATAAACGGTACTACCGTAGTGCCATTTATTAATAAAATTACTCTACAGTATAAAATTATTAACTTTAATACTTTGTTATTAATTTTACGGCAACATTTTACGTTGTTCTCTTCGGGCGTTATTAATGAGTGCGATTTGTTCGATACAATAGATATTATTGAATTTTATTGAATCATATTGAACTTTAAACAGCGCTTGGTGTTTATGGCCACATGAATAAAATGATTTACAACGGTCAAATTAATATGAAACGCTTTTATTTAAGATGACCTTTCTTTTGACAATGGATTTGTTTGAAAAGATTTCGGGACATCGCTACAGGTAAGATCAACGAAAAGAAAAATTAGGAACAGTTCGTACGTATATATTGTTTTGCATTTGTTATATGAAAAAAACGGATAATTTACTACCACTGACCTGTATGTGTCCTCTTATGTATTTTCATTTTCAAGTTTTCACTCCTTGCAAAAACTTTTCGCAAGCAGGAAACGGGCACGGAACGGTTTTTCGCCAGTGTGCACCCTGATGTGGTTCACCAGCTTGTACTTCGCTTTGAAAGCTCTGCCGGATCTGGAACAACCAGCCCATCGACAAGAATGATCTGCCCGTTCTGGACCTCCGACATGTTCTACCGTCAAATGGGAAACGATATCGTGCATGGACCGGAAAGTTTTTCCGCAAACGGCGGTGCCGGATCGGTCCGGGTCGAGGGTGGACAGGGTCGGCGCGTCGATGGCTTCGGAATCTATCCAGAGACAGCGCAAGAGCTCTCCGCGCATTCCCATGGTGCTGGGAGATGCAGAGGTGGGCAAGCCGTCGCTTACGTGATTTTGGCGTGTATACCTGAAACAAAATAATAAAAACTTTCAATAATCAATTAACAATATTTTAATATATTTCTTATAATCCGCCAGATTGTTTTGTAAAAAATAAGCTCGATGTGACTGAAATTATTTTGTATTATACTGTATTACATTGCACACAAATATGATACAATTATCGTACTGGATTATAATGAAATATGAGGATTAAATTAGTACATATGTTCTTTATTGATTATAATTGATATTATAAAAATGCATGTCATGTTCACTGCAATTTAAAAACATTATGTGGATACAGTATTAAATATAATAGTTGCGAAAACTTAACCGTGCTTTTTATAGAAAATTATTTAATGAGATATAGATTAATAATATTGCAATTTTGTAATATCATCACGAATATCAATGTAATAAGTTACAATTCTTAATAATCAATTAACATTGTTATATATAATAGTAAAAAAATATAAGCTCAATGTGATTGAAATAATTCTATATTATACTGTATTACATTGCAAACAGATATAATACTGAATTATAATAAAATATGAGAAATAAATTAGTTATAAATGTACTTTCTAGATCCTACTTGGTGTTATTTTAAAAATGTATGTAATGTTTACTGCAATTAAAATATATTATGTGATACAGTATTAAATATTATTAATTTCTGCATTAATTGCAGAAGGCTTAACAGTGCTCGTAGTATGATTTTTATAGAGAATTACTTAAATGAGATAATGATTAATAATATTGCTAAAATTTAATAATATTATTACAATTATCAATGTATTTCATAACTATTTATAACATTACTCGAAGCATATATAAGTCCTTTGTCAAAATGTAAATTAATTTCCGAATATTCACGAATATTCATCGTTTATTACATTTTGTTTATTATTTAATTATTTTTTTGAACTAGTAGTCATATGGCTCTTGTTTATTACTGGGCTTAGAATTGCTTTATGAAAATCTTGTAATGAAAATTATACCAGATTTTTGATGAGTTTATGCTGAATGTACTATAAAAATCAAGTTGTTTTTATTAGTTTAAATTATATTTATTCAATTTGAACTTGGTGCGCATCAGACCATGCTAAATAAATTAATTTCATTAGATTTTAATCTTAATTATATGAAATGTAAAAATTTGCACAAATTATTTAATTTAGCAAGCTTAAATTAGCTACAATTTAAGCTTGCTAAATGTTTGATAAATTGTATTAGAAGTAAGAAGAAAAAAAGAAGTTTAGAAGATGAGAAGAACATAAGAATTGAAAAAGTAAATTGAATGGAAGATTAGGATATAAAGAGATAGTATATATATATGAGAATGTATAAGATATATATGTAAGAATGTATAGAAATATGATGAAAAATAATATGAGTAATGTAGGTGGTTAAAAATGCTGCAAAGCGGAGGCCAATAAAAAATTAAAAAGAAATGTTTGATATGAAAACTAAACGCTCGGTTTAATAAAAAGTCATTATAAAAAGATAATAAATCTATTATTTGTTACATGTGTAAAAACAATAAAACAACAATTTATTACCAAATATTTCTTATTTTACCTATAAAATGCCCCATGATACGACGATCCCGAAATGGCAGACTGTCCATTATGGTAAGGATATTGATTTATATGATGCGGATGATGGTAACCAGCATGGTGCATATACGCCGGTGCTTCATGGTGCAACTGAGAAAACAATCCTGGTTCCTGGTTCGAAATCTGGTGACTAGCAAAGGCGTCTTCTCTCCTCAACAAAAAATCTCTAGCTGAGTACGCTGGGCTGCCAACACCAGTAGAGTTGGCAGGGTTATAATGTTGTTGCTGGTGCGTATGGTGGGTTTGGTTCGGGAAATGGTGGTGTCCATATTGGGTACCAGTTTGTCCTAAAGTTGGTTCGGGGCTTAAGCCATCGTGACCGACTGGTGACATTTTGAAACCGTAGGATGCTAAGTGGTTATTGCTATCGGCGAAGGCGTTCATTGTAAGAGGATATAGTAATAATGGTCAGATATAAATTATTAAATTTGTACACACATTTGACGATACACTAAAAAATCACTGCACGGTTGATGTCAAAATTGATATAAAAATGTTTTTATACTATCAATTATCGATACCATAGCAATATAGTCCATAAAAATATTGGATTCACTTCAACACTTCACCAATTGTTTTTATAAATTACACCAAGTACTTTTGACACTACATAAAATGTACATAATTACTACCACCTAATTATGAAATTTGTATTCAAAGTCACACACTGTCAATTTTTTTAATATTTTAAACTAACTCAAACCATGTCTGTATCACATATATCCTCGGTCCTTTAAAAAAAACTCAAAAGAAATTCACTTATACACCCGTCTTACATAACGTTCCGTGTACGACTGAGTAATCATCATCCTCCGCATGGCGCATGAACCACCAGGCCTCTATTAGACGGGAGGTCTTGGTGGTTATTGGCGGTGCTCCGAGCCAATGAAAGCTCTATGGGCGGTTCCCCATGAAAATACGTAGGTAGGTAGATATTTCGACAGGTAAATGCAATCGGAATACTACAGGTAGAGATGAATTTTAGATGAAACCTAGTTTGCAAGTCACGATTTTGGTGGAAATGTGATGATTTTATTAGGACGATATTGTGGCAGGTTGTGATTTTAATAGTAGGTGATGCAAGCTAAATTTCTGTTGAGGAGTCAATAATGAAATTATTGTGTATATAGAGAATTGTTAGTTATCGGTTGTGGTATCCATTACAAAATTTATAATCAATATTGGTAAATTAGTAATATTTTACTAAACTGATGTAAACTGCTTGTGATTCATATAATTTTTATTACTATCACAATATTCATTTTAAAATTATTATTACATTTTTCATTATCACTGGAATGAATGTTTGCAACTGCCACTTTTATAACATTTGTAAGATAAAATATTATTATTAAAATTTCATATTACAACATGGTACTGGTGGAACTATTTTTTAGTTTATTTTAGAGTAGATATAATATATTGAATTTGTGTTTATTATAGTCTTTAATAATAACCAAAAATTCTAATACATTATTTGAATTATTTTTTCCTTTCGTAGGGTAAGTTATTGTAATCGTCTAAAAATCTAAATTAAAAATTTTTGCATATCTTCACGTTTCAGAGGTTTTGAATTTTTGGCATACCTCCAAAAACATGGATGTATGTGTATGTATGTATAGATACAGTTTTTGTCCTCGTTTTCGAGCGCACGGATCAACCGATTTGAATAATCCAAAAAACTTCGATTCCTATTGACAGAGATGTGCTGATTAGTTTTTGGCAAAGGCAAAACAAGGTCGTTCGGAGATTTCAAACAAAGAGTGCAAAAAATCGAAATCGAGTTTTGAGAGAAGGAGCATCGGATTTGAATGATCTAGAAAACATTCCATTTGTAATGATGGGAAGTAGTGGTAATTAGTTTTTGGCAAAGGCAGGTCTAGCCGTTTCGGAGATACGAAGCTAAATGAGAAAAATATGGCAATTTTTGAGAGAACTAAGCAAGATTTGAATGATTTAAAAAACTTTCTGCTAGTGTTGACGAAGTAATTGCTGTTGCAAAAGAAAAAAAAAATCATTATTTGATTTTTATCTAATTTGTATACTACAAATAAATTTTTTATATAAGTTCAAACGTAACAATTCAGTTTATATAATTGTTATGAATATTAGACAATGTACTTGATTTTAAATCCGATTGATTAATTTTTGTTTATTTAGGTGAGGAAATTTCCAGCAATTTGCCTTAAGGCACGATGCCATACACAACTAGTTTCTTTAATAAAATTGATAAATATTTACTGTTAATACAAGTAAATTATCGAAGGGAAATTTGTGGTGTAAAAATGAAATAAGAGCCAACTTGCCTTCAAGATTTATGCTCTAGGTTCAAAGGAATACCCCTTCAATCAATTTCATCAATTAATTACGGCTCAAATCAAACTCTAACTTAAATTTAGTATTAAAAAATTAATATTATTTAATATATCAGTTTTCACTCCTAATAGCCATTTTGGGAATTACTGGTCTAAAGCTACATTGGAAATTACTGGTCAATACCATCTAAAATAAATAATAGTTGAAGTTATGCAAATTTTTAATCTATAAAATCAAACTTTGTTCTATAAATTTATCAGCAATCTTCTATAGTTGTCCTGTGATTTTTTAAGGTTCATTTCCAAAAAAAACTTTTATTTTCTTTTTTCCATAGTTCTCTCAGTATAGAGACTTCAAAATTGATCGTGTCAAGCAATACTTTTATTTAGGAAAACCGTATGAAAATACTTATATGTTGAATTGAATATGAGATATCCTCCTTGCAAAATATAAAGTCTTTTGCTTTATTTTAATTCTATCTAAATAACTACTAGTTGCTAGTACACTGTTACATTTTATATCTTCCTATTAGCATTTAAATTGAATGCAAAATCCATTACTAATAGATATACTTTACTAATATATTTCTCATTATTTTCTTACTGAATGAGTTTATATTACACTCCAAATAAAAATTTACTTTAGTTATTATATTGAATGCCTCCGATTATGACAAATCAGGTTATCAAAGGATTTAAACCGTATTGGTACCTGAGTACAATACAATATTTTCAAAATTTACAGTTACCCATAAGAGAAATATTTATATGACCTAGTATTAACGGTTAAATGGTTTTGTATAACAAATCCTTAAATACACAAACCAGAAATTATAGAATTGCGTTAAATTTATATTATTGGTGTAAATGATTGAGAAAATTACATTTTTATTTTAAAATTTTGAAAATTGCTACATTTAAAAAATGATTTGAATTGGTATTAAAGATCACATTTTATTTGTAAAGCTAAATGATTTGAATGATTTATTATTCAAAATCTGAAGCATATATAAATTCTAAATTTTTAAAATTAGTTCTTTTAAGATACTGGGTTATACCAAAATAGTAATTAGAAATATAGAGATACTATAAAATTAATAGTGCTCGAAGAATCGAATTAATTTTATCGAATCAGCAAGTTTTATAACTAAAATTATAGGATAATTCAAAATGATTTTCTAAAAATATTATAAAAAAATCTATTATCGATACACAGAAGTTGATATAGAGAAGTCAGGCTGTACTTGATATTTATAATTATTAAATTCATAAACATTATTAGTCATAACTTGCAACTTCTGCTGTTAAATTTGACTTTTCTAAATAAGCCCAAGGTTTACAGATAATATCATTAAACAATTATTCTTCTCATTTAATTAGCAAAGGTCATTTTGAATGATTAACTGATGTAATCATTTAAAACGATAAGAACCATCAATTTTTTGAAAATGCTAGTTGCAATGACACAGTTGTTTTATTTTAAATTGTATTTATTTTAAATTATTTAGTTGTATTTATTGAATTGTATTATTTTAAATTGTATTTAATCTCCATTGTGCCAATAGAACTTTTTTCTCTTGAAATTTTTAGTTGTCTTATTAACATTGTTTTATATATATTAATATATATTAATCCCATCCTTGAAACTCAATATTTAAATACTAGAAAAATCCTAATTACGTCAATCAATTTTATAAAATTAATAGTTAAATAATTTACTTAAATCAAGGCGCATGGTATAGAAATGCCATCAATAAAACTAAATTAAATATTATATTCTATTTGTTTATCCAAGTATGTGTACATAAAATATGATATATCCTGGAATATTCTCTAGTATCATCGATAATTCAATATTCAAAAATGTGCATTTAAATATTAGTTGAACAGAAAATGCCAAAACTTAAACCCTTCCAAAAATTTACTTTGTGCAACATATTCAATTCCAAAATAAGCAAAATTTTAATTTTCTAAATTAAGTGGGAAATTTTACTGCTCATTTCTTTGAAATCTAAATTTTAATCTAGTAGCAATATTTTATGTATTCAGTTCTAGCAATATTTATGACATGCATAAGTCTTTTATTTGGGGTTTGGCTACCGTGCAAATAAATATATCCCTAGGAGATTAACAGAAGATTATGAAGGATCGCAAAGTTTACAAGGGCTCTCTAAGAAAAGCTACTCGAGCAATATTTGATTCCTGTGTTTATCTACAAAACAGAGGAGGATGGTAATAATAAATTGATATTTTGTATAAAAGATGGATTAAACAATTTTAAATTAATATTTTCTCGAAACTCATTTTTTCACCAAATAACTTTTACAATGAAAGCTCATGTATGGTAGTATGGAGTATCATTCAATTATACATTATTTTATTCAATAGATTTAGATTATATTATATAGATCTGCTAGATCAGACATAGCAGACTAAATATTTTGATTAATTAAATCTGTTAACAACAACAACAAAGAAATTATTAATTTGTGATGCTAGTATAGTCAACTAAAAAAATGGAAAAACTCCAAAGTTCAAACCTGGCACTTGAGTTTGCAAAGCCGAAGCTCGAAAGCTCATTAAGGATAAAATAACTTCGTAAGTTTTATTCATTAAAATTTTATTATTATAGTAGAAAATAATTTAGTGTTTTGTGTATTGATTATATAATAAATAAATAATTAAGTTTCTTGTATCACATTTTTTAGATTCTGTACAGAGCTTTAGTGCACGAAACTCTGAAAGACTCTGCTAATAACTTTTTTTTACTATAATTGATCCATGTATGTATCGATTTTTATAATTTCAGTTCAACTTATATAATTTTTATAAAATTATTTTCTTATATTTTCAATTAGTAATTTTCAATACAACCCTGTACTTCGTTCGTCCACCCTTTCCGAAAGGGTGTGGGTTATATACAGATATTTGCAAAGTTAAAAATTTTGACTTCTTAAGCGGTTTAAGTCAAGGATTAGGCAAAGGCACTATTATTTGGCAAATAGGTAATCTTTTTCATTTTTATAAAAATAAAATTCTTATAAAATCCGACAGTTGATAAACAAAATTTATTTTATAAAGATAAATGCTCGATCAATTTTTTGCTCAGGAATATTAACTTTATAGATAAAAGTTGAAAAAATGGTTTTATGAAACCGATGAAAAACAGAAACCTTTGTGTAAAATTAATGAATTTGTGGGACTAATTAGCAACTTTTCTATTTCTTAGATAAGAATAAAATAAAATACTAATTAAGTTTTTTTAACTTCATACCAACCAAAAGTAAACAGCATGTAAAATGTAATGGAACTAGTTGCACAAAAATTTCTAAATAGTTAATGTGAATATATTTGAATTAGGTAAGTATAAGTATAAGTATAAGTATAAGTATAAGTATAAGTATAAGTATAAGTATAAGTATATGTATGTATGTATATATATATATATATATATATATATCCAAAGCAGTTTATTCTTCTGTGTCACATATTACATTAATTATCTTTAAACTAGACACATATATATTTAGTTAATGCTTAGGAGCTCATCCCATATAATAATATTCCGAAAAAATAAAATATTCAAAAAAATAATTATCTCATCTCATGTATATCAAAATGCGACAAGTTATATGTCGAATAAAAATGAACATAAAAATCACAAAAGCTGAACAAAGATTCGAGTCCTTAAGCCATACACGATGGAAAGAATAGAAGAAAATATTAAGATGTATTTGATTATGTATACATCAGCAAATATTGTGCACAAAATATATTTACAAAATATCAGGATATTTATAATATTACTTATTTAATACAAAGTAACAAGAAGTTTATGGAATGCATATTACAATTTTATTATCAGTTGAGTGACAAGATGGAATACCAAATAAAATTGATTTTAGTTTTGAAGAAAGTTGTGATTGCAATTTTTAGTGTGATTAAATTGTTTCTAGCACTTTTAAAGTTTATTACTACTTGAAAAAAAAAATTCAATTTGCTAGGTCTTTTAAAAGAAATCAGAACGTATTTACTAGCTGTACTATTAAATTTTAACGTGATACATTATATTACTATTTAGTTATTCGTCGCAAATTTATGGATTTTTCATTTTATAAATAGTATTTTTTAAGTTCAATATTAATTTTATTTGCAACAATTTATGAAGGCACAAATATCTCTCTTATTTCTTGAATTGCACAATTATTCTACCAACATTTCTCAGATTTACTGTCCTTACTATATACGGAACAATAAATAATTTAATAAGGATTCAATAACTGCCAATAAATAACAGTAAGATGATATAATAATGAAAATATACTATATGTCTGCTAATATATAAAAAAAATTATAGGCTAACAATCACCATGCTACCATGTTTATAGGTCTTGCAATTTTTTGTTTTCAAGTGAATTCTGCATTCAATTAAAGTTGCAGTATTTTAAATGTAATCACTTTCTAAATTCCCATATCAATCCAGTCGATATGTTCGAAATCGTTCTTTAAAAAATAAAAAAATAACAATCCAAACCCACGACTCAGAATTTTTTTCACAAGGCGCAAACTCATACGAAAAAAATAATAATTTCGAGGCATCACATGCAGTATATCATTTTTGGATTCTTCGCTTGTCGCGCTTATTGCCGTCCTTTTTTGACCCGAATAAAAGAACTGGTTGGTAAGGGAAGGAGTGACATTGTTCTAATGCGATCTGCTCATAAAATATTCTTGTATTTGTTTAAGAATTTTGTTTTCTTGGTCCCTATATTATTTTAATGTGAAAGAGTTTCATTCTTATGGACTCACCAGTGCTGGTGGGAAGGATTTACATCAATTAACAGAAGATAATCAACTATTACTTAATTAGCTTTTTAACCAACAGGATTTTTATGGTTCTGATTCAAATTTTATTCAATGATCTTTATACTTCTATATATGTAATGGCCTTTTCACTTTTGTTTTGTTGGAAAATCAGTATTTTGCCAATCAGCGCAATTCCCAAATGATATATTTCGAATGATTTTTGAATTTTCAAAATCGGTTATGGATTGTTTTGTGAAAACGTTGGCAAAACATCTTGCATCATCAAATTATTAAGAAAAAGTTTGGTCCATGGTCGCAATAGTAAAATAACTCGAGCTATTATCAAGTTTTATTGAATCATTTTTAAATTTTTGAAAGCTGTATAGACGTTCTTTGGAAAATCTCTGCATTACAAAATCTCTGCCCATCAATACAAATTTTGATAAACTGTGTAAGCTAAACAAAAATTAGCAAAAAACTACTAATGTTCAACCTACAGTAAAATAACAAAAAAAGTTTATCTGTATACTATTAATAGTTATGATTGAAAGAATTTGAACATGAAAACTAACTTCTGACTCCTTGAAAGCAATGGTCTACAGACCATTTTGATGTAAGGCAGGGACTGAAAGCAATAATGAAAACTTGTTGGAACAATCATACTTCATCTGTTTTACTTTGGATCCTATCTCAAAACCAGTACAGTTCAGCTGTTCCTTAGACTGTCACTACCGTTTCCTGGCATAACCGCGCCCATTTTTTTTTTTTTGACAATTAATAGGAAATGACCCAGGGGATCGTTACCAAAATTCAATCAGAACAATTCCCAATTGATGTTTTTTGAACAGTTATTGAATTTTCAAAATCGCTTCAGGATTTTTGGCTAAAATGTTGCAGGAAAACTTTGCAATTATCTCTTAATTTTCTTTTTTGAAATTGGTTCAGCCATTTTTGAGAAAACGATTGTCAAAAATCTCACATACTCACACAAATACTTAATCAAAAATTATTCTCAAATAATTCAGAAGGACGTCCAAAAAAACAGAGCACAAAGTAGTACTTTCTGGTGGAAACTTCTCTTACGAGATGTTTTGTTTCAAAGAAGCCTTGATCTTGAAAAATATTACTATTTTCTTAAACATCAGTGAGTACATACATTACATATATTCAGAATTTTTTTAAATTTTATTTTCAAACGATTTAGAATGACGCCCAAAAAACCTAGAACAAGCAAGTAGTATATTCTGGTGGAAACTTCTCTTTAGGGATGTTTTGTTTAAAAAATAGTCTTGATCTTAAAAAATATTGCTAGATTTCATAGAGATCAATGAGTTTAAGACTGAATTTAAGGAATTTGATCTTTACTTTTTCCCCCCGTCACTGGAACATTGTCAAAATCTTTGGTCCACACATCGACGCCAAAGCTCACGAATAGTATCATGGACTGTTTTGTTATATAGGTATATATTGACTGGCTATATGGTCTTTCTGAAATTGTCTCGCTTATAAAATATATCACACACACGCCAACGAGTCGCTGAAGATGGTCGTAAACAACCGAACGAAACGTCATGTGGCGCCCCCGGAACCAGAAAACAAAACAAAACGACAACGGGCCCGAAATATACTAACATACCAACATCTAACAGAGCAGAACTTAATGGATGGAAGGAGATTTTCACAAACTATTGTTTTTGTAGGACATTAATATTGTTTTATATCATTTGGTAAGAGACAGTTTTAGCACATGCGAGAAAGTTACACATGCATTGTATTGTACACTTACAATAAGAATGTAATTCTTTTTGTTCTATTTTTTCAACAACTGCAATGGTAATTAGCTTTGCATTCATTAATCATGTATGCAAATTCAAGATTACATATGATGAATATATCTAAATGGTCTTATTGCTCATTTTGTTCGACTGGTTTATCAAAAATTATTATCAATTTGTTGATATTCATACCAATTTACCAATCACTGTATTGGCATTAGATTTAGACATAAACCAAAGAGAACCTCAAGAGTACTCTTTTGTAATTTTGATGAAACTTTGCACAATGATAGAGTTAATAGCCAAATCGAACATCTTGAAATATTAGAGGCCTATGAGAAGCGGTTTAATTATAAAAATTATACAAATTTGAAAATAATAGACCTCACGCTTGTAGTGTTTCCTATCAACATATCATATTACGAAAAATTTGCTGATGTTCCATATAGAATAGGTGCATTTATTTAAAAAAAAAATAACTGGTTGATATTACTAAAACGAAAATATAAGTAACTAACAGAAAATATGTTAAAAAAACAAAATTACTTCTGGAGATTTTGGCTGTTAACTTTAGAAAAAAAATCAAATAAATGGGTTTGTTCTTTCTTAGAATCAACCAATGGTACGTAGAAAAACTTTAGTTTTATATCTAAATATTTTTATGTTTGTAAGGGAAACTTATTTGTACTACTACTTCATTGTATTTTTTAGTTGAAGCAAATATAATACTGAAAACTTCTATACATTAACATTTTTTTAATGTGTTTGTTAGATGTCTACTAATTACCAGACAGTTTTAAATTATATGGTAAAATAATAAAAAATGCTAGAAATACTATGTGTAAAAATAATTAAATACAATCTTTTTATTTGAAAAACGAAATATATTGATATAGGCGTGCTTTCTATTAAATATCTAAGTTTCGCAACCAATGAAAAATATAAATTTTATGGTTATGGTACACTTTTTTACAAAGTGTATAACCTTGATCTGGTACTTTGTTAGAAATATTCATCAGCAGAGTTGAAATAAATATTTATCAGAATCCATTAAAGTGATTAATTATTATTTATATTTATCGAAAATGTAATAAATTATAAGAAAATTAGAAATTGATAGAACAAAAAGTACAATATTTTTTCTCACGTTCCCAAATCCGTTCCTTGAAATATTTTCGATGGAATTATATATGCGGGTGCCACGGTATATATAATATGTTAATATGTAAATTATGTATATATACACATTTATATAAACACAAGTCTGTATATCCAACTCTGGGGCTGTGTGCGCGGACAATATTAATATAAATTAATAGGCATACCTTTTGGGAAAAGATTGACAGCTATAATTATATTGAAAATAATATATGTCTTGTGTCCCTTTACAAATAAGCATCATTGGGACACTTTTATGGTAAAATTAATAGCTTATATTTATCTGTTTGCTCGATTTTTTTCTTGAGACTTTTTCTTGGTCATCGCCTGTCACTATAGAATTTAAATAATAATTATATTATTCTTTACGGACTAATGAAGAGGACGTTCGATTTTTTTGGGCGTGTGTAAAGAGTCGTGTTTTGTCGTTGTTTATGGACAATACGGTCAGATAAAATTCTTATAAAACCATCGATATTTGTAATTAGTGCCAGCTTTTATTTGTTTTAATTTAGTACCATATGTTTTTATAAAAAAACGTAAGCATGGATAATATATTTAAACAATCTCATACATATTCATTTACACATATAATCATACCTATATATATATATATATATATATATATATATATATATACATGTATATCTATACAAATATGTACATATGTATGTATACATATGTGTGTAAAATAAATTGCAAAAATTCAAAATCATTTCTTGTTTTATGTAAACATCAGTACATGTTATTAATTTTTTTTAGCATATTTATATATGCATCCTGAGGTTGTCCTTTCTCTTTGTGATGAGACCTATATTGAGCATTTCTACTGCTTGATATCAAGCTAGCCAAAGTGGAAATTGAGACTAAAAACTGTGGTTGCAAAATTAAGCTAATAACAGGAAGCTTTAACTATACCAATTTTTTATGTAAATTTATAATTTATTATATTTAATTTTCTTGTACGAATATAAAATTCAAAATATTCTGTTCAAAACACAAATACGAAGTTACATGGAAAATGATTGAATTTGCTAGTATATAGATATCTATGAAACAAAATCCAAAAAAATAATAAATGGCATGTCCAAAAATATATGTTGTATCTGTTCATGAAACGTATTCCGATACAAATAAAATCTTTAATAATTCTACGTGTTTAGTTTAGTCTCGTATTTAAAGAATAAGGAGTATATGCGAATAATACAAGGCAAATTCAGTATCTATAATAGTTTTTTTTTAATATAAAATAATTACAATTATGAAAACTTATATTATGGCCTTAGATTGAACATAACGATTCAAATACGCCATGGCATGACTATATGTAGTATAGCTATATTATACTTTAATATAGTTATTATATATTATACTCATATATATAGTGCTGATAATATACTTAATATAACAGTATGCAACACTTTGAATTTCATTCATGCAATGTTTATTATATTGAACAGAATTTCTGAAAATCTTTACAAAATGTGTATGATAAATGATAATCTTATGAGAATACGAACTAAAAGACCTTAGATCCATTCTACTCTGCGGTGTAGATTAAAAACCGTAAACAAAATCAATTCAAAAATACTCCTTTAGAATAGTTTGGCGATCTCACAATCAGTTCAACACAAAAGTATTATTTCATCTCTCATCTCCGAGCCACACGGTAAGTTCAATCATAAGCAGAACAATAATCTCATTCGGTCATTATGGAATCGAATTAAGTCCAGACCGAGAAGAGTCCAGCAAAAGGAAAAAGTTGGTATATACAATAAAATACAATCCAATAAAATACAACAACGAGATATACAATATAATTGCGAAGCAATTGTGTCGAAGAGCCAATCGTATTAACGCGACTGGGCTCACTTCATTTGTCAGATGGAGGAATGATGGTAACTAACCGAAGAACAAAGATAATGGAGCGTATTAAACACCTCCAAATGAGATTGTACTTGATGATGGGAATTATCGGATAGTAGTCAGTAATGACATTAAAAGTACCATCACGTTTCCTACAAATCTTATCAGACATGACTCACCAAAAACAATAACACACTGAATGAACAATCCGCTGCCAAAAGTCCATTACCCATTTTTTGGTCTATCGCAGTCTATGCGGCAAAGATTTGCTATAGAAGCAGAAAAAATCTACAAATATATTCTAAAGTCCTCAATGGTACCTTAAGCAACTAATTTTAAATTGCTCACTAGATACTTGGATACAGAACTAAACTAGTTGGTATTGGTATTTGCCTTGAGGCAAGTTACATGAACTTCCTGATATGTGTAAATAATCGACTTAATCAATAATAAACAAATTAATTTATGAATGATAGAAGTATTCCGAGAGGATTTATTACATGTTAACTCGGAGTATTTTCTAAAAGCAAATTTTCACAAATCAATAATTCTTATGATTGAACCAACTTTTGTAGGACGTTAATGGTTTTAGTATGTTCATCAAGACCAAGTAATCTATCGTTATACCAAGTAAATCATCTAATTTTAATTTTAACCAACGTCAACAAAAACTACTCATTTCACCTAAAACTAATCAGTATATTCCCAACTAATACCTTTTGAACTTTTTTGATTTTTTAAAATCGATTCGGTAGAATGAGCTTAAATGTGGTCGAAAATTTTAACACTCTTTTGCAAATTACAAAGAAGAGGCTCGGCAGATCGTCTCACAAAACTGACAAACTATAGTGCTCATTGAAATACATCGAATGGTTTTTAAATTTTTGAAATCGATTCAGGCGTTTTTGAGCAAACGTCGATGAAAGGTTTGATTTTAACAAATGCCAAAAAAAACTATACCAATTTTTGCAATCTTTGACGAATTTTTATAGCTAAACGAGTTGTAATATTTTAGTATGATCTAGAAGACTATGATATCTACCGTAAAAAAAATCATAAAATTCGTCGAAATTTGTGTTTTAAAAGCTTTATTACAAGAAAACGGCGTGGCCAATCTTTACCAAAAACTAATCAGCACGATTCCCAACCAATATCTTTCGAACGGTTTTTGAATTTTCAGAATCGATTCAGAATTGCGGGCTAAAACGTGGACGAATTTTTCTTCACTTTTCTGCTATTTATAAAGAAAAGGCTTGGACGATTGCGGACAAAACTCAGAAATGCTAGTCCTCATCGAGATACATCGAATGGCTTTTAAATTTCCAGTCGTTTTGGAGAAAACGTCGATTTACGGCAAAAAATCTGTTCACACACGCACACACACACATATACTTTTTCCAAATTTGGTCTCATTCGATTCAGGATGGCTTGAAACGTCGAGAAAACATAAAATTAGCGAATAGGATTTTTTTATCAAACAAACTTCTCCTTCGGGAAATTAATAATTTCTCCAATTAGTTCCAAAAAAAAGTACTAGGCAGATGTACAACATAAAAAGTCTACTACCCATTCTTGATTTTACAGTCAATGAAAATCAAGTATTGTTATTAAACTCTTATCCTTTGAATGTGCTCATATGTACTTGTATGTCAATTCTTTCGAACTTTTTCATGTAGACATCAAGTAATGTTCAACGAGGCGTTAATGTAACGGAAGGATTATGCTCACTAATCTTTATATTACATTACGTGCTCCTTTATTAAAAATAGTGACAAAGGATTGGAGAGATTCAGAAAAAATATAAATAAGAGCTTTTGATTTGGTAATGGTTTATTGGTCGATTTTTTATTGCCATAGATTTGTCTGGTATTACTAACATGTAAGACATGAAATAATTAGTTCAATCCATGAAATCTTTAAAAAAATGAATATAAACATACAATTATAAATTTATTCATATCTAATATTTCATATCTCCTAATGTCTATTAGACATAGATTCCCTTATCTGAAACAATATATAAATCCAGATATAAAAATACCTTTTTATATCAACTTTTTTATAGATGTCAACCTTATGGTGGCTGATGAACAGCAGGCGCCTGAAGATTCGGTGTTTTGTGATAAAACATTAAACGCCGAACGAGATTTGGACTTCTAGATAAACCATGGTAATATTGATGTCCTTTTTGAGCTAGTTAGTGTGGTGTCCCATCTTCGGCTGATTATTCAATAAAGACAACGAGATAAACAAAAGACAAATCACATATCAAAAACACGGTAGGAGTTCGGACGATTTTAGGCAAGCCGTGTCTGCGGCAAAGATTCCTATCACAAAAGATTTAAATAAATGTGTAAAGATTCTTGTATTACAAGAGGTTTTTGATAAAAATGCCGATTTTAGTAGTTTATAGATATTTAGAATTTATCGTACTTTATCATATTTAATGTTGAAGGTGTAAGATATAAATTGAAGCTAACTATACTTCAATGGCATCCAAGAAAATAATTGAGCATTCACATAAATTACCTGCAGAATTATATAATCACACAGTATTTTAGAATAAAAAAAAAAAAACTATTACAATTGATGTTTTAGGGGTTTCTGAACATTTTGGGATACCTTAGAAAAATCGATTGTGTTGTTTTTTATATAGCAAAGGAAATGCCTTTATGCATCCCAGACTGTACGTGTGTGTGTGTGTGGATGTGTGTGTGCGGTTGTGCATGCGTGTGTGTGTATGGATACAATTTTTTGTCCACGATTTCGGGCGCACGGCTCAACCGATAAGGAGACGTGCTGATTAGTTTTTGGCAGAAGTTGGTCTAGCCGTTTTGGAGATATGGAGCAAAGAGTGCAGAGATTCATAATATATTTCATTTGTATTTACGTAATAAAGAATTAATTGAATTTTTGCAAAGGCAGGTTCAGCGGTTTTGGGGATCCAGAAAATAAGTCAAAAAATGCCAAATGTCTAAAACCAGATGTGTTCGACAGCCTGGATCAATCGATATGAATGGGTATTATAAAAACTTTCAAAAAATTTCAAAATGTTCAAAATAAAAAGAAAAAGTAATTTAAAAAAAATTCTAAGTTTTCAAAAAGTTTCCTTAAAATATCAGTATCTTTAACAGAGGCAATTTTTTCAATATTCAAATTCTTTTCAAAAATGTTTAAAAAAAATTCAAAATTCTCAAAAAAATCTGAATTGTTTTTCTGAGCTTCTAAAAAATTTAAATTACGGTACGAAAAGTTCCAGCAATTTGCCACAAGGCACAATGCCATGAACCACTAGTTTTCACAAAATTTCTAAGTTTCCTAAAAATATCAGTATTTTTAAAAAGGCAATTATTTCAATTTTCTCAATATTCAAATTCTTTAAATGTGTTTAAAATTTTCAAAAACGTTTGAAAAAAATTAGAATTTTCAAAAAAAAAAATTCAATTTTTTTTTTGAGTTTCTAAAAAATTTCAATTATGGTACAGAAAGTTCCAGCAATTTACTTCAAGGCACGGTGTCATGCACCACTACTTCTTACAAAACTTCTAACTTTCCTTAAAATATCAGTACTTTCAAATAAGGCATTTTTTAAATTTTGTCAATATTCAAATTCTTTAAATGATTTCAAAATTTTTAAAAATGTTAAAAAAAATCAAAACTCACAAAAAAATCTGATTTTTTTTCTGAAATTATAAAAAAATTAAATTATGGTATGGGAAGTTTCAGCAGTTTGCTTCAAGGCACGATGCCATGCACCAATAGTTTCTCATTATAATTATTCTCATATTTTAGTCTGCTCTTGATACTACCTTTATTTATTATTTCCAGATTTGTAACTTAAAAAAAAATTACGAACTATCTTACCTTAGCGATTCTGAAGCAGGCTAGCCCAAACTAGTCCCATTTTCACAGTCATGGACAAGCTCGACATCAGACATTATTGTTGTCAAAATTCCACTTGAAATTACAGATCTCAAATATAGCCTTTTGTGAAAATTTTCCATCGTGGGTATAGCTGCAAAAATAAAATAAATAAAAAGTCAGCAAAAATTCGAGTGTAGTTAATTAGCCGCAACTGGATTGGACAACTACTAGGTGGCCATCCATTCAAGAAGTCATATAATATCGTAAGCACATTTACCAAATGTCTTTGTGTGACAGATTGCAATTGAAAAAATCTTACCTATATATTATATATAAATAAATTAAACACTTACATGTTCCTCATTGCTTTTAGCAAACAATACACTATCCAAATCCATTCGAAAAGCAATTCTTATGACCACAAATCACACCAGAAATAACACTATATTGCATGTGCATCTTTTCTGTAATGGCGGCGATCAATATAAAATAGTTGACGAAGAATTCAGATGATCTTGCACGAATAGTCAAATTTATTATGACGTAGATATGCCCAAATTCTAATATACTAGCGACATTAATTCATACTATCGACACCTGAACCATACCTGAACCAATAATCGATATTTGCTATTAAATCGAAGTTATCGATTTATTCATTCTGTAGTTGGCTATGATAAAAGATTTTAAATCTATTATGTTAATACTATTATGTCTTCGAAGAAACATTGCACGTGCGTTTATGTATATTAAATATTTTTTTCTTTTAAGTTGTAAAATGTATTGAAAATTTTTAGTCAAACACATAAGCGAAGAAGAAACGAAAACAATTTAGAAAAAAAAAATATATTTGAATTATATTATATATATTATATATTATATATAATATATATATATATTATATATTGTATGATTCTAAATTTGATGTTGACATATGTATTAACAAAGTCTAGTAATCGGGAAATTACTACCCGATTACTAGACTTTGTTAATATTTGAGTTAAAAGTCGGGCGTTACATCTAAAAAATAGTATGATAGTTTTTAGAAATTTATTTAAAATCCATACGTTT
>NW_020537758.1:19602343-19621484 GCF_003426905.1 Ctenocephalides felis | reverse complement strand
CCCCCTATAGTCCCCCCTCTCCCTTTTTCGGGAGGGTTGGACCACAGGGTCGCGGGTTCGTGAACCCACACCCCCCTATAATCCCCCCTCGCCCCTTTTCGGGCTGCTGCGGGGTTCATTAGGGGATTTTGCGGGATTCTCGCGCGTATCTCTCCTCTCAATCGAGATCGAGGGGAGCATACCCGCCTGGGGTCTCAAATTCGAACGGATGTGATTCGTGCATACCTCGTTCCACAGCGTCAACAGGCACGCTATTTTGCGTTTGTGTCCGGAGTATGAATCGAACTCGGTACCCTGTTGACATGAAGCTAGCACGCTAGCAATACGCCACACAGGCCACATCGATTCTGCTCTTTTTTCGGCCTCATGACCTGTTAGTTTATTAAATCTAAATTTTAACTTTGTGCTATCTTACAATAAATAAATTCCACGCTTTCCATTTTTTGTACCGAGGTATGATTCGAACTCGGCACTCTTTGGGTACGAATCCATCACTCTATCAATTACGCCAACACAGGCCACACCGAACCTGCTTTTTTCGGCCTCATGACCTCTTAGTTTATTAAATCTAAATTTTATTTTTGTGCTATCTTACAATAAATAAATTCCTCAACGCGAACAGCACTACTTCTTTCCGTTTTTTGTCCTGATGTATGATTCGAACTCGGTACCTTTACGATACGAAGCCATCACTCTACCAATTACGCCAGCACAGGCATACCAATTCAATTTTTTTTTTGCCATATGACCTTAGTTTTTTTTCGTTTAAAATATATAATATCAACCTACTTTGTAACGGTTTATTAATGTGATCGTCGTGGCGTCGCGCGTTGGGAGGTGGGAGTCGCTGGAGAGGACAGGGTAGCAGGTTCGAGACGTGGTAAGATAACCAAGGTAAGAGTATATTAGTTCTTAATGTAGGTAAGTATTAGGTTAAGGTAGTGTAAGGTTATGGTAAGGTAGTGTAAAGTAAAATAGGAGATGGTAGGGTAAATATGGTAAGAATATGAATGTAATTAATGTAATAATTAAGCGAATAAAAATTAAGATATATTAACAATAATGAAGATATTCTTGTGCGAAAGAAGAAAATAACACAAGACTGAGAACTTGAATTTTTTTTTTACAAGTTATAGTTAAGTAATTTTTTTATAAGTTATAGTTAAGTAAAACTGACCAATTCAAAGTATAATAATTAAAATGAACTAATTAAGACATTAAATAATAGTATAATAAATTAAAGTGATTGAAAAATGAGTGAAAAACCATAGATTAGTCTATTTAAAATGGCCAAATTTACAACTACATTAACAATATTAATCACCATAGAATTAGATTACAAAAATTATATTATATGAAATTTATTCAAAATATTAAATCCTCTTCGAAGAACTAATTAATGAATATATTAATGTTTATGATAACATTAGCTTATCAGTTTATAGTACCTGCACCTGTACGGTGTGTTTCTAATATATATAATACTGAAAATGGTGTGGAATGAAACACTCCAAATAAAGTTTAGTTAGTTTTATTCAAAACTCTTAATGTATCACAGTATTTTAATTTATGTATTTAATAATACAATTATATTAATTTATTCTTACAATTGCAGTAATGAAAACGACTAAAATACATTAACATTTATCTAATTGTATAATATATATATATATATATATATATATATATATATATATATATATATATGATAAAATTGTTTCTTGGGCATCCATCCAATAATTAAAAAACAGTTTTATTGAAAAATGTTTTTATTAAGGGAACATACGTTTCGGGTCCTGATTTGACCCATCTTCAGTGCTATAATTAAATAATTCAGGGTTACAAATTAAAACAATATGAAAAATACATAATTAACAACCAAAAATAAGTAAAACAATGTATATGAAAAGTATATATGAGAAACAAACATAAAATAAACATAACATAAATTTGTTTATTATTGACCTCCTAGTCAATACAGCCTTGCCGAGCGGTGGTTATAGTAATAGTAGGCTTCAGATTGCCTTGAGTTCTTTATTAAAATATTGGCTGAAATATCTTGTCACTTCTAAAGAACAACACTGATTGACTATTTTTAACAATACTTTATTAGCACGATATCGATATCGAATTTACGTTAATTGGCATATCAGCATTGCTCTTACACAATGCAGCATTATCGATTGCTATTACACAATAAATATATATATATATATATATATATATATATATATATATATTATAGTATATATAAATGTATTAATAACACAGGATGATATTAAATTAAGTGATACTTATAGCTAAGAAAAAGAGTGCACCATTTAAAGAAATAATAGAAAGTGTAATATTTAAACAAGAGAAAACATGGGTCCGACGTATTAAGTGTTTGGAAAAAAGCAAACTCCATTGTCAACGCGTTTCTACCGAGTCAAAGCAAAGGTATAAAGAGCTTAACCAAGATGCGGCAAACTGGTTGCAAACACCCAAACAGTAAAGAAACTGTTTTGCACAATTGTCTACACTAAAAAGTGCACTTAATAAGTATCCCTATTAATAACACAAGAAATTTTTGTTATTAAGTTAGAAATGTTTAAATATCTTCGTAATTTACGTTACAGCATAATGTAATTTGGCCGTAAAGACCGTAAAGTGGCTCATAATTAAATTAAAACAACAAATTAAATTAAATACAATATATTTATTCATTATTTCATTAACATTTATGCACTTAACTAATCTATATATCACAGTAGGCACCTTCCCTGACGACAAGCCGGTGGTAGTTACTTGGGACGACATAATTAGTAGATCGAGCGATTGTTTTTGCTGGAGAATAAGTCTTGATCAAGACAAGAGTAAGTTGAGAGTTGAAGACTACTTGGCTTGAAGTTGTCGCTTACCCTATGAACAAAAACAATGAATTAGTAACAAGTCTCATAAAATATACTATAAAAAATAAATTACCTGATTAATCATGCAGCGATGTCTTTCAAGCAATCTCAGCAAGACATTCATTGTAAAACTCAACAAGTGGTTTTTATAATAACTGATTAAGTTAGTGAGGTTAGTCGTGTTAGTGATTTAGTAAGAGTTAAGTTAATCATGCATAATTATAGGCAGTCATTAAAAAAAACAACTTGCGAATCATTTACATGGATGAGCATTCCAAACTCATGATGTTTTGAGCATCAGGGCAGTGATAGTTGAATTGAGAAAATCTGCAAAAAGAAACATTTTAATGAAGTTTGTATTCATACTGGTTATGAATAGTCACATACTTGATTAAATGTTCCTGGTGAAGGAGTTAGTTTGCAGAACAGCAGAAGTTGAAAGGACCTGAGAAAAAAGAAATGTTTTAGCCATGTTTGCATTTATACTGGTTATGGATAAACACATACCTGATTAAATGTTCCTGGTGAAGGAGTTAGTGTGCAGAGCAGCAGAAGTTGAAAGGACCTGAGAAAAAAAAGAAATATTTTAGCAATGTTTGCATTTATACTGGTTATGGATAAACACATGCCTGATTAAATGTTCCTGGTGAAGGAGTCTGTGTGCAGAGCAGCAGAAGTTGAGAGGACCTGAGAAAAAAAAGAAATGTTTTAGCAATGTTTGCATTTATACTGGTTATGGATAAACACATACCTGATTAAATGTTCCTGGTGAAGGAGTTAGTGTGCAGAGCAGCAGAAGTTGAAAGGACCTGAGAAAAATAGAAATATTTTAGCAATGTTTGCATTTATACTGGTTATGGATAAACACATGCCTGATTAAATGTTCCTGGTGAAGGAGTTAGTGTGCAGAGCAGCAGAAGTTGAAAGGACCTGAGAAAAAAAAAATATTTTAGCAATGTTTGCATTTATACTGGTTATGGATAAACATACACCTGATTAAATGTTTCTAGAGAGATTTCTAGTAAAGTAGTCGGAATGAATATTCTTGCATTTTTGAATTGGCAGTTGAACCAGGATCTGGAATAAAAAAATATTAGAAATGTAAACATTGATGTTGTATAGAGATTTCATAAAAGTGTTTATGCGTTACCAAACAATCCATTGTGATGGGCTCTGTGTAGAGTTTGAATTTTCAATCTTGAATGAAAAAAATTTATAAAAAAATGAAATAAAATAAAAAATTAACAGCATATGAAAATAGATAAGCTAAATATTGATTTTTAGACACTTAATTGAACTTTCTTCTTAGTCCCCTTCAACGAGCATTTATTCATAAGTCTAAGAAGTTCTTGTGGTCTTAAAAATGTCATTGTTTGATAAATCTCTAAGTTATTCATACTTTGAATGCTTTCCAAATATTTTGATCGTATTATTCCAGTTGACTGTTGTGTAATAATCACAGTGTCCGATCAAATATGCATAAAAAAACAAATTATGAAGTTACAAATCAGTAGATCTAGTAAAGAATAAATTAAGTATATAAATATAATATAAATATAATATAAAATAAAATTGATAAAATAAAATAAATGTAAACTGAATTTTCACTCGATATTACTTGGCTATTCGATACTTAACAATTTGTTTGATATGTTACGTTGCGGTTTACATGTGATTTTATCTTGATGCTCAGAAATATAGTTCTGGGAATTTACCAGCAGTTTAATAATTGCACTTGGTTTTATATGAAATGCATTAACATGAATTCACAATAGTAAAAATTGAAATGTAATGTAATACTTCAAATCCACATTGCATAGACTTATAAGATTCAAACGACCACATTATATTTTAGTAGTAGTAGAATGGATTAGTGTTTGTTAGTATTTGTTAGTATTATTAGATACGAGAACTAAGAATGCATATCATGCAAATGGTCATTTGATTCATGAAAGCCAATGCTTTAATGATTTCGTAAACTTGTAAAAGATAAAGCAAAAACTGAAAGTATCAATTAATGAATATCTTGAGTAAATTCAGTGTTCGATAAATACATTCATATCAAATGCAATTCCAATAAAACCACAATTAGTGCATTACAGTGACATAAAAATTTAATGACTCTGCACAAAATGCAACAAATTCAAACGTACCTGCACCTGTAAAATACAGAAATTAGTATTGAATTATGATGAACTTCATTAAACATCATCAAATGATGATATGTCACCAAAGCTGTCTTCGTGTGCAATGCAGTTCCTCCAATATTATTTTCAACCAAATTGAAATGACTACTTTAACCCGATAAAATAGTACATTGAGCACAAAGCAGTTCCATAATAAAATAGTTTTGCTTTAAAATACTTGACCTAATACTTGACTTGATTGTGGTCCAATGTACATAATTTTTCTGATCTGTAAATTGAAGTGAGTTAGCACACAGTAATGATTTAAATAACACTTAAAATTTATCAATATGTACAGATACTCACTAAATGATTAAGTCTCGATGATAAAAATAAACATGAAATAGTAGTTCAGATTTACTTTCACTTTGTGTCTTCCAATTACAGCAAAAACTTTGAAAAATAGTATTTTATATTTGTATAAACAATAGTGAATTAAAAATAAATTATATTATTCCCGGAAGTCTTAGAACCGAGTCCAAATCACTTTTCGAATATAATGCACAAGGTCAACTAAATAGTTTTATTCAACAGTAGACATTATGAAATAAAATATATCCGGTGTCTATGACACTAATAAGACTTGAACAGAGTATGACGCAACACTGTCGAACGAAATAAAATCTGAGTGAATCCGCAAAGCGAAATGTATTTAGCACTAGTACAACATACCAAATTATATTCCAGGCAGCAAATGGCAAGGGGGCCTCTGTATTCCACGATGTTTTTTCGACCAACTCCGATGAGAAAATGATTCTATGCAATGACATTCCACAGACTGGCATAAACCATAGATATGCAAAAAGAACTTGTAGATGTGCGACTACGGAGCGTGCAAAGATGGCGCTGCATGTACCCGAGCGCCTCTTTGTTCGAAAATCCAACGAATATTTGTTTGAATCTTTAATTTTAACAACAATAAAACCGCTATAATTTAAATTAAATAACATCTCTTCATATCTATATTGATGCTCGATTTTTTTTAAAGTAAGTATTCTATTAATTTACACTGCAAATATTTCAAAAGTTGTTAAAAACTTATATAACTAAAACAATTTTTTGGTTTTGAAGTGATATCTAAGGAATGAAAATACATTTTTGAATATACTGACAATTTTTTTCTATTTTATTTACATTCATATTTTAACAATTTTATTTTTACTCAAGTCAGTCTTACCGTGCACAAGTTATAAAATTTAAATTGATATACAAAAATGATCCAAGAGTGATCTTTAAAATCAAACATCAAATTTATTTAGTCATACCACAAATCTCATTTCTAAGTTAAATATTTAATTAATAATATTTTTTATTCGTGACTTATAAATTAAAGTATTTGAAATCAAAATATGCATACTCAAATCTAACATACCTTATTCTGGTACAAGCACTACGTCCTGAAAAGTTCATTGAAAATGAAAATCTGTCTAGAATATAGGTGGGAAAAACAACTTTATATTAGTAAAACATAATAAAAATTGTTCTAATATAAAAATAAAATAGTAATTGATTTTGATTTTTCCAAAAAATTTATCGCGTATCTAAAGACTATACATTTTGCTTTTTACCGTGTATATTCAATTCTGCAATTTTTTATATAAAAATTATCTTATATTATTATATTATATTATATTATTATATTATTGCATATCCAAAGACTGTACATTCAAAAAACTTCGAAGCCCGCCTCGGAGCAAGCTTCGATCGTTTGGAAAAAAAAAAAAAAAAAAATGGGGAAAATATGTTTTCGAACGAAGTTTTGGGAAAAAGAAATTTTTGAAAAAAAAGTTTGGAATAATAATTTGAGAAGAAAATCATTTGGAAACAAAATTGAAAAAGAAATGGGGAAAAATATGTTTTCGAACAAAGTTTTGGGAAGCAGTAATTTTTGAAAACTACTAAGACATGGACTTCATAATAGTCCATGAACTTTTTTCCAAATATTTTCCTCAAAATTTTTTTTTCAATATTTTTTTTTTTCATGATTTTGTAAAAGCAATAATATAACATATTATACCAATCTATGTGTGGCAGGTTGAACTTGCTATTTTTGTTCTGGAGTGTTTAGGCAGCTTACAGGCAGAGTACTGTAGGACTTCGAAACATTGAGTTAGTGATGATCGGGATTATTTGAATACACTATATATATATATATATATATATATATATATATATATATATATATATATATATATATATATATGAACATCTGTACTCACTTGATCTAGCCTTGTTCCAAGTAAGTATTCGCCCTTCAATGAACAAGTGATCTTTGATGTTATTAAATAAGTTAAAACAGCAAAGTTAATGAGGTTAGTAGAATTAGTGAGTTATTTGAACTACCAAATAGATAATGCTTAGAAGATAGAGTTGCCAAAAAATAAAACGCTGTTCGAACCCATTTGAGAGATGAACCCGTAAAAAAACAGGATTAGTGCAAAGTCATACAAGATAGACTACATGCAACAATGATAAAATTAATAAAGGTTTACCCTCGTGTCAAAAATTTGATCATGATCTTCAGGAGCAACAGGATATGCATCTGGAAGATTACACTGAACCTATAGAAGAGAAAAAGAAAGTTATTGATTATTTTCGGTCATTTAATTGTAAACGTGTGCTCGCGGGTTCTCTCCTGGCAAATGGCCCTTTTGTTCTGATTCAATTTTTTTAGATTTAGAATATATTCGAATTTATATTTTGAAAATTCAGTGAATATAAATTAAAATTTATTATAAATTGAAAAAATAGTGATTAAAAATTTCGTAATTTTAGTTCAATTTTATGTAATTAATTTTAAAAGTATTTAGTCATTACCAACTAAAATGAGGTTAACCTGGTTAGTTAAGGATAGAAATAGTTGAATAATTATAAATACATTAGAGTTCTATGCTATTTTATTCGTGACATTTTATCACTTTCAGTATTTTTTCGTAGATTTCAGTTATTGAGGCCATCAACATCATTCTGGTTCTAAGATATGATATATAATAAATAAGATGATAAATCATATACACTTGAAAAAATAATTAAAAAGAAATTTGCCCAGAGTTAAATAATAAACGGTAAAATGTATTGTTTTCATTAACAATGTTATTGAGTATTTTGAGTTATTGAGAATTATTTATATGATCAACTTTAAAAATTATAATTCATATAATTGCTTATATTATTTAAAAGTTACAAATGAAAAAAAATTGTTTAAAATCGTACGTAAACATAAGAAGCTGCAATGTATGTACATATTAAAATACAAAATTAAAGTATATCGATTTGCTCTATAGCATTATATACTGTTAAACATAATCATTGATAGTTAACTCATTTTTATACTCAATGTAAGATTTAACTGTACTAATAACAATACATTGTATTAATTAGCTCTCAAAGAATCATGTAATCTGAAAATTAGAAAATTAAATTAAACTACTAAACTCAATAAATATTAATTTGTACTCAAAATAACATCATTCGTAACAACATATCTATAGATCATAAATTTCTTATCATCATTACATTTTAGCCTAAAATATAATCATATAATACATTCAAATATTTCATAATAGTAACGCTATATGCATTATATTATATTTTTCCAACTATTCAGTATATATTTTCTATTGGTGAATATAATTAGAGCATACCGTGTGAGATTTAAATATTTTTAATGTAAGCATTTGATTTAATTACTGTTTCAATATTGATAGGAATATAATTAGATATTTTTGAGATGAGGAAAAAATCTCATACCATAATTCCTTCATAAAATCCAGGATATCTTGCAAACGCATAAATAAGCGTAGGTACAATTGTAAAGACCATTTCACAACATTTTTTAAATTTTAACATCAATTAATATTTGAGATCGCTTACAGAATTTTTTACAATCAAGCAAAATTATCATATATGACAGTCTTATTTAAATTATAAGTCGAACGATATATCACATTACAAAATAACATAATTGTTATCTCAGATAATTTATCTGATTTTTGTCTATTCAGTTCATTATAAATTTTATTTTTACTTATAATTAATTTATATATACCTATATACAATATATTTAAAAATATATATATTTGGAGAGAAGAATAATGAAAAATGTGAATCGGAAATTAGAGAATTTGCAAGCAGAAAAAAGTATTATATATTGCTTAATAAAATCATATTTAAAAATATACCTATATTAATTTCCAGTTACTAATTCCGTCTCTGAATGTCTTCTTCGATGTTTATAAAATGCTTAAAACTGTTCTAATTAAAATCAATAGCTTCAAGTAATACAGAGAAATTGTTATCCTACTTTTTACAATATTTACACTAAAATCACCTCTATTCACTAATGTCAATATGCCGTTGCGGCACCTGTGTGGTGATGGTTCATCATCAAATGATGATGATTAAGATTCAAATGATGATTCAGCGGGCTCAAATGATGGTTGAAATGGTGGTCAAATGCGTGGTGATTGCCAAGAGATGGCTCATGTGTGTACCATTCGCTCTTTTGGTTGTTCACTGTGACTAGTGGGGAACATTGTCTTGCCAGAGGAGGACTTATGTTCTTCTGATTGTTCAAATGGATGTGGTTGGTGGTTGGCTGAGCTTGAGGCTGATGACCGCCAATGTGGCTGCTGGTCTGGTGTCCTGATAAGGATCCCACGGAGGACGTGGAATCTTCACCTTCGCTATCGTAACCTAAAAGAATAACAATATGATTTAGTTGTGGAAATAACAACAAAACTAGTTGGTATTGGTAATTAGCCTTGAGGCAAGTTACATGAACTTCCCGATATGTGTGAATAATCGACTTAATCAATTAGAAATATATTTATTTATGAGTGATTAAAAGTACTTCGAGTGGATTTAATACACATAATTGAAAATGAACGAACGAATACGTTAACTCGGAGTAGGTATTCTCTTAAAGCAAATTTTCAAAAATCAATAATTTTTATAATTGAACCAGTTTCCAGGACTTTAATGGTTTATTATGTTCAAGACCAAGTACTTTATCATTATACCAAGTAAATAGTCTAATTTTAATTTCAACAAATGTCAAAAGAACTACTCATTTACAAATTTTGATGAATTTTTAAAATCAAACTATTTATCGTAAGGCCGTAATATTTCAGTAAGTTTCATAAGACCATGGTATATATCGCTAAAAAAAATCCATAAAAATCGGCTTAAATTTTTTTTCAACAGTTAATTACAAGAAAACGACTCGGTAGATTTTCATCTAAAACTATTCCCAACTAATATCTTTTGAACAGTTTTTGATTTTTTAAAATCGGTTCGGTAGGATGAGCTTAAATGTGGACTAAAAGTTTAACACTTTTTTTCAAATTGCAAAGAAACGGCTTGGCAGATCGTCACACTGACAAACGATAGTCGTCACCGAAATACATCAAATGGCTTTTAAATTTCTAAAATCGGTTCAGGCGTTTTTGAGAAAACGTCGATCAAAGGTCTAATTTTAACGATACCAATTTTGGCAAACTTGGACGAATTTTTAAAGCTGAACCAGTTGTCGTAGGGCCGTAATATTTTAGTATGATCTAGAAGACTATGGTATCTACAGTCAAAAAAATAATCATAAAAATCGTAAAAATAATCATAAAAAATTTTTTTTTAACTTTATTACAAGAAAACGGCCCGGCCTATCTCTACCAAAAACTAATCAGGTCGATTCCCAACCAATATCTTTCGAACGATTTTTGAATTTTCAAAATCGATTCAGAATTGCGGGCTAAAACGTGGACAAAAAATTTTTCACTTCTCTGCTATTTACAAAGAAACGGCTTGGCCGATCATCGCACAAAACTGACAAACAATAGCCCTCATCGAGATGCAACAAATGGCTTTTAAATTTTTGAAATCGGTCCAGTCGTTTTTGAGAAAACGGCGATTTACGGCAAAAAATCTGTTGGTGCACACGCACACACACACACATACTTTTTTCCAAATTTGATCTCATTCGATTCAGAATGGCTTGAAACGTCGAGAAAACATAAAATTAGCGAATCGGATTTTTTGATGAAAACATAAATTTCTCCTTCGGGAAGTTAATAATTACTGCCGATCATACCATAACTTAGCATTACCATAAAATTTCTATTCTATCGCAGAATTGGCCCTTGAAACAACTTAAGGTATATATTTATAATCATAAACTTACCAGTTCGGTTGTTTCCAGAGCCGGCGCCTGTGCCATTTGTGGTTCCATCGGGGCAACAATTGCTCATGCCATGTACTTTCATGTGTTTCCTTAAGGAACTAGGATGTGTATAGCTCTTGTCGCAGCCTCCGACACGACAATTGTATGGCTTGTCGGACGTGTGGACGTGCGAGTGCTTTTTGCGGTCGGATGAGTTGGCAAAGCGACGGTCACAGCCGGAGTGCTCGCATTTGAACGGTTTTTCACCTGGTAAGGAAATTGTTGTTTAGTAAAGGAAAAAAAATTACAAAATGACAAATTACAAAAAAAAAATTTTTAAAAATGACTACAAGAATTGATGACGCATTTATTTACTTTAATAATCATAAAGAAAGTATTTTTTGAGCTTTTTTATTATCAAGCTTTTTTATTTTCAATCTGTTTCAATACTAGTATTGAGAGCGGAGCCAGCCACCCATCAATCACGCATATCCCAAAAACTCTTGAATGTCCCAACTTTGAATTTTTGTCAGATATTGAGTAAAGTGTAGTAACAATGTACATCAAGTTTCATCAAAATCAAATTATGCATTTTTGAAAACGTACACACTGTTTCAATACTAGTATTGAGAGCGGAGCCAGCCACCCATCAACCTCGCATATCCCAAAAACTAGTGAATGTTCCAACTTTAAATTTTTATCAAATATTTAGTAAAGTGTAGGTATAATGTATGTCAAGTTTCATCAAAATCGAATTATGTATTTTTGAAAACGTACACACTGTTTCAATACTAGTATTGAGAGCGGAGTCAGCCACCCATCAACCTCGCATATCCCAAAAACTATTGAATGTTCCAACTTTAAATTTTTGTCAAATATTTAGTAAAGAGTAGTAACAATGTATGTCAAGTTTCATCGACATCGAATTATGCATTTTATAAAACCAAAAGGCTTTTTGCCCTGCCTCACACTATACCAAGTAGAACTTAAAAAGTAATTAATTACTAATAAATTAACATATTACTGAATTAAAATTATTGGGTCTTTGGTATGATTTTTATTCTTTTATGTCTAAGAATGTGTGAGAAGTCAGTAAGAATGTATGTAGAATTGATTTGGATGATACAGTATTTTTTGTTTATAATGGATTTTTTTCTAAATGAATAACTTCGCATCGTAACTAAATAAAATGTCCAAGAGCTGTTATATAAATTTTAACTCGTTATCCAAAAAAGTATATACTTTACGCGAATTATTAAATAAATATTAAATTGTTTTTGCAATTTAATTAAGAAAATGATATAACAGGGTGTGAGAAAAGTCGGTGAAGTCAAGATAAACCGTATAGAAGTTAGATAGAACTAACTAAAAAACATTTATTACAATGCAAGAAAGAGTATGCCGGTATTTGCAAATTTGATTTTTTTTTTCATTTTTACTCGATTTTTTTCTTTGTTATAATACTATCTTGTGTTTTTCCATTCTAAAATTTTGATTTGCGCCAACTTTGGATGAAAATTGTCAATACAAATTTGTAATTTTTTTTAAAAAAGAGGATTCTCAAAGTTGACCAATTTTGAAAATTTTAATTCATAGTTCTACGATAGTTTTAATTCTTGAAAACTTGGAATAATTGTATCACCATATTCTCGGCTGTCGTGTTAGAAATGTGGTTTTCCATTGCGGATTCAAATCTAAAGAAAACATGAGAATTAACCACATAAACTTTTTTTTTAACTTCTTGAGATTGCAACCAGTTTTTAAAATTCAAAAAAAAAATTAGTTATTATGATGACAATATGTAATGTTTTGACCAAAGTAGAACCGAAAAATGGTTACCATTTTACCGAAGTTCTAGGTTGTCCCTAAAATACTTTGTGAGATATTTTTTCAGAATGTGTTTCATGATAATTGTGATCAATACTATGAGCCCGTGTTGTCTTAACGTTGAGTTCTGGGACACCCTATATTTAATGCATTCACCGTCAAAATAAAAATAACTAATCGATCAGTTCTCGAGCCTCCTTTACATTTCGTGAAGGACTATTCCTACATCTCTTAAAACTTGAATTCGCAAAATTCATTCTTAACTACAACATAATACGTTTTCCAAACATGACTCGCAGATGTTATCGTCGAAATTGAAATAATGCACGGAAGTCGTATGTGGAATTGCCCTTCGAAGCGGATCTAAAAACCTAAACCGGCGTGCAACCGAAAGCGTAAATATTGTATAAATATTGAACAAGTATGTAAACTGAATGCGTGAATAAGGACCCTCTCAAAAGGACCTTTTCATTGTCGCGCGGAACACAGAAGGACCTCTCTTCTTCTCCTCTGATACGTATTATATTATATTCATACAATGCCCACGGGAGTGGTTTGAGTTTTCTCAACAATATGAATGCTTGTTGCGTCTTATAGAAGGAGAGGTGGTAGACAATTTCCCAAGATAATTGAAATATTTAAAAGTAGTGATTTGTGGCACTAATGCCTTAAGGCAAATTGCTGGAACTTTCCGTACAGTAATTAAACACTCGAGTAATTTTTTTCATTTTTTTATTACTAGTTTATTACTAGTAGTATTTATTTTATATTACTAGTTAACATATAGTAATATTGATAAATAATAACATAAATTTAAATAAATAAGAGAGCAAAGGATAGAATTTACATGAAAATAATAACCGTAGTATGATGATTTAATATAAGTAGTGAGTGAGTAATAACAATTATTTTAAATACTTTAAAATAACTATTGAAAATACTGTAAATTTTATCTTTGTATTTTATAAATGCATTTTTAGTCCACACAAGCAATCTGCAATTTGAATCACTCTAATCGGATGCGCTGTCCTCTAAGAAACTGCTATTTTTTTGCACTTATGTATCTACAGCTGGATGGATCTGCTTTCGCAAAAATGTAATCAATTATTCACTCTATTTTTTTCTAAGGTATGCCAAAATGTTCAGAAACTTTTGAAAGGTAAAGATATGCAAAAATTTTCATTTTTGATTTTTTGCGATTACTACAACTTACCATACGGGAAGTTAATTATGATTTAATTAATTTACTAAAAAACTCTTCTAAAAAGTCTAT
The DNA here is from genome assembly GCF_003426905.1 of Ctenocephalides felis. NCBI lineage: Eukaryota > Metazoa > Arthropoda > Insecta > Siphonaptera > Pulicidae > Ctenocephalides > Ctenocephalides felis. The sequence goes on along the minus strand of NW_020537758.1, from coordinate 19,607,150 downwards.
TCACAGATTCCCTTCAAATAGGAAAAATCTATACTTATTAAGTATAAATCAGACCACCAAATCAGTTGCTACTTATTTTTCGATTAAAAAAAATATTTTCTTTAATTCTTTAATTTTCGCATTATTTTACAAAAAAAACTTCTTCGTTAAAAACAAGTCAGTGTATAAATAGTAGTGCTAAGTTATGTGCTTTATGCATTTTCTGTTGATATAAGACACATCATCCACAGATGATGATATAAAATTGTATGCCAAAACATATGGCAAAATTGAAGATCTGTTTATAAATCTTTTATTTGATGTATAGCCTTAGAAGAACCTATTTATATATCTCAGCTTCAAAATTCAAAACTCTAATAATCTAATCTATATAAATGCACGTATGTTTAACAGATATCAATAAGGATATAATTTTATTAAACCAGAAAATATAATATGCTCAAAAACTGTTTCTACTAGCTCTCTCTCTATGAGTACTAAGTTTTCTCCAAACTCAAATCAATAGAAATAAGGATTCTTTTCTTTGTGTGAATATAAAGTGTAAGATCTATTTCTAAGTACACGTATCTTAATCTTGTGTTAGGTAAGTCAGACTTTTATCTTGAGGACAAAAATGTTTTTGCACAGTTTTTTTGAACGTTGGTATGAATTATTTAAAAAAATTTAGTTAGTCAAAAGATTGCGCAAAATATTGAAATTAAAGCATGTGTGAAATTTGTCATATTTGTAGTGATCATCAGCCAGAGTAATTCTTGAATTTGTTAAAAAATTATATTTTTGATTGTTGTAACTAACATTCTACACTTCCTCTATTACATTAATGCATGGAGTATTTTTAGCATGATAACAAACAGAATAATTTTTATAGTAATTTTGGTGCTAAACGTTAAGAACGAAATCCAATACTATTTCGTTCTATAGCTTAATATTAAAATGATTAGATATGAATTACAATTACATTTTGCATTACATTTAAACCAAATTTTTTATCCAAATGAATTTCTAAATTTTTCATATAATTCTAATATATTAAAATGCCTATTTCAACTTTCACACACACTGATCCTTTCCCCAAATCTTTCTCAAATTCCCAAATCCCTCAAAGAATACAGTATTCTTAACACGTTCTCTTGGATCGAATGGAAACATTCTAAGTAATTTGTTAGCTGTAAACATGCGCACAATGGATTCACCTTTTATAAAAGACTGTGAAAAAATCAGTTTGTCAACTAATATCCTCTATAAATTATTATGACACCGTCACAAATTTTATAAGCATCGTAATAGGTAAAATAAATATTTTCGACGTTTATTAATATCTTACTCGATGAAAAAATGGTAGATAAGTCTTATTGTTGACGGTATTAGAGTCTACGGGAATCATAGTTGTAATAAATTTAGGGATCATGACTTATTTTTAAGTAATGAGTTGTATAAATATTTTTGGAGGTGTAGGTATACACATGAAAACGAGGAAAGCTCTATCATAAAAGGATAAAAACTTAAAAATAATTAGACTTTTATTTAACAATGCATTTTCATACGTTTTCTCAAAATTTCGACAATAAACTTTCACGATAAATAGGCGAATTTTCAACAAATGTGTGGCAATTTCCAATACTTTTGTAAGGTGATCAGAATTTTTGCGTGCAAAATTTTTATAGTCTTATATTTAAATCTAATTAAAAAATTGATAAAAAAACCCTTACCTTGGCAAAGGACTAAACAATAAAAAATAGTATATAAATATAAATTAAGGTAACAACAGCAATTTTACAAGAGATGGATTAATTAAATAATTATTTCAACCTTGATATTTGGTGAATTTTTAACAAAAGTGTGGTATTTTCCAATATTTTTGTGATGATAAGGTTTATTTAAATCTAATTTAAATTACCACCAATGTTTGACAAAAAATCGCACAAAACCCTTACGCTGACAAAGATTTAAAAAATAACATAGTAAATAAAAAAAAATAAGATAAAAACTTTAATTATAGTGAAAATAACGATTTTTCAGGAGATAAATTAAATAAATAGTTATTTCAACACTGATGATAAATATTTCTGACCAAATACCAGATCAAGGTTATTTACAGTGTTATCCTATCTCTGTAAAAATTGCACTAATGAAATTTATATTTTGCATTGGTTGAATATTTTGTAAAATCCCTTTAAAATTAAAAAGAAGACTGTTCACGCCAAATCAAAGCATTCTATGATTATGATATGAAAACAAAAGAAATATAATAAAAAATCATAACAAATTTAAATCAGCCAATACAATAAATTAAACTTTTGAATATATTGTAAATACAAATACAATTTGTAGTTATATTTAAAATAAATACGTAATTAATATTACAAATAAAGGGTTTTACAACAAATCATTGGTTCCACAAAAAATCAATCAAATTAAGCAAACAAAGACATTGGGCCTGTTTGCCCCCTGATCATCCCATTTTACTCCACGTAAAAAGAACCAGGTAATAAATTTTTGGAAAACAGCATAAAAGCAAATTTCTACAATGATGAATTAGCTGAGAACTTTACTGAACATAGTCAGATAGTTGTTTGCTTGATATTTGTTATTTGTTGTAATATAATATAATTGCTCAAAGTCAACTAGGACATTTGTACCTCGTCCTGCCCTAAGTAAAACGTCTATAGTTTTTATAACGATCAACCTTGAGCCGGAGTAGCAAATTTTTATTATTATAAAAATATTTTCAATATTTTATAATTATTGGCTTCGACATCCCCAATGATGATATTTTTCGGTCGAATCTCGGTGCAATGTCAGACAGGACAATGATTTCGTGTAATACTCTTCTAGTGAAAGGACAGAAGGGAAGACGTATAATATATTCCTGTAGAAATCCGCTCATGACAGACTTATGAAACGACCGAAAGATAACACTGTGCAAAGCCCTTATTGTGTCGATTCGGGGCGGAAACTTAATTAAGTTGCCGATTCAAAACTCCGATCGCCCTCCACGTGCGGGGTGCTGCTCTTCTCTATTCCTGGCAGCAAAACAATTTTGACGCGGCGACGTTTTTTAGAGACGAGATAGAGATTATATCGTTTTAACTTATTCTACATTTTTACCCAGTAAAATTTCCAGCTAATTCTTATTAAGATACTTTTGAAAATGCCAATTTCGATATCAAACTAGCGGGGCGCATGGCATCGTGGCCTTAAGGCAAATTGCTGGAACTTCCCGTACCAAAACTATTTTTTTAAAAAGATTAACTTTTTGAAAAAAATTACTCAAAAATTAGATTTTGAGAACTATAAATTTTGACAAAAATTTACTTTTTTGAAAGAAAGACGTTTGAAGAAAATTTATTTTGAATATTTGGAAATTCTGAACTTTTTTAACTTCCCGTAGGGTAAGTTATGTAATGGGCCGAAAATCGGAATTGAAAATTTTTACATTTCTCGACGTTTTGAAGGTTTCTGAACGTTTTGGCATACCTAGAAAAAATGGATGTGTGTGTGTGTGTGTGTGTGTTGTTTTTTTTTTTTTTTTTTTTTTTTGTATAGCGAAGGAAATGCTTTTATGCATCCCAGACCGTCTTCTGCTGGGTATGTCGGACTCGATACCGCCCTGGTATAATACCGACTAAAACCTCCGCTTTGCCCCTGCCTCTGGTCCCCACGGAACCGCCGCTAGGCATTACTTCGTGGGGGGGGATCTAGAATGTTACAATTCTTAACTTGTTATAAACAATGTTATATTCATAAACATTTTACTTATCTTTTTAAATGGGCGAAGTCCCATTCGCCCTTTCTCTCTCTATAGAACGCAGGTCCATTAAAACGTCTCTCGCAAATCTGTCTATGGCGTTCCAAGCAGCTTCACTTGTCAGCATCACTTCAACAACATTACCTGGGGTAATTGTGCGTCTCAATGTCTCCTCCACATCATCCCGTAGAGCACCAAATCGCGGGCACACGAAGAACACGTGCTCAGCATCTTCGATTTCGCCCAAACATATGGGCAATCCGGCGAGCTATCGTGCTTGAATCGGTGTAGGTAGGCTCGAAAACAGCCATGCCCCGATAGCATTTGCGTAGTATAATAGTTTACTACTTCGCCGTGCTTGCGACTTAGCCAACTTTGATGTTAGGAATGAGACGATGCGTCCATCTGCCCTTTACAGCGACATCCCACAGTCGCTGCCATCGGTCAATGCTGTTCTGCCGTTCTTCTAATCTTAACTTTTCAGGACACAGTTGTTGATGTCTTCTATGGTAAATTGTCCGTCTTTCCTCTGCTAGACTAAGAGAGGCACAGTTCCTGAATGACGCACACTGCTTCCGCCGATATTGTGCGAAATGCGCAAGCAATTCTTATAGCACTGAGACGGTATAAGGGCCTGCCATTCCTCTCCTCGATTTGAGATTTAAGAGCATCACCCCATATGGAGATACCATATGTCAGCACTGAAGTAATAACTGACGATAGTAATATCCTTCTGGTTTGTTTAGGACCTCCAATATTAGGCATCAGTCGAGCAAGTTTCGTCCTAACTATTGACGCCTTAGCACTAACGTGTTCCACCTGTTGATTGAAATTCAAACGAGCATCAAGCATTACGCCCAGGTACAGATGTGAGGTTTTGACGTGATCTCAAGATTTCCTATCTTAGCTTGATGGTCTCAATTCTTTTCCTACTAGTGATAAGAACAGCTTCACTTTTTTTGTTGTGCTAATTGGAGATTCATTGTTCCCATCCACCGATTAATTTTTCTGAATGTAATATCGAATAGGCTTACATATGTCATCAATTTGTTTGGAGAC
>NW_020537758.1:19495781-19601343 GCF_003426905.1 Ctenocephalides felis | reverse complement strand
AAAAAATGTAAAGATAATAAATTGATCGATTAGAACATTGGTTATAAACTATTCCTTCTTCTTGTTTTGGTACTTGGAAATCAAGGAATGTGGTTGAGTACTTTACCAATTTATATGATTTGACATATAAATAGTTCACAAGATATTCATAATATGATTTTTTCTATCAAAAATTTTATTTATTACATTAGAATTTACTACAGCGATTGAGCTATGAATTTTTGCAACTATTTGGTGCTGTGTTTGACTAAGTGACGGTCGTGGTTCGTTTTCAAACATATTCCTAACTTTATGATTTATGTTAGGCTTGAAATATGAGGCTTATATTAGATATATAAACATATTTTTACAGATTATGCCAATTAGATTAGTAATAATTTAGTATAATATAGTACACGCAGGAAGAAATGTGATATCTGCTAAAATTTAGTTAAAATAGTTTGGATGACATGTAATGTGTTTTTAATAAGATCTCATTTTTAAGTATTGCATATGAATATTAAATTATTGAATTGGATCATATTAGATTTATAACTGCTTAGAGGTAGGCGATGAAGAAATAGTTTATTCAGTTGGCTAATATATCGTATGCAAAATTTATTATACAAATATTTTCAAACTTAAAAATAGTCAATTTTTCAAATTACAAATGTTAACATTTAATGATCGAACTTTGAAATATTCATATTGTTTTAGTTTCTGCACTATTTATACATTAATCCGCTGAATTTGAATTTACAAATGTTTTTAAAAAGAATCAATAAATTGTGAATTACAAATTTAAAACATTGGATATTTTGAATATGTCTCATCTGAAAGTTTATTGTTGGCTTTGCATTACTAGTAAAAATGATTATTTTTAAATTCAACTTCAGCTTCGTAAATATGCTGTTAGTGCATATTTCTTAAAATTTTGACTGTAAGAAACCGTCTGTTCGGTTTCTGTTCAAAAAATGTGTAAAATAACTATATATTTTCATATTTTGCTGCTAAATTCTAATCGTGCATGTATGAATTTAATTGCATCGCAAATTTGTGTGTGCGCAAATCTAAAACTATAAATGCAACACTACAAAAAATTATCGATATTATATGAAATTTAAAATATATAATTCAATTTGTAACGATTATATACATGCATATCTATCGAGTCAGCAATGTTATAGTAGCTTTTTTTAAATAATTATTTATCAAATCATTTATTCGGTTCATTTAGCTGGACATCAATTACGGCATTTCGTGCGTATTTTAAAGTGTTTCTTATTAAGTTTTAAAACTGTAAACGATCATTCAGGTTCTTGTAGATATTTTATTTTTAATATTATTAGAAATAGTAACAACCGAGTTCCTATAGAGCTTATAATGTGAGAAACTAAGGTTGGTTATGCAATTTGAGCAAGTTTTTCAAACATGTTTGTTATTTTTGACAAATGGTTCAAATTAACTATATTATTATACAAGGTTTTATTAAAATCGTCAAAAAAACAATGGCAATCAGTTACGATAAACAACGCTTTGCCAAAAGCTAATCGGCACAATTCCAAATGATATCTTTTGAATAAAGTCTTTAAAATAGGTTGAGAATTTATACGAAAACACTGACAAAAAATCTTGCAAATCGGATTTTCTCGTGAAAAACTTTTGCTTCGGAAGTTAATAATTGGGTAGTCTGTTTGCTAACAGCAATTATAGCACGGTGAAACAGCAATAAATTTTCGATGATGATGGGGAAAATACTGCCTCCAAAAGTTGGCATTTTAACATTAGTGCTGTCAGTGCTGAAAAATTGTGTAGTTCCACCATTCTCTCAAAAACATGCAAAGCGTAGATTATTTAGGAGATAAGCAGCCAGGATTGCAAATTTATAACAAAACTATATTTTTAGTTAGAAAGTAGTACCCCGTATATGGGTATAAATGACCATTGAAAGCTTCTTTGAAAAATGGCAAATAACATATTTCTACAATGATGAACATATTCAGATAGTTGTTGTTTGATATGTGGTATTTGTAGTGATGTAATTAATTTATTTATTCATTTTTCATAAGCAAGGTAATCAATAATAATAGATAATATTTCAGGCTCTTGTCAAGCTTATTAATATTTTATTAAAAGGACAGTAATTTTATAATAATCATAGAATTACACTTCTGAAAAAAAAGAGCTGAAAAAAAGCATTCGAACATTAAATACAATGTTCATCATCAAGTTTATCATATTAAAGTCTATTGGACCACGAGTCAAGCTCAAATTCTTGCAAAAAGTTGAAAGTTATACTCATTTAAAACCGTAAAAAATTTAATTAACAAAAATAGCAATAAAAAAAACATGGTTGTACAGGCGATCAATTGTTCAGACTAATAGATAAAGGATAACGATTATGCAAGAAAATAGTTATTGAAATCAAATTGAGAAAATTCAGAAATGTCATAAAAAGCTAATTCTTTAAAAAGTTTAACTAGTGAAGCATGAATTTTTTTACTGTCTAAGTTTGCGGACCACTTTAAAATTATATTAATGTGAATACCAAGAAACTTTGATACTGCGAAAAATCATTATGCTGACTTATGATGGTGAAGAAGTTAATATTATGGGATAACGATTTTTTGTACAAAAAGATATGATTTGGGTCTTATCATTATTTAGGACTAGAGTATTTTCACAAAACCATTTCGTTAATTGATTTTATTTTCGTAATAAATTGCTCAAAGTCAGATTGGCCCTTTGGACCCCGCCCTACTCTCTCTCTCTCTCTATATATATATAAATTTCATTGTGTATTTATATTATATTCAGTTTCTCAAAGAACTTTGTATTCTTGAAATGCTTTATATATCAAGTATATCTTGCTGCGCACGAAATGCCGTCCGTATGTTGATGTCACAAACGGCGTGTGAGTCGTTTCCTTTTAGTTTTCCTTTATCTTTTTCACATTTTATCTTTTATCTTTTTATCTTTTATCTCTCCTTCTGACGCACTTGATCTCCCCAGGCACCGGGGAGATCGTGTATCGCATAGAGCTTCCCGATATGCATCAGATCGAGTTGATTTATCTCGAAAACACGGAAAGCAGTGACAGTAAGTCCGGCTAAAAAGATCGTTGTCTCTTGTCGCTAGGACCGAACCGCACTTGATTTTGTATCAACTAATTTTAAATTTTTATTTTTATTTCCTCTCGATATTGTTGATTCGAGATTAGTCACCAGTTTATTTTTCATCGCAATGCATATTATATTAGTGCTCTTAAATATTTAAAACATCTTTTTTTTTTTCATTATTTGTCGTATTGAAAAATATAGTAAACTCACTGTGTCTTGTCTGAGAATTTTTAGTTTTCGTAAGGATACGTTCATACGGCGACACTACCATATGGCGACAAGTGCAGATTCAAATTTTGAATATTTAACCGAAAATATTATTATTATTGTAAAACTATAACTATATATAGATTTGATAAAAAAAACTGTTCAAATGAAAGTTATCGCAAACTCGAGAATACTTTACCCAGTTAACTGTGATTGACGAGCACCTATAGTAATCGTCATGAAGTAATGTTGGATATTTAAATTGTGATTTTTGAAAAAAATAAAATCTTGAATTTCAATATGTTCAGAATATTCCGGTAAAATAAGTAGTTCTGAGTGGCTTTTTACTTCAAGGCCAGTTTCAAGATCGTTCTGATATGTGCAAATAATCGACTTCATCAAGAAGAATTAAAATTTAGCTATTCAAATTCATCTTTTCTTTTTGAAAATTTCACCAAAAAACTGACCGAAGCAATTCATATGCTTTAAACAAACGTATAGTATGTACATATTATTAATTTAATTTAATAAAAATATATTTTATTTAAGAGTGCACGTCCACAGTGTGCAATACTAAACACAGAATATGTATAACTAAAGATTTTACATTAAACTACTTTTCGTAGGCCTGTAATATTCTAGGAAGTTCGTATCACTTTATAGAATAATCTTGAATTTATACTTTATATGTAATAAATTATAGTTTATATCTTTATGTTAAAAGAAAAAGAATTTAGTAAATCTTACAATTTTGTAAATAAATGCATCTATTTAATTCTATATTTTAATCTGTGCATACCGTTCAAGAAGCCGCCTCAGTTAACTGGTTAAAGTCATGATGATATTGCATTTTTCAACATTACACCTTTTTTGACATATCTGTTTTCATTTTATATATAAGTTTTCAACCGTCACTAGAGATAAAATATGGTACTTTAGGATTGATTCAACACAAAATTTGAATCTTATCTTGTTAGGTTTTGCTATTCTGTGTCGCCGGTATGAATCATCTTAATAGTGTTCGATTTAGTTATTAAGTAGAAACAAAAATTTTATTCATATTGTAAACACGTACAGTTTTTAATATCTGTAAACAGTGCCGGATATTGTTTTTAAGTTTTTATTTCTGTTATTTTGACCGCAACTGATTGGAAAAAAGGGTGCTGCAGTATCATCGCGCTTTTAAAACATTGCGATGAATATAGATATTCATGTAAATACAAAATTTCACGTGAATATACAGTAATTAGGAATACTTGCTGTCAATTGTTATATGAAAGTTTCAATTTGAAACTGATGTTGTATTTAGTTTGCATGAAATGAATTATTTCCTTAATTTGTTTTGTTGTTATATGCTGCAGAACTCTTCTATAAATTCATATTTAGATATTTCAGTTTTCATATTCTGTAGCAGTTATTAGGCTTTCTGATAAAATTTGCTATTCCAATATTTTATAGCCATGTACTTGTATTCTGCAAATTTTAATTATCTATTTAACTTTAAACTAATATATTTTAGAGGCACATACTCTTGGATGGCGCTTTTAATTGAATTTAAAACTTGACTCTCACCTGCCAAAAATAACATATAAAGCATATTCATCTTTGTTTAATTCAGTATTCAAGTTGAAGATTTTTTTATATTTATTGGATTTCTCTACAAAATAAAAATAATAATCGGAGTATTAGATAATATTAGATAGCCGAATAACATTGAGGTTTTGGCGTATTGGCCAGACTACTTCCTACTACTTACAAGTAGTATATTTTAGTAAAATTTCGTGTTTGTTACATGAAAAGCGCGGTCCATAACTAAATTCCTGCGGATTTAAATATTTTTTAGCATTTTCCGTATGTTAAGTATTTTTCATTCTCAATTAATAACTTTTTAATATTATCCGGCACTAGTATGTTAGTCGTCACCGGTAAATATTGATTTAGATAGATTTACATTACGTTACCACGAACACTAACGAAAATTGATAGTATTGTGTAAATGGTCGTTAGTTTAACATTCTTTCCACAAAATCAATTCTAGTCTATTGTGCAGATCTTTTGAATCACTATTGGTAGTTCCCTGTATATTAATATTGTCCAGACACGCACGGTCCAAGGATTCAGTTTGCCATAAATACTTATTATTATCGATTTTTATTTTAACGAAGAATGAAATAACATTCAAATAGTTTATTCTATATTTTTGAAGTTTCAAAATTTAGTACATAATTTTATACTAGTATTGTGGCATCTAAATTCTAAATGTAGATTTATGGTATGTCTTTTGAGGGTTGCTCGTTATATATGATATGAAAAGATCTAATTGTTTTTTTTTTGGATCTTGTTAAAAATTGGTATTTTATAAAATAGCTTTTGTATTATTGTTGTTACCAATGCACATTTGATAATCTAATTCAATCCCTAAGATTCTAAATGTGAGTGAATGCTTGTAATTAAGTATTGCGCATGTTTGTTAAATATGACTAATTTTATTTATTCATAGCATTAGATAATATTTAATACTGTAATTTGTCAATTATAATTAAAACATAATGTACGTTTTATTGTACAATGCAACAGGCGACTTTATACACTTACATCACTTTTTTAACCAAAGTAAAGACAAGGATTTATACTTTCATTTGATAATAGCATTTAAATAAATATAATTAATATACCTATATAAATTAATTTTGTATTGTTTGGCTAATCAAGTAGTTTATGACGTCATTATAATTTTATCAAAGAATACTATTTTTTTATAACTGACTTTTATAAAAAAAAAAAAAAAATCTAATTTTTATGTCGAAAATTATTTTTAAATAAAGTCTTTCCTTATTTTTGCTTATAAGTATTAGTGAAGTTTTAAATTTCTAAGACTTATAGATTAAAAATGGCAACTAATTAGAAAATTATTAACTCTCTCTTATGATTCAGGCGAAGAAAACGTTCTTTCTTATGAAGCTGTGCAACAATTGACTATAAATTACACCAGACCAGTCATAATATTAGGACCGCTCAAGGATCGCGTCAATGATGATTTGATTTCCGAATTTCCCGAAAAATTCGGCAGCTGCGTACCTCGTAAGTAATTGTTAAATATTATATAGAAAACATTAGAAAACTACAATGATAGAAATAATAGATAGTAGATATTTTAAAAATTAAATTAAACATTTACTTACTTCATTTTGTCATTATTAATTCAATTATGTTGAAACATAACATAACACGTATTGTTACTTTAAAGTAAACATTTAAATACACAAAACTTTAGTACAGTCTATAGCAATGCGCCAAGGGTCCACGATACAAACAAGTTTGGAAAACTATTCTTCAAATATTAGGTTATATCAGAATTTTATTCTATTCTTTTTAGATACTACAAGACCGAAGAGAGGCTATGAAGTGGATGGTCGAGATTATCACTTCGTGGCATCCCGCGAACAAATGGAACGTGATATTCAAAATCATTTGTTTATTGAAGCAGGACAGTACAATGATAATTTATATGGAACTTCTGTAGCTTCTGTTCGTCAAGTTGCAGAAAAGGTGAGCTACTTAAAATTATAACAATAGTAATAAATAATTTATCTATTCCATCTTTTAATATTCTTGTACTAATTTATGCTCACATCGTCCTAAATAATACCACATTTTTTATTACCGACAAGTGAAAATGTAGGGAAGTACCGACATTCAAATAGATTAAGGTTGTTTGTAACCAGACTAAATCTTGTGTATTTTCGAGTATACTCGAAATGCGTATTAAAATCATATCTTTCAACATATTAAGAATATTTTTAGACTACTTATGCCAGAATAAAATGAATATTTATAAGTCGCATATAAGCGTAGCGCACAGTTGAATGAGTGCCACAGTGGAGTGGTTAAGTAGTACCCCGCCTAAATTTCCTTTTTTATTTATAAATTATGTACATGAGTTAACAGTGCTTTGTGAAACCGAAATAATTTAAACGTGATCTATAATGTCAACGTATATTTTTGAATTTTTCTGAAATGTTCCTTATGAATAAAATATTCAGAACGAGTTATAAATATTCATTTTAAATGTTATTTCTTTAGCTTGTTCGTAGTTGTAATTTGCAGGATTTTGCGCTCAAGTGTAAAATCCCTTGCTCGTAGCTGTTTAATAGAGAGCGTTTTATAGATTTTTCTGATAAATAGATGAATACAGTATTCCAAAGCTTTTACTCAAAATAGGAAATACCAAGGAGATGTAACCATTTGTAGTTGAATCTTCGTGAATATTTCCATCTTCATTTTTAGCATTTATTTCCCGAACTTGACAATTTTAGTCTAATAGAGAAAGTTCATGTGCCAAAAATATTTTTTTTGTTCATACTTTATTTAGCAGTTAGAAATATACTACACATAGTGTCTAAAATTTGATATATAGATAACTTTTGAGTCGTAGGTAAACTTATTAAGATAACTTTTCTTATTAATTACAGTTTTGGTATCACTAACAATTTTCTTATGATCACTAACATTTTTATGAATTATTTTCAGGGTAAACATTGCATTTTAGATGTGAGCGCTAATGCTATAAAACGACTTCAAGTCGCACAACTTTATCCCATTGCAATATTCATCAAACCAAAATCAATTGAATCTATTATGTAAGTAATAATAAATAGCTATTATTTATCTTATTTCATTGACTTACTCAGGGTTAGTTAATAATTAACAAAAAAATTAATATTACTTTTCGATGTTAGTGATTCTTCTTTACAACTGTATATAAAATAATATTTTAGCATTAACTTTTTTATGCATTGATTGAATATGGTATAAGTCAGCATATAAATAAAAATATAATATGTAATTATTATTATTTTGATTAAAAAAAAAATATGATTAAAAATATACCTACTTCTTTATAAATGTAGGGGCCGATTCTGCCGTAAAATAGACTAATGTTATAGCAAGGCTATGTTACACTGCGTTTTCCATATAAAATAGTACAAAAATGTACCATTTATATGGAATATTTATATGGTACTCTGCAAATGCTATGTATTTTCTGTGAGATCACGCGTTTTACACATGAAATGCAGTTATGATAACATTCCTTTTTTGGCGTTTTTGCGTTTCATAGGTTAGGAATTCTATCTAAAACGCCTGACTGCACAACAATCTCATTGCATTTTGACTGTTTTAAGTACAATTTTATATGAGAAAACGCAGCGTGACAGCATTGCCATAACATCGGTCCATTTTATGGCAGAATCGGCCCCGTATAATTATAATGTGAAATTTAACAATATATAAATTAATAATGAAATGTAAATTTTTGAAATAATTTCTCAAAAGTTTAGTCCTTGTTGTCTGATGGATGAATGATTGCTTTATATCGATCTTTTATTTCTATTTACTTATTTACTTATTGAACATTTTTGTTTAGGGAAATGAATAAACGAATGACTGAAGAGCAGTCTAAGAAAACTTACGAACGTGCTCTAAAGATGGAACAAGAATTTGGAGAGTACTTTACAGGTGAATTTATTTATTTGTTATGTTTTCGCAAAGAATCATATGAAATGATGTTTATTGGTGTTGTGCAGATAGTTAATAAAAATACATTATTAACTTTTCTAAGAAAAAATATGTTTTTGCAAAAAAATCTATGCTTATGTTATGTTTTCAAGTCGAGTGTTTGCATGTGAACCGATTTTTCTATTTTTTGTCGTCGTTTTCTCAAAAGTGGCTGACCAGAGTTTCAACAAAATTTCAAGAATCTATTCGAAGTAACTCCATAAGAACTCGCTGTATTTAGTTTTGCAAGAGGGTCGGCTAAGCCTTTTTTGGTGCAGAAATTTTAATTAGCAGACAAGTGAACAATTAATTTCAAATAATTTATTGTTTTTAGAATTTTCTGTGAACGAAATTTTGTCCACGGTTTTTCATAAAATCGCTCAATCGATTTTAATCATTCAAAATTTTTTTGAAAGATATATTTTGGGAATTGTACTGATTAGTTTTTAGTAAAGATCGGCTTCGCTGTTTCTTCATAATTGATTGTTAAAAAAAATTTCGACAATTTTTATGAAACTTTTTTTGACGATAGAGATCATATATTTATTACCGCCCTACGACAAATCGTTTATTTTTGGAAATTGATCAAAGTTTGAAGAATAAAGGAGTATCTTTTTCATGACTTGAGTTCAAAATTGACCTTATGTCAACGTTTTCTCGAAAATGACTGAACCGATTTTATATAACATTTGTTAGTTATTTGACAAGAACCAAAAGAAATGTACCGAATTTTCTATTTATTACTAAAGAAAGAAAGATCGAATTCAAAGTCGTTTTATTCTGTTGGCATAGAATTGTAGTAAATTTTATCTAGTTTCTCCCTATCTAACGGAGACAGGGTGCTTTCATATAACATTTGTGAGCTATTTGAGAAAAACCAAAAAAATGTCCCGAATCTTCTATTTATTGCTAAAGAATGAAAGATCGAATTCAAAGTCGTTTTATTCCAAACTTTTATATCGGAGTGTATATAATTGTTGGAATGGAATTGTAGTAAATTGTATGTAGTTTCTCCCTATCTAACTGAAAACGGTGCTTTTAAGATTTGTGAGTTATTTGACAAAAACCAAAAAATGTCCCGAATTTTCTATTTATTGCTAAAGGATGAAAGATCGATTTCAAAGACACCGATAATGGCGAAGACGGCGAAGGCAACGGAGGCGGCTTATGTCAAATATTTCTTTATTAGTTCAAAGTGACGGCATTTACAAAAGATTCTGGTTTCGATACATATTGGAATCCGCGAATAACGAAATTTTTAGACGCGAATATAGAAATAATGTCGCTTTTTTGCCACAAATAGCGAAAACGCGCATGAAGGAAGCAAGATATGGCACTTCTACTGTATATTAAAAGCCTCCACGTTACAAGAAAATCAAGTTGTATTTAAGTATATATTGTTCATTTCCACAGCTATTATTCAAGGGGATACACCGGAAGACATCTACTTGAAAGTGAAGGAAGTAATTTCTTCCCAAGCAGGTCCTAACATTTGGGTGCCATCTAGAGAAGCACTGTGACAAGGTCTGATGCCTAAAGGGCCCTACACTTCATGGACTGTTCCATCGAAACGAAATTCTCACAAATCTAATGGCTCAGTACCTTAAATGTAAAAACTTTTTATTGATTATATTTTAATTGTGTTGCTTGTTTATTGTTGTAATAATAATGACCTTTGAGTCTTTTTTTAACTTTGCGACTTCTAAATTTTATTTATTGACTGGTTTTTAAACTTTTAACTGAAGCATCGCAAGCCTAAATACATTTGTGAGGATTAATTCAAATAATCAATTCAAAATTTACTACATTCAAATATTTCACTATCTCTGTTTAAATGCACTAAAACTTGTTATTTTTTGTAATTTGATTTTTGGCTATGATTCTTTCGAGTATTTCATCATTTATATATCAAATACTTCTAAATTCCTAGGTTTGCTTTGGAATGTCCTGCAATTAAATATTAACAGAGGAAAAATCATTTAGGCTTGTTATTTGTAATTGATGAAGTTTATGCATATTATGCTATCTTCAATAATTTGTTTATTTACAATATGAGTATAATTTATTTTTAATTATAATAATATAAAATTAGTGTTAATTTCATACATTTTACGGTTAAAGGTGGCATTAGACTCTTTTTTGCTTGTAGTTTGATTTTTTTTTATTTTATAATAGTACTGTGAACCCAGATCACAGAAGAATTAATATATTTTGAGGCATCCAACACATTAAATTGCTATTATCATTAAGGGTGAGTTTGAAGAATAGCATTTTACATCTTTGAATTCCCTTTAACAAAAAATCTTATATAAATCTTTCATTAAGGTAGCTTTCATTTGGAAATGGTGAGATTATAAGTTCTAAATTTTTTAAATCCCTAAATTAACAGTTTGGAGTTTTATTTGCAAAAACTTTTGAATAGTAAAGCATTTGTATGCAACTTTCTATAAAAGTATGATAAAGAAAAGTTTATTGTAGAAATTGGAATTTATCTTGTCTTATTTGTTTTGCTGTTTTTAATAAAAAAAATTAATACTGCTATTCTTTTTTCATGCCTTGGAATGCATTAATCAATATTTTTTAACTGCATAAACGAAAACTTGTAATGCATTTGGACTGGACTCTGAGATCTTTGTTTATTATTATTCATCATTTTATTATTAACGATTTCAGTATTAGTATGCAATTTTTTTTAATTTTGCAATTTACATATATTTCTTGTTTGCCATAAAAATATAACATATACAAGAGCAATGAGAACTATAGTAATAAATAGTTAATTCTGTAATATTTCTATCTATATCAAACCTTGTAAAACTTGCAATTAATTGCGGATTCATTGTATATAAATCTAATAAAAATACTAATGTATTGAAAATATTGAGGTAATAAAATTATGTTCTTCAATAGTAACTAGAGAAATTGGATAGAATTATTTGTTTTATATGAACTTAGTCACTTTCAAGATGCTGAGAAGCGAGATAGGTTTTAAAAATAATTTTAATTTTATAAGAAGTTGCCAATGTTAAAGTGACCAAATTTTATTAGAAATTATACTCTGAAATTAATATTCTTGAACGAAATATTAAGTTAACTTTATTATCTTGGATATGTTTGTATATAGAATCGGTATATTTTTAACAAGTGTATCCAATTCTTATATCGAAATCTAATATAAAAAGCACGAAAGCGCTATTCTAATATTTGTAAATACATAAGGTCAGTGACATAATTGTCTAATGTGTTGAAATATTTAATCTTTGTAAAACTCGAAGTTAATTATAATTGTTATTGAAAACTTGTTGCATAGCAGTATGTAAGTTATAAAGAGTGAAAAATGTAAGAATTATTATAATGGTTATATAATAAATAAATGAAACTATTAACTTTTCCAAAATACTCATTTTAAATCAAAAGTAACAATTATTTGAAAATGTGTTTGAAAATTAATTTATTATAAAACACTATTGTTTGAAAAATGAAATTTAAAATTGTATTTTTGGTTAAGTCTAGAGCTAGATTTAAGGTATTGAAATGATAGTGTTATATAATTAAACTTAATTGTACATAACATATTCAAAATACAGATATACAGTATTCATAATTGTTTAATTAAATACAATTTTCAAAATTTATGTCACGTTTTCTCAAGTAAATAAATAATCAAATAAATTATGTAAATAAAACAAAAACATAAATCAATGGACAATTAGATATTATGAAATATTGAAAGGAAAAATGTTTTTGACACGTTTTGAATCGAGTGACAAACCATGGTCTTTGTAGTATCAAACATATCGAGATGGCATATGGCGCACAGTTGTTAATACTGCGAGCTCGACTACGAAACATCGGCCTAACAGCCTATGACCGCTTATTAATATATAGTCTTACAAACTATAAGCCATTTTGTTACACTCAATGACAGAGAACTTCTATCAAAAATGCGAAGAACATACTAATAATAATATTAGAACCCTCGGAAAATACAGCCCTGACATCATCTGATAGTATGGCAAATATCCAATGGCAAATTACATCTTGGAAATTAAAGGTATCTAATAATTAGAGCATGTAAATTTAATATATATTTAAAGACTGTGATTTTTTTTTTGAAGAATGTCAGTTCAAGTGAGAATCAATCACATTTGTCAGGCCTCCCGTTCGCTCCAATTTTGTCCATTTTTTGCTCAGGAGAGCAGAAAATCGACTTTTTGTAAATATCACGTTTTTTATGGGAATTTTCTGACAACTTTTTGCGTTTTCAGGCAGATTCTGTGCTGACCTCAATGATATGGTCGAGGATCTCAGTATATTTAAAAATGTATTTTCATTCTTTAGATATCACTTCAAAACCAAAAAAATTTTTTAGTTATATAAGTTTTTAACAACTTTTGAAATACTTGCAGTGTAAATTAATAGACAACTTACTTTAAAAAAATCGAGCATCAATATAGATATGAAGAGATGTTATTTTATTTAAATTATAACAGTTTTATTGTTGTTAAAATTAAAGATTCAAACAAATCTTGGTTGGATTTCCAAACAAAGAGGCGCTCGAGTACATCCAGCTCCAAATTCAACCGCACGAACTCGCACGCTCTGTAGTCGCATATCTACAAGTTCTTTTTGCACATCTATGGTTTATGCCAGTCTGTGGAATGTCATGGCATAAAATCATTTTCTTATCGGAGTTGATCAAAGAAACATCGTGGAATACAGAGGCCCCCTTGCCAATTGCTGCCTGGAAGATAATTTGGTATGTTGTAATTGTGCTAAATAGATTTCGCTTTACGGATTCGCTCGGATTTCATTTTATGTTCGACAGTGTTACGTCATACGTCAAACAAATTATGTATATAGCTTGCTCAAGTCGAATTAGTGCCATAGACGCACACCGTAAATATTCCATTTTATAATGTCTATTGTTAAATAAAACAACATTTTTATCGAGAGACTTAATCTGTTTGTGAGTTGTATGTATAGTTTAATTTTAAGTGTTATTTAAATCATTACTATGTGCTAACTCATTTCAATTTATAGATCAGAAGAATTGCATATGTTGGAGCACAATCTTCATGTTATCAAGAATTTTAAAGAACGACTTTGTGCTCATACACTATTTTATTCATTTACTAGAAGGAAATTACACAGAATAGTTCTTAGAATTTGATTGAAAATGAAGATGCAGATAATGACTATTTTGTGCTTCTCTGGAGCAACTGCATAGTTCACGAAGGCAGCTTTGGTGACGTATCAACATTATTTAATAATATACCTAATGAGATGTTCATCATAATATAATAAAAACTTTTGTATTTTACAGGTGCAGGTACGTTTGAATTTGTGGCATTTTGTGCAGAGTCATTCAATTTTCATGTCACTGTAATGCACTAATTGTGGTTTTATTGGAATTGCATTAGGTATGAATGTATTTATCGAACTGTGAATTTACTCAAGATATTCATTAATTGATACTTTCAGTTTTTGCTTTATCTTTTACAAATTTACGAAATCATTAAAGCATTGGCTTTCATGAATCAAATGATCATTTGCATGATTTGCATTCTTAGTTCTAGTATCTAATAATACTAACAAATACTAACAAACACTAATCCATTCTACTACTACTAAAATATAATGTGGTCGTTTGAATCTTATAAGTCTATGCAATGTGGATTTCAAGTATTACATTACATTTCAATTTTTATTATTGTGAATTCATGTTAATGCATTTCATATAAAACCAAGTGCAATTATTAAACTGCTGGTAAATTCCCAGAACTATATTTCTGAGCATCAAGATAAAATCACATGTAAACCGCAACGTAACATATCAAACAAATTGTTAAGTATCGAATAGCCAAGTAATATCGAGTGAAAATTCAGTTTACATTTATTTTATTTTATACTTAATTTATTCTTTACTAGATCTACTGATTTGTAACTTCATAATTTGTTTTTTTATGCATATTTGATCGGACACTGTGATTATTACACAACAGTCAACTGGAATAATACGATCAAAATATTTGGAAAGCATTCAAAGTATGAATAACTTAGAAATTTATCAAACAATGACATTTTTAAGACCACAAGAACTTCTTAGACTTATGAATAAATGTTCGTTGAAGGGGACTAAGAAGAAAGTTCAATTAAGTGTCTAAAAATCAATATTTAGCTTATCTATTTTCATATGCTGTTAATTTTTTATTTTATTTCATTTTTTTATAAAATTTATTTCATTCAAGATTGAAAATTCAAACTCTACACAGAGCCCATCACAATGGATTGTTTGGTAACGCATAAACACTTTTATGAAATCTCTATACAACATCAATGTTTACATTTCTAATATTTTTTTTATTCCAGATCCTGGTTCAACTGCCAATTCAAAAATGCAAGAATATTCATTCCGACTACTTTACTAGAAATCTCTCTAGAAACATTTAATTAGGTGTATGTTTATCCATAACCAGTATACATGCAAACATTGCTAAAATGTCCTTTCAACTTCTGCTGCTCTGCACACACTAACTCCTTCACCAGGAACATTTAATCAGGCATGTGTTTATCCATAACCAGTATAAATGCAAACATTGCTAAAATTTCTTTTTTTTTCTCAGGTCCTTTCAACTTCTGCTGCTCTGCACACAGACTCCTTCACCAGGAACATTTAATCAGGTATGTGTTTATCCATAACCAGTATAAATGCAAACATTGCTAAAACATTTCTTTTTTTTCTCAGGTCCTCTTAACTTCTGCTGCTCTGCACACTAACTCCTTCACCAGGAACATTTAATCAGGTATGTGTTTATCCATAACCAGTATAAATGCAAACATTGCTAAAACATTTCTTTTTTTTCTCAGGTCCTCTCAATTTCTGCTGCTCTGCACACAGACTCCTTCACCAGGAACATTTAATCAAGTATGTGACTATTCATAACCAGTATGAATACAAACTTCAATAAAATGTTTCTTTTTTGCAGATTTTCTCAATTCAACTATCACTGCCCTGATGCTCAAAACATCATGAGTTTGGAATGCTCATCCATGTAAATGATTCGCAAGTGGTTCTTTTTAATGACTGCCTATAATTATGCATGATTAACTTAAATCTTATTAACTCACTAACACGACTAACCTCACTAACTTAATCAGTTATTATAAAAACCACTTGCTGAGTTCTATTATAAAGGTCTTACTTATGTTGCTTCAAAGACGGTGCTGATTATCATCAGGTGATTTATTTTTTATAGTGTATTATATGAGAGTTGTTACTAATTCATTGTTTTTCTTCATAGGATAAACAACTTCAAGCCAAGTAGTCTTCAACTCTGGAATTACTCGAGACTTGTTCTCCAGCGAAAATAATCGCTCGATCTTCAAATTATGCTGTCCCAAGTAACTATCTCCGTCTTGTCGTCAGAGAAGGTGTCTACTGTGATATATTGAATAGTTAAGTGCATGGATGTTGATGAAATAATGAATAAATATATTGTATTTTATTTAATTTATTGTTTTAATTTAATTATCAGCCACTTTACGGCCAAATTACATTATGCTGTAATGTAAATTACAAAAATATTTAAACATATCCGAGTTTTAAAAAATTCTTGTGTTAATAGGGATACTTATTGAGTGCAGTTTTTAGTGTAGACAATTGTGTAAAACAGTTTGTTTACTGTTTGGGTGTCTTGAAATCTTGGACGACCCATACTTTTGCTTTGTCTCGGTCAAAGTCTGCGTAATTGCTTTGACTTGTATAACTATACACTTGGCTCTCTTAATAATATTGAATTGACTGAAAAATGTAGAAAAAATTGTGTTAAAATGTGCATGTTTAAATTGACTGTAAAGCGTAAACTAGACACTTAGCCCTTGTGTTGTTGGAGTGCCTTAAACATTTAATGTGTCGGACCGGTAACTTCTCTGAATTAAATATTGTGTTTTCTATTACTCCTTTAAATGATGTACTTTTCATAGCTATAAATATCACTTAATTTAATATCATACTGTGCTATTATATATATATATATATATATATATATATAATAACACATAATTTTGATGTTGACATATATGAGTAAGTTCTCGAGGGCGATACATCAAAGAAATTTATTTGTATTATTTATTATATATATATACTATAATACATATATTATACTTTTAAACAAATGTTAATGTGTTTTAGTCATTTTCATTATTGCAATAAATTAATATAATTGAATTATTAAATATTGTAATACGTTAAGAGTAAAGCGTAAACTAGACACTTAGCCCTTGTGTTGTTGGAGTGCCTTAAACATTTAATGTGTCGGACCGGTGACTTCTCTGAATTAAATATTGTGTTTTCTATTACTCCTTCAAATGATGTACTTTTCATAGCTATAAATATCACTTAATTTAATATCATACTGTGCTATTATATATATCTATATCTATATCTATATCTATATCTATATATATATATATCTATATCTATATCTATATCTATATCTATATATATATATATATATATATATATATATATATATAATAACACATAATTTTGATGTTGACATATATGAGTAAGTTCTCGAGGGCGATACATCAAAGAAATTTATTTGTATTATTTATTATATATATATACTATAATACATATATTATACCTTTAGACAAATGTTAAGGTGTTTTAGTCATTTTCATTATTGCAATAAATTAATATAATTGAATTATTAAATATTGTAATACATTAAGAGTTTTGAATAAAACTAAACTTTATTTGGAGTGTTTCATTTCACACCATTTTCAGTGATATATATTAGAAATATAAGATACAGGTACAGGTATTATAAACTGATAAGCTAATGTTATCATAAGCATTAATATACTCATTAATTCGTTCTTCGACGAGGATTTAATATTTTGAATAAATTTCATATAATATAATTTTTGTAATCTAATTCTATCATGATCAAAATTGTTAATGTAGTTATAACTTTGGTCATTTTGAATAGACTAATCTATGGTTTTTCACTCATTTCAAACATGTCAAAAATATTAACATTATTCAATCACTTTAATCTATACTATTATTTAAAGTCTTAATTAGTTCATTTTTTAATTAATATACTTTGAATATTGGTCAGTTTTACTTATCTATACTTATAAAAAAAATTACTTAACTATAACTTGTAAAAAAAAATTCAAGTTGTCAGTCTTGTGTTATTTTCTTCTTTTGCACAAGAATATCTTCATTATTATTAATATATCTTAATTTTTATTCGCTTAATTATTACATTAATTACATTCATATTCTTACCATATTTACCCTACCATCTCCTATTTTACTTTACACTACCTTACCATAACCTTACACTACCTTAACCTAATACTTACCTACGTTAAGAACTAATATACTCTTACCTTGGTTATCTTACCACGTCTCGAACCTGCTACCCTGTCCTCTCCAGCGACTCCCACCTCCCAACGCGCGACGCCACGAAGATCACATTAATAAACCGTTACAAAGTAGGTGATATTATATATTTTAAACGAAAAAAACTAACAGGTCATATGGCCAAAAAAAATTGAATTGGTATGGCCTGTGCTGGCGTAATTGGTAGAGTGATGGCTTCGTATCGTAAAGGTACCGAGTTCGAATCATACATCAGGACAAAAAACGGAAAGAAGTAGTGCTGTTCGCGTTGAGGAATTTATTTATTGTAAGATAGCACAAAAATAAAATTTAGATTTAATAAACTAAGAGGTCATGAGGCCGAAAAAAAGCAGATTCGGTGTGGCCTGTGTTGGCGTAATTGATAGAGTGATGGATTCGTACCCAAAGAGTGCCGAGTTCGAATCATACCTCGGTACAAAAAATGGAAAACGTGGAATTTATTTATTGTAAGATAGCACAAAAATAAAATTTAGATTTATTAAACTAAGAGGTCATGAGGCCGAAAAAAAGCAGATTCGGTGTGGCCTGTGTTGGCGTATTGCTAGCGTGCTAGCTTCATGTCAAAAGGGTACCGAGTTCGATTCATACCTCCGGACACAAAACGCAAAATAGCGTGCCTGTTGACGCTGTGGAACGAGGTATGCACGGAATCACATCCGTTCGAATTTGAGACCCCAGGCGGGTATGCTCCCCTCGATCTCGATTGAGAGGAGAGATACGCGCGAGAATCCCGCAACATCCCCTAATGAACCCCGCAGCAGCCCCTAAAAGGGGCGAGGGGGGATTATAGGGGGGTGTGGGGTTCACGAACCCGCGACCCTGTGGTCCAACCCTCCCGAAAAAGGGAGAGGGGGGACTATAGGGGGGTGAGGGTTCCGCGCGACGACCACCACTGGGTCGCGCCGGTTGAAAAGCCGGGTGCATCACAGGGTGGGTCGGTGTTCGAGTCCCCGGAGCACCCTCGAGTGCGATGATGGGGATGTGGGGTGAGGAAAATGCAGTGACGAGGGAAAAAGGGGTGGAAAGATATGAGGAGGGAGAGATAGGGATGGCGGGGGAGAGATAGGGGCGGTGGGGGGGGGGAGATAAGGGGAGGGAAGAGATAGGGGGAGAGATGAGAGAGGGGGAGAGAGACGGGGGAGGGATGGACGAGGCGACAGGCGCGGACGTCGTATCCCGTCGTACACGTTGTTATGTTTGCGTAAAATGCGTTTTCCTTCCCCCTGTCGCTTCCTTCCCTCATCATCCCTCCCTCGTCTCTCTCCCCCTCTCTCATCCCTCCCCCTCTCTCATCCCCCCCTCTCTCATCCTTTCCCTATCTCCACCCCCTATCTCTCCCCCCCTATCTCTCTCCCCCTCCGACTCTTCCCCCCTTATCTCTCCCCTATCTCTCTCCCTCTCCTCATCTCTTCCCCTATCTCTCCCACCACCCCTATCTCTCTCCCTATCTCTCCCCCGCCATCCCTATCTCTCCCTCCTCATATCTTTCCACCCCTTTTTCCCTCGTCACTGCATTTTCCTCACCCCACATCCCCATCATTGCACTCGAGGGTGCTCCGGGGACTCGCACCCGGCTTTTCAACCGGCGCGACCCAGTGGTGGTCGTCGCGCGGAACCCTCACCCCCCTATAGTCCCCCCTCTCCCTTTTTCGGGAGGGTTGGACCACAGGGTCGCGGGTTCGTGAACCCCACACCCCCCTATAATCCCCCCTCGCCCCTTTTCGGGGCTGCTGCGGGGTTCATTAGGGGATTTTGCGGGATTCTCGCGCGTATCTCTCCTCTCAATCGAGATCGAGGGGAGCATACCCGCCTGGGGTCTCAAATTCGAACGGATGTGATTCCGTGCATACCTCGTTCCACAGCGTCAACAGGCACGCTATTTTGCGTTTTGTGTCCGGAGGTATGAATCGAACTCGGTACCCTGTTGACATGAAGCTAGCACGCTAGCAATACGCCAACACAGGCCACATCGATTCTGCTTTTTTTCGGCCTCATGACCTGTTAGTTTATTAAATCCAAATTTTAACTTTGTGCTATCTTACAATAAATAAATTCCACGCTTTCCATTTTTTGTACCGAGGTATGATTCGAACTCGGCACTCTTTGGGTACGAATCCATCACTCTATCAATTACGCCAACACAGGCCACACCGAACCTGCTTTTTTTCGGCCTCATGACCTCTTAGTTTATTAAATCTAAATTTTATTTTTGTGCTATCTTACAATAAATAAATTCCTCAACGCGAACAGCACTACTTCTTTCCGTTTTTTGTCCTGATGTATGATTCGAACTCGGTACCTTTACGATACGAAGCCATCACTCTACCAATTACGCCAGCACAGGCCATACCAATTCAATTTTTTTTTGCCATATGACCTGTTAGTTTTTTTCGTTTAAAATATATAATATCACCTACTTTGTAACGGTTTATTAATGTGATCGTCGTGGCGTCGCGCGTTGGGAGGTGGGAGTCGCTGGAGAGGACAGGGTAGCAGGTTCGAGACGTGGTAAGATAACCAAGTAAGAGTATATTAGTTCTTAATGTAGGGCAGTATTAGTTAAGGTAGTGTAAGTTTATGGTAAGGTAGTGTAAAGTAAAATAGGAGATGGTAGGGTAAATATGGTAAGAATATGAATGTAATTAATGTAATAATTAAGCGAATAAAAATTAAGATATATTAACAATAATGAAGATATTCTTGTGCGAAAGAAGAAAATAACACAAGACTGAGAACTTGAATTTTTTTTTTACAAGTTATAGTTAAGTAATTTTTTTTATAAGTTATAGTTAAGTAAAACTGACCAATATTCAAAGTATAATAATTAAAATGAACTAATTAAGACATTAAATAATAGTATAATAAATTAAAGTGATTGAAAAATGAGTGAAAAACCATAGATTAGTCTATTTAAAATGGCCAAATTTACAACTACATTAACAATATTAATCACCATAGAATTAGATTACAAAAATTATATTATATGAAATTTATTCAAAATATTAAATCCTCTTCGAAGAACTAATTAATGAATATATTAATGTTTATGATAACATTAGCTTATCAGTTTATAGTACCTGCACCTGTACGGTGTGTTTCTAATATATATAATACTGAAAATGGTGTGGAATGAAACACTCCAAATAAAGTTTAGTTAGTTTTATTCAAAACTCTTAATGTATCACAGTATTTTAATTTATGTATTTAATAATACAATTATATTAATTTATTCTTACAATTGCAGTAATGAAAACGACTAAAATACATTAACATTTATCTAATTGTATAATATATATATATATGAGATATTATATATATAATATATATATATTATATGATAAATTGTTCTTGGGCATCCACCAATAATTAAAAAACAGTTTTATTGAAAAATGTTTTTATTAGGGAACATACGTTTCGGGTAATGATTTGACCCATTTCAGTGCTATAATTAAATAATCAGGGTTCCAATTAAACAACAATGAAAAAACATAATAACAACCAAAAATAATTAAAAAACAATGTATATGAAAGTATAATGAGAAAACAAACATAAAATAAACATAACATAAATTTGTTTATTTTATTGACCTCCTAGTCAATACAGCCTTGCCGAGCGGTGGTTATAGTAATAGTAGGCTTCAGATTGCCTTGAGTTCTTTATTAAAATATTGGCTGAAATATCTTGTCACTTCTAAAGAACAACACTGATTGACTATTTTAACAATACTTTATTAGACGATATCGATATCGAATTTACGTTAATTGGCAATCAGCATTGCTCTTACACAATGCAGCATTATTGCCTTGAGTTCTTTATTAAAATATTGGCTGAAATATCTTGTCACTTCTAAAGAACAACACTGATTGACTATTTTTAACAATACTTTATTAGCACGATATCGATATCGAATTTACGTTAATTGGCATATCAGCATTGCTCTTACACAATGCAGCATTATCGATTGCTATTACACAATAATATATATATATATATTATATATATATATTATATATATATATATATATATATCTATAAATGTATTAATAACACAGGATGATATTAAATAAGTGATACTTATAGCTAAGAAAAAGAGTGCACCATTTAAAGAAATATAGAAAGTGTAATATTTAAACAAGAGAAAACATGGGTCCGACGTATTAAGTGTTTGGAAAAAAGCAAACTCCATTGTCAACGCGTTTCTACCGAGTCAAAGCAAAGGTATAAAGAGCTTAACCAAGATGCGGCAAACTGGTTGCAAACACCCAAACAGTAAAGAAACTGTTTTGCACAATTGTCTACACTAAAAGTGCACTTAATAAGTATCCCTATTAATAACACAAGAAATTTTTGTTATTAAGTTAGAAATGTTTAAATATCTTCGTAATTTACGTTACAGCATAATGTAATTTGGCCGTAAAGACCGTAAAGTGGCTCATAATTAAATTAAAACAACAAATTAAATTAAATACAATATATTTATTCATTATTTCATTAACATTTATGCACTTAACTAATCTATATATCACAGTAGGCACCTTCCCTGACGACAAGCCGGTGGTAGTTACTTGGGACGACATAATTAGTAGATCGAGCGATTGTTTTTGCTGGAGAATAAGTCTTGATCAAGACAAGAGTAAGTTGAGAGTTGAAGACTACTTGGCTTGAAGTTGTCGCTTACCCTATGAACAAAAACAATGAATTAGTAACAAGTCTCATAAAATATACTATAAAAAATAAATTACCTGATTAATCATGCAGCGATGTCTTTCAAGCAATCTCAGCAAGACATTCATTGTAAAACTCAACAAGTGGTTTTTATAATAACTGATTAAGTTAGTGAGGTTAGTCGTGTTAGTGATTTAGTAAGAGTTAAGTTAATCATGCATAATTATAGGCAGTCATTAAAAAAAACAACTTGCGAATCATTTACATGGATGAGCATTCCAAACTCATGATGTTTTGAGCATCAGGGCAGTGATAGTTGAATTGAGAAAATCTGCAAAAAAGAAACATTTTAATGAAGTTTGTATTCATACTGGTTATGAATAGTCACATACTTGATTAAATGTTCCTGGTGAAGGAGTTAGTTTGCAGAACAGCAGAAGTTGAAAGGACCTGAGAAAAAAAAAGAAATGTTTTAGCCATGTTTGCATTTATACTGGTTATGGATAAACACATACCTGATTAAATGTTCCTGGTGAAGGAGTTAGTTTGCAGAACAGCAGAAGTTGAAAGGACCTGAGAAAAAAAAATATTTCAGCAATGTTTGCATTTATACTGGTTATGGATAAACACATGCCTGATTAAATGTTCCTGGTGAAGGAGTCTGTGTGCAGAGCAGCAGAAGTTGAGAGGACCTGAGAAAAAAAAGAAATGTTTTAGCAATGTTTGCATTTATACTGGTTATGGATAAACACATACCTGATTAAATGTTCCTGGTGAAGGAGTTAGTTTGCAGAGCAGCAGAAGTTGAAAGGACCTGAGAAAAAAAAGAAATATTTTAGCAATGTTTGTATTTATACTGGTTATGGATAAACACATGCCTGATTAAATGTTCCTGGTGAAGGAGTTAGTGTGCAGAGCAGCAGAAGTTGAGAGGACCTGAGAAAAAAAAGAAATGTTTTAGCAATATTTGCATTTATACTGGTTATGGATAAACATACACCTAATTAAATGTTTCTAGAGAGATTTCTAGTAAAGTAGTCGGAATGAATATTCTTGCATTTTTGAATTGGCAGTTGAACCAGGATCTGGAATAAAAAAAATATTAGAAATGTAAACATTGATGTTGTATAGAGATTTCATAAAAGTGTTTATGCGTTACCAAACAATCCATTGTGATGGGCTCTGTGTAGAGTTTGAATTTTCAATCTTGAATGAAAAAAAATTTATGAAAAAATGAAATAAAATAAAAAATTAACAGCATATGAAAATAGATAAGCTAAATATTGATTTTTAGATACTTAATTGAACTTTCTTCTTAGTCCCCTTCAACGAGCATTTATTCATAAGTCTAAGAAGTTCTTGTGGTCTTAAAAATGTCATTGTTTGATAAATCTCTAAGTTATTCATACTTTGAATGCTTTCCAAATATTTTGATCGTATTATTCCAGTTGACTGTTGTGTAATAATCACAGTGTCCGATCAAATATGCATAAAAAAACAAATTATGAAGTTACAAATCAGTAGATCTAGTAAAGAATAAATTAAGTATATAAATATAATATAAATATAATATAAAATAAAATTGATAAAATAAAATAAATGTAAACTGAATTTTCACTCGATATTACTTGGCTATTCGATACTTAACAATTTGTTTGATATGTTACGTTGCGGTTTACATGTGATTTTATCTTGATGCTCAGAAATATAGTTCTGGGAATTTACCAGCAGTTTAATAATTGCACTTGGTTTTATATGAAATGCATTAACATGAATTCACAATAGTAAAAATTGAAATGTAATGTAATACTTCAAATCCACATTGCATAGACTTATAAGATTCAAACGACCACATTATATTTTAGTAGTAGTAGAATGGATTAGTGTTTGTTAGTATTTGTTAGTATATTAGATACGAGAACTAAGAATGCATATCATGCAAATGGTCATTTGATTCATGAAAGCCAATGCTTTAATGATTTCGTAAACTTGTAAAAGATAAAGCAAAAACTGAAAGTATCAATTAATGAATATCTGAGTAAATTCAGTGTTCGATAAATACATTCATATCAAATGCAATTCCCAATAAAACCACAATTAGTGCATTACAGTGACATAAAAATTTAATGACTCTGCACAAAATGCAACAAATTCAAACGTACCTGCACCTGTAAAATACAGAAATTAGTATTGAATTATGATGAACTTCATTAAACATCATCAAATGATGATATGTCACCAAAGCTGTCTTCGTGTGCAATGCAGTTCCTCCATATTATTTTCAACAAATTGAAATGACTACTTTAACCCGATAAAATAGTACATTGAGCACAAAGCAGTTCCATAATAAAATAGTTTTGCTTTAAAATACTTGACCTAATACTTGACTTGATTGTGGTCCAATGTACATAATTTTTCTGATCTGTAAATTGAAGTGAGTTAGCACACAGTAATGATTTAAAAACACTTAAAATTTATCAATATGTACAGATACTCACTAAATGATTAAGTCTCGATGATAAAAATAAACATGAAATAGTAGTTCAGATTTACTTTCACTTTGTGTCTTCCAATTACAGCAAAAACTTTGAAAAAAGTATTTTATATTTGTATAAACAATAGTGAATTAAAAATAAATTATATTATTCCCGGAAGTCTTAGAACCGAGTCCAAATCACTTTTCGAATATAATGCACAAGGTCAACTAAATAGTTTTATTCAACAGTAGACATTATGAAATAAAATATATCCGGTGTCTATGACACTAATAAGACTTGAACAGAGTATGACGCAACACTGTCGAACGAAATAAAATCTGAGTGAATCCGCAAAGCGAAATGTATTTAGCACTAGTACAACATACCAAATTATATTCCAGGCAGCAAATGGCAAGGGGGCCTCTGTATTCCACGATGTTTTTTCGACCAACTCCGATGAGAAAATGATTCTATGCAATGACATTCCACAGACTGGCATAAACCATAGATATGCAAAAAGAACTTGTAGATGTGCGACTACGGAGCGTGCAAAGATGGCGCTGCATGTACCCGAGCGCCTCTTTGTTCGAAAATCCAACGAATATTTGTTTGAATCTTTAATTTTAACAACAATAAAACCGCTATAATTTAAATTAAATAACATCTCTTCATATCTATATTGATGCTCGATTTTTTTTTAAAGTAAGTATTCTATTAATTTACACTGCAAATATTTCAAAAGTTGTTAAAAACTTATATAACTAAAACAATTTTTTGGTTTTGAAGTGATATCTAAGGAATGAAAATACATTTTTGAATATACTGACAATTTTTTTCTATTTTATTTACATTCATATTTTAACAATTTTATTTTTACTCAAGTCAGTCTTACCGTGCACAAGTTATAAAATTTAAATTGATATACAAAAATGATCCAAGAGTTATCTTTAAAATCAAACATCAAATTTATTTAGTCATACCACAAATCTCATTTCTAAGTTAAATATTTAATTAATAATATTTTTTATTCGTGACTTATAAATTAAAGTATTTGAAATCAAAATATGCATACTCAAATCTAACATACCTTATTCTGGTACAAGCACTACGTCCTGAAAAGTTCATTGAAAATGAAAATCTGTCTAGAATATAGGTGGGAAAAACAACTTTATATTAGTAAAACATAATAAAAATTGTTCTAATATAAAAATAAAATAGTAATTGATTTTGATTTTTCCAAAAAATTTATCGCGTATCTAAAGACTATACATTTTGCTTTTTACCGTGTATATTCAATTCTGCAATTTTTTATATAAAAATTATCTTATATTATTATATTATATTATATTATTATATTATTGCATATCCAAAGACTGTACATTCAAAAAACTTCGAAGCCCGCCTCGGAGCAAGCTTCGATCGTTTGGAAAAAAAAGAAAAAAAAAATGGGAAAATATGTTTCGAACGAAGTTTTGGGAAAAAGAAATTTTTGAAAAAAAAGTTTGGAATAATAATTTGAGAAGAAAATCATTTGGGAAACAAAATTGAAAAAGAAATGGGGAAAAATATGTTTTCGAACAAAGTTTTGGGAAGCAGTAATTTTTGAAAACTACTAAGACATGGACTTCATAATAGTCCATGAACTTTTTTCCAAATATTTTCCTCAAAATTTTTTTTTCAATATTTTTTTTTTTCATGATTTTGTAAAAGCAATAATATAACATATTATACCAATCTATGTGTGGCAGGTTGAACTTGCTATTTTTGTTCTGGAGTGTTTAGGCAGCTTACAGGCAGAGTACTGTAGGACTTCGAAACATTGAGTTAGTGATGATCGGGATTATTTGAATACACTATATATATATATATATATATATATATATATATATATATATATATATATATATATATATATATATATGAACATCTGTACTCACTTGATCTAGCCTTGTTCCAAGTAAGTATTCGCCCTTCAATGAACAAGTGATCTTTGATGTTATTAAATAAGTTAAAACAGCAAAGTTAATGAGGTTAGTAGAATTAGTGAGTTATTTGAACTACCAAATAGATAATGCTTAGAAGATAGAGTTGCCAAAAAATAAAACGCTGTTCGAACCCATTTGAGAGATGAACCCGTAAAAAAAACAGGATTAGTGCAAAGTCATACAAGATAGACTACATGCAACAATGATAAAATTAATAAAGGTTTACCCTCGTGTCAAAAATTTGATCATGATCTTCAGGGCAACAGGATATGCATCTGGAAGATTACACTGAACCTATAGAAGAGAAAAAGAAAGTTATTGATTATTTTCGGTCATTAATTGTAAACGTGTGCTCGCGGGTTCTCTCCTGGCAAATGGCCCTTTTGTTCTGATTCAATTTTTTTAGATTTAGAATATATTCGAATTTATATTTTGAAAATTCAGTGAATATAAATTAAAATTTATTATAAATTGAAAAAATAGTGATTAAAAATTTCGTAATTTTAGTTCAATTTTATGTAATTAATTTTAAAAGTATTTAGTCATTACCAACTAAAATGAGGTTAACCTGGTTAGTTAGGATAGAAATAGTTGAATAATTATAAATACATTAGAGTT
This sequence comes from Ctenocephalides felis, assembly GCF_003426905.1. Lineage (NCBI taxonomy): Eukaryota > Metazoa > Arthropoda > Insecta > Siphonaptera > Pulicidae > Ctenocephalides > Ctenocephalides felis. Next base: position 19,573,294 of record NW_020537758.1, on the reverse strand, counting down.
CTATGCTATTTTATTCGTGACATTTTATCACTTTCAGTATTTTTCGTAGATTTCAGTTATTGAGGCCATCAACATCATTCTGGTTCTAAGATATGATATATAATAAATAAGATGATAAATCATATACACTTGAAAAAATAATTAAAAAGAAATTTGCCCAGAGTTAAATAATAAACGGTAAAATGTATTGTTTTCATTAACAATGTTATTGAGTATTTTGAGTTATTGAGAATTATTTATATGATCAACTTAAAAATTATAATTCATATAATTGCTTATATTATTTAAAAGTTACAAATGAAAAAAAATTGTTTAAAATCGTACGTAAACATAAGAAGCTGCAATGTATGTACATATTAAAATACAAAATTAAAGTGTATCGATTTGCTCTATAGCATTATATACTGTTAAACATAATCATTGATAGTTAACTCATTTTTTTAACTCAACATACTATTGTAAGATCATAAATTGTCTTAGAAAATAAATTAAATACATTATTTTAGCATCTCGTAACAAAATATAATCATTTTAGCCTAAAATAATACATTCAAATATTTCATAATAGTAACGCTATATGCATTATATTATATTTTTCCAATAGTCAGTATATATTTTCTATTGGTGAATATAATTAGAGCATACCGTGTGAGATTCAAATATTTTTAATGTAAGCATTTGATTTAATTACTGTTTCAATATTGATAGGAATATAATTAGATATTTTTGAGATGAGGAAAAAATCTCATACCATAATTCCTTCATAAAATCCAGGATATCTTGCAAACGCATAAATAAGCGTAGGTACAATTGTAAAGACCATTTCACAACATTTTTTAAATTTTAACATCAATTAATATTTGAGATCGCTTACAGAATTTTTTACAATCAAGCAAAATTATCATATATGACAGTCTTATTTAAATTATAATTATAAGTCGAACGATATATCACATTACAAAATAACATAATTGTTATCTCAGATAATTTATCTGATTTTTGTCTATTCAGTTCATTATAAATTTTATTTTTACTTATAATTAATTTATATATACCTATATACAATATATTTAAAAATATATATATTTGGAGAGAAGAATAATGAAAAATGTGAATCGGCAATTAGAGAATTTGCAAGCAGAAAAAAGTATTATATATTGCTTAATAAAATCATATTTAAAAATATACCTATATTAATTTCCAGTTACTAATTCCGTCTCTGAATGTCTTCTTCGATGTTTATAAAATGCTTAAAACTGTTCTAATTAAAATCAATAGCTTCAAGTGATACAGAGAAATTGTTATCCTACTTTTTACAATATTTACACTAAAATCACCTCTATTCACTAATGTCAATATGCCGTTGCGGCACCTGTGTGGTGATGGTTCATCATCAAATGATGATGATTAAGATTCAAATGATGATTCAGCGGGCTCAAATGATGGTTGAAATGGTGGTCAAATGCGTGGTGATTGCCAAGAGATGGCTCATGTGTGTACCATTCGCTCTTTTGGTTGTTCACTGTGACTAGTGGGGAACATTGTCTTGCCAGAGGAGGACTTATGTTCTTCTGATTGTTCAAATGGATGTGGTTGGTGGTTGGCTGAGCTTGAGGCTGATGACCGGCAATGTGGCTGCTGGTCTGGTGTCCTGATAAGGATCCCACGGAGGACGTGGAATCTTCACCTTCGCTATCGTAACCTAAAAGAATAACATTAAAATTTAGTTGTGGAAATAATAAAAAAATGCTATGGGGCCGTTCAAGTATTACGTAAGCACTACAGGGAGGCGGGGGGGGGGGTTATTGATTTGCTTGTTTTGCTTATTTTTGGTAAGAAATTTACTTACTTTTGATGACAAAGGGGGGGGGGGGGGTAAATAATTGTAATAAATCTGCTTACGTAATACTTGAACGATCCCTATCAAAAAAAAAATTCAGAAGTGTAATGGAAACATAAACTAGTTGGTTTGGTATTTAGCCTTGAGGCAAGTTACATGAACTTCCCGATATGTGTGAATAATCGACTTAATCAATTAGAAATATATTTATTTATGAGTGATTAAAAGTACTTCGAGTGGATTTAATACACATAATTGAAAATGAACGAACGAATACGTTAACTCGGAGTAGGTATTCTCTTAAAGCAAATTTTCAAAAATCAATAATTTTTATAATTGAACCAGTTTCCAGGACTTTAATGGTTTATTATGTTCAAGACCAAGTACTTTATCATTATACCAAGTAAATAGTCTAATTTTAATTTTAACAAATGTCAAAAGAACTACTCATTTTCTCAAATTTTGATGAATTTTTAAAATCAAACTATTTATCGTAAGGCCGTAATATTTCAGTAAGTTTCATAAGACCATGGTATATATCGCTAAAAAAAATCCATAAAAATCGGCTTAAATTTTTTTTCAATAGATAATTACAAGAAAACGACTCGGTAGATTTTCATCTAAAACTATTCCCAACTAATATCTTTTGAACAGTTTTTGATTTTTTAAAATCGGTTCGGTAGGATGAGCTTAAATGTGGACGAAAAGTTTAACACTTTTTTTCAAATTGCAAAGAAACGGCTTGGCAGATCGTCATACAAAACTGACAAACGATAGTCCTCACCGAAATACATCAAATGGCTTTTAAATTTCTAAAATCGGTTCAGGCGTTTTTGAGAAAACGTCGATCAAAGGTCTAATTTTGACAAATGCCAAAAAAACGATACCAATTTTGGCAAACTTGGACGAATTTTTAAAGCTGAACCAGTTGTCGTAGGGCCGTAATATTTTAGTATGATCTAGAAGACTATGGTATCTACAGTCAAAAAAATAATCATAAAAATCGTCCATTTTTTTTTTTTAACTTTATTACAAGAAAACGGCCCGGCCTATCTCTACCAAAAACTAATCAGGTCGATTCCCAACCAATATCTTTCGAACGATTTTTGAATTTTCAAAATCGATTCAGAATTGGAAAACGTGGACAAAAAATTTTTCACTTCTCTGCTATTTACAAAGAAACGGCTTGGCCGATCGTCGCACAAAACTGACAAACAATAGTCCTCATCGAGATGCAACAAATGGCTTTTAAATTTTTGAAATCGGTCCAGCCGTTTTTGAGAAAACGGCGATTTACGGCAAAAAATCTGTTGGTGCACACGCACACACACACACATACTTTTTTCCAAATTTGATCTTATTCGATTCAGAATGGCTTGAAACGTCGAGAAAACATAAAATTAGCGAATCGGATTTTTTGATGAAAACATAAATTTCTCCTTCGGGAAGTTAATAATTACTGCCGATCATACCATAACTTAGCATTACCATAAAATTTCTATTCTATCGCAGAATTGGCCCTTGAAACAACATAAGGCATATATTTATAATCATAAACTTACCAGTTCGGTTGTTTCCAGAGCCGGCGCCTGTGCCGTTTGTGGTTCCATCGGGGCAACAATTGCTCATGCCATGTACTTTCATGTGTTTCCTTAAGGAACTAGGATGTGTATAGCTCTTGTCGCAGCCTCCGACACGACAATTGTACGGCTTGTCCGACGTGTGGACGTGCGAGTGCTTTTTGCGGTCGGATGAGTTGGCAAAGCGACGGTCACAGCCGGAGTGCTCGCATTTGAACGGTTTTTCACCTGGTAAGGAAATTGTTGTTTAGTAAAGGAAAAAAAATTACAAAATGACAAATTACAAAAAAGAAGTTTAAAAAATGACTACAAGAATTGATGACGCATTTATTTACTTTAATAATCACAAAGAAAGTATTTTTTGAGCTTTTTTATTATCAAGCTTTTTTATTTTCAATCTGTTTCAATACTAGTATTGAGAGCGGAGCCAGCCACCCATCAATCACGCATATCCCAAAAACTCTTGAATGTCCCAACTTTGAATTTTTGTCAGATATTGAGTAAAGTGTAGTAACAATGTACATCAAGTTTCATCAAAATCAAATTATGCATTTTTGAAAACGTACACACTGTTTCAATACTAGTATTGAGAGCGGAGCCAGCCACCCATCAACCTCGCATATCCCAAAAACTAGTGAATGTTCCAACTTTAAATTTTTATCAAATATTTAGTAAAGTGTAGGTATAATGTATGTCAAGTTTCATCAAAATCGAATTATGTATTTTTGAAAACGTACACACTGTTTCAATACTAGTATTGAGAGCGGAGTCAGCCACCCATCAACCTCGCATATCCCAAAAACTATTGAATGTTCCAACTTTAAATTTTTGTCAAATATTTGGTAAAGAGTAGTAACAATGTATGTCAAGTTTCATCAACATCGAATTATGCATTTTATAAAACCAAAACGGTTTGGTTTTCACAATATAATCGATCAAATTGGAGCTTTTTGCCCTGCCTCACACTATACCAAGTAGAACTTAAAAAGTAATTAATTACTAATAAATTAACATATTACTGAATTAAAATTATTGGGTCTTTGGTATGATTTTTATTCTTTTATGTCTAAGAATGTGTGAGAAGTCAGTAAGAATGTATGTAGAATTGATTTGGATGATACAGTATTTTTTGTTTATAATGGATTTTTTTCTAAATGAATAACTTCGCATCGTAACTAAATAAAATGTCCAAGAGCTGTTATATAAATTTTAATTCGTTATCCAAAAAAGTATATACTTTACGCAAATTATTAATTGTTTTTGCAATTTAATTAAGAAACTGATATAACAGGGTGTGAGAAAAGTCAGTGAAGTCAAGATAAACCGTATAGAAGATGGAAAGAACTAACTAAAAAACATTTATTACAATGCAAGAAAGAGTATGTCGGTATTTGCAAATTTGATTTTTTTTTTCATTTTTACTCGATTTTTTTCTTTGTTATAATACTATCTTGTGTTTTTCCATTCTAAAATTTTGTTTTGCGCCAACTTTGGATGAAAATTGTCAATACAAATTTGTAATTTTTTTTAAAAGAGAGGATTCTCAAAGTTGACCAATTTTGAAAATTTTAATTCATAGTTCTACGATAGTTTTAATTCTTGAAAACTTGGAATAATTGTATCACCATTCTCGGCTGTCGTGTTAGAAATGTGGTTTTCCATTGCGGATTCAAATCTAAAGAAAACATGAGAATTAACCACATAAACTTTTTTTTTAACTTCTTGAGATTGCAACCAGTTTTTAAAATTCAAAAAAAAAATTAGTTATTATGATGACAATATGTAATGTTTTGACCAAAGTAGAACCGAAAAATGGTTACCATTTTACCGAAGTTCTAGGTTGTCCCTAAAATACTTTGTGAGATATTTTTTCATAATGTGTTTCATGATAATTGTGATCAATACTATGAGCCCGTGTTGTCTTAACGTTGAGTTCTGGGACACCCTATATTTAATGCATTCACCGTCAAAATAAAAATAACTAATCGATCAGTTCTCGAGCCTCCTTTACATTTCGTGAAGGACTATTCCTACATCTCTTAAACTTGAATTCGCAAAATTCATTCTTAACTACCACATAATACGTTTTCCAAACATGACTCGCAGATGTTATCGTCGAAATTGAAATAATGCACGGAAGTCGTATGTGGAATTGCCCTTCGAAGCGGATCTAAAAACCTAAACCGGCGTGCAACCGAAAGCGTAAATATTGTATAAATATTGAACAAGTATGTAAACTGAATGCGTGAATAAGGACCCTCTCAAAAGGACCTTTTCATTGTCGCGCGGAACACAGAAGGACCTCTCTTCTTCTCCTCTGATACGTATTATATTATATTCATACAATGCCCACGGGAGTGGTTTGAGTTTTCTCAACAATATGAATGCTTGTTGCGTCTTATAGAAGGAGAGGCGGTAGACAATTTCCCAAGGTAATTGAAATATTTAAAACTAGTGATTCATGGTAAATTGCTGGAACTTCCCGTACATCCCGTACTTGCCGTACTCCCAAAAAAACATCAATAAAAATTTGTTAGTGAGTATTTTTTTTTATTATTAGTTTATTACTAGTAGTATTTATTTTATATTACTAGTTAACAGCTAGTAAATAAATAAATTTAAATAAATAAGAGAGCAAAGAATAGAATTTATATGAAAATAATATCCGTAGTATGATGATTTAATATAAGTAGTGAGTGAGTAATAACAATTATTTTAAATATTTTAAAATAACTATTGAAAATACTGTGAATCTCATCAACGCATTTTACAAATGCATTATATAGACCACACAAGCAATCTGCTATTTAAATCACTCTAATCGGGTGCGCTGTCCTCTAAGAAACTGCTATTTTTTATAATATAATATGCTCAAAAACTGTTTCTACTAGCTCTCCATCTATTACTGAGTTTTCTCCAAACTCAAATCAATAGAAATAAGGATTCTTTACTTTGTGTGAATGTAAAGTGTAAGATCTATTTCTTAGTACACGTATCTTAATCTTATGTTAGGTAAGTCAGATTTTTATCTTGAGGACAAAAATGTTTTTGCACAGTTTTTTTGAACGTTGTGATGAATTATAAAGAAATTTAGATGATGAGAAAAATGCTCGAAATATTGAAATTGAAGCTTGTTGTGAATTTTTCCATATTTGTAGTGACCATTAGCCAGTGTAATTCTTGAATTTGTTAAAAAATTATATTTTTGGTTGTTGTAACTAACATTCTGCACTTTCTCTATTACATTAATGCATTTAGTATTTTTAGCATAATAACAAACAGAATAATTTTTATAGTAATTTTGGTGCTCTACATTAAGAACGAAATACAATACTATTTCGTTCTATAGCTTAATATTAAAATGATTAGATATGAATTACAATTACAATTTGCATTACATGTAAACCAATTTTTTTATCCAAATGAATTTCTAAATTTTTCATATAATTCTAATTATATTAAAATGCCTATTTCAACTTTCACACACTGATCCTTTCCCCAAATCTTTCTCAAATTCCCAAATCCCTCAAAGAATACAGTATTCTTAACACGTTCTCTTGGATCGAATGGAAACATTCTAAGTAATTTGTTAGCTGTAAACATGCGCACAATGGATTCACCTTTTATAAAAGACTGTGAAAAAATCAGTTTGTGAACTAATATCCTCTATAAATTATTATGACACCGTCACAAATTTTATAAGCATCGTAATAGGTAAAATAAATAGTTTCGACGTTTATTAATATCTTACTCGATGAAAAAATGGTAGATAAGTCTTATTGTTGACGGTATTAGAGTCTACGGGAATCATAGTTGTAATAAATTTAGGGATCATGACTTATTTTTAAGTAATGAGTTTTGTATAAATATTTTTGGAGGTGTAGGTATACACATGAAAACGAGGGAAGCTTCATCATAAAAGGATAAAAACTTATAAATAATTAGACTTAGAAATAAATTTCGACAATAAACTTTCACGACAAATACATTTTTTCGGTATTTGGATTATTGAAATAATTATTTCAACCTCGATGGTGATTTTTTTCGGTACCTCTCATACTTGGCGAACTTTCAACAAATTGTGGCAATTTCCAATATTTTTGTAAGGTGATCAGAATTTTTGCGTGCAAAATTTTTATAGTCTTTATATCTAATTAAAAAATTGACAAAAAAACCCCTTACCCCTTTTAAACAATAAAAAATAGTAAATAAATATAAAACAACAGCAATTTTACAAGAGATGGATAAATTAAATAATTATTTCAACCTTGATATTTGGTGAATTTTTAACAAAAGAGTGGTATTTTCCAATATTTTTGTGATAAGGTTTATTTAAATCTAGTTTAAATTACCACTAATGTTTGACAAAAAATTTCACAAAACCCTTATTCTGGGAAAGGTGTAAACAATAAAAAACATAGGAAATTGAAGAATAAAATAAGGTAAAAACGTGAATTAAGGTAAAAACAGCAATTTTACAAAAGATAAATTAAATAAATAGCTATTTCAACACTGATAATAAATATTTCTGACCAAATACCAGATCAAGGTTATTTATAGTGTTATCTCTGTATAAATTGTACTCTTGAAAGTTATATTTTGCATTGGTTGAATATTTTGTAAAATCCCTTTAAATTTAAAAATAAGACTGTTCACGCCAAATCAAAACATTCTATGATTATGATATAAAAACAAAAGAAATATAATAAAAAATCATAAATTTAAATCAATCAATACAATAAATTAAACATGTTAATATATTGTAAATACAAATACAATTTGTAGTTATATTACAAATAAATACGTAATTAATATTACAAATAAAGGGTTTTACATCAAATCATTGGTCTCACAAAAAATCAACCAAACTAAACAAACAAAAGACATTGGGGCCTGTTTGCCCCCTGATCTTCCCATTTTACCCCATGTATAAAAAAACAGGTAATAAATTTTTGAAAAACAGCATAAAAGCAAATTTCTACAATGATGAATTAGCTGAGAGCTTTACTGAACATAGTCAGATAGTTGTTTGCTTGATATTTGTTATTTGTTGGAATATAATATAATTGCTCAAAGTCAACTAGGACAATTTGTGCCGCGTTCTACTCTATGTAAAAGCTAATTCAAAACGATCAACCTTGACCCGGAGTAGCAAATTTTTATTATATAAAAATATTTTCAATAATTTCTAATTATAGACTTCGACATCCCCAATGATGATACTTTTCGGTTGAATCCCGGTGCAATGTCAGACAGGACAATGATTTCGTGTAATAACTCTTCTAGTGAAAGGACAGAAGGGAAGACGTATAATATATTCCTGTAGGAAATCCGCTCATGACAGACTTATGAAACGACCGAAAGATAAACACTGTGCAAAGCCCTCTATTGTGTCGATTCGGGGGCGAAACTTAATTAAGGTGCCGATTCAAAACTCCGCTCGCCCTCCACGTGCGGGGTTGCTCTTCTCGTCTCTATTCCTGGCAGCAAAACAATTTTGACGCGGCGACGTTTTTTTAGAGACGGGATATATATATATATATATATATATATATATATATTGTTTTTAACTTTTATCTACCTAGTAAAATTCCTAGTTAATTCCTAATTGCGATACTTCTGAAAATGCCAATTTCGATATCAAACTAGTGGGGCGCATGGCATTGTGCCTTAAGGCAAATTGCTGGAACTTTCCGTACCAAAAACTATTTTTTTCAAAAAGATTAACATTTTTGAAAAAAATTTACTCTGAAAAAATTAGATTTTTGAGAACTATAAAATATGACAAAAATTTACTTTTTTTGAAAGAAAGACGTTTTGAAGAAAAAATTATTTTGAAATTTATTCTGAAACCGCTAGACCTGCCTTCATGAAAATTTGATCAGTTCTTCATCTTGTTAATACAAGTAAAATGTTTGAATTATTCAAATCAGACGCTCCGTTCTCTTAAAAACTGAGTTACCGTTTTTGGCACTTTTTGCCCCATATCTTTGGAACGGCTAGGCCTGCCTTCGCCAAAACCTAATCAGCACGTCTCCTCATCAATACGAATCGAATGTAATCTTGAATTATTAAAATCGCTTTATCCGTGTTCCCGAAATCGTCGACGAATCCGCGCACACACACATACACGCACACACACACACACACACTACATCCATTTTTTCTAAGGTATGCCAAAATGTTCAGAAGGTTTTGAAACGTAAAGATATATAAAAATTTTCATTTTCGATTTTTTTGCAATTACTATAACTTACCCTACGGGAAGTTAACAATATTTTGATAAGAAAATTGAGGTTTTCCAAATAAACAACAGTACTCACAACCAGAAAAAACTGACGACAAAAGAAAATACTTTTATAACAGATTTTTAAACATTGCCATGATTGCCATCTTGATCTACTTTACTTCTCTCTACTTTAAAATATTATTGTTAAAAAATTCCTGTCATTACTTGTTTTTGAGATACCAGTGGTGGACCTTTCTACACGCGGACTTTAAAATTAACATTTTATTCTACCATGTGATAAAGGCGTATAAATTAATAATATTAGTTACAGTTTATTTTCCAAAGTTCTTAATTAGTGCCCTGTCAAAAATCGAACAAAATTCGCCACTCACTGAATAGGTATCTCTTACCTGACTTTGTGCCCACATTGAATTCTCATAATAATAAATTTGTCCTTTTCAGAATCTCAGAGGACTCCTTTGATATTTTATTAATGGTTTCGGGATTCTTTGTATATGAAAAAAAAATGTTTACAAAAAGTCAAAAATGATATATGATTTAATGCTCAGAAAAGGAGAAGATATTGATTTTGAGTTTCTATTTAATGACGTTCAGAAATTTTTGAAAAATTAGCACCTGTTTCGAGGAATTTTAAATTTATTAAAGTGTCTCGATAACTGATAAGATCGGTTAATGATGTAAGATGTATTAACCTGATCATATTTACTTTATATACTCTTAATTATGTATGTATATATACATATAGATTATTATATATAAAAAATTTATAAATAAGTATGAATTTTATATGTATTTTTTCGTACTTGTTTTTGTTTGCATATGGGGCAGTTTCCAATACATTTGTAAGCTGATGAAGTCTTTTATGAAAAGTATATGCACAAATTTATTGAAGTATATAAAAAGTAATAATATGCTACAAAGAAGTATGTAGTATTTGTGTATTTTGCATATAATTTTTTTCTAATAATTTCAAAATCCAATTTAGTAAGGTTTTATCGTTATGCAAATGGTGACAAAAATGGGTGTACTAAATAATAATATTTAACAAAGTTAGATTTGCTTTTTTTTATTTAAAGAATGAGGCTATGGAAGGTTATAGACAATATTTCACCGCTCTCCTCCAAAGTATTTTCTGGTAAGCCAAAAGCAAAGAGAACTTTGCCATTATTAAGCGCAATAATAATCAAGGGGATGGAAAGTTGCGTTATAAATGTGTTTGAAATATCTTTATTAGAGCGTTTAATGCTTTTAAATATTGAATCATCACCCTTGACTTGCACGACTTGCCAAGGGGAAAATGAAAATAATAGTCATACTCGTATAGGAAAAGCATTATTGCGTGCCTGACACCAGAAAGGGAGATCTCAAATTCAGTCGGCTCGGTGTTATTGTTTGATGCAGATTTCGACTGGGATTTATGTGTGCCTGAGACATATTTATTATATAAAACGTATATGGAAATATAAATATAGATTCTGGATATGTAACAGACAATATTTTATATTTGTTTCTGTAATTAATCTTTGGCAAATAAAGCGCTCGTGCAGAATGTGATTTTCACTGTTAGGGCTGCTACACATTAAATAAATGTGATCACTGATGATCAATGATAAATTTAATTTTCAGTAGAAACTAAAATCATGTTATGAGCTGACAAACAAAACTTAACAGTTTCTAAAAAATTTTTACTAATTTTTTTGCATTTTGAGTCCAAATTTGACTCTTCTTCAGTAGACAAAAACCCAAACATTATATGTGAAATATATAAAAGGCAAAACCCCCAGTTAATGAAAATCAACTTGAATAACGACCATGTAGTGAAAAAATAAAGCGTATTTAATTTGAAAAAAAAATATTAAAAATTAATTATTGAATAATTAAAAATAAATGACGTCCATCCTAACCGAAAGTTCGTGAACGAATCAATTTTCAGAATCGAATTTTATAATTATATATATATATATATATATATATATATTACAATTATTCGATTGGTGCTTATTAGTCTATATAACTACAGTTAGATTTTGTTATTATATTAGGAAAATTTTATATTTGATTTTTAATAATTTAATTTTATTGCATGAAGAACGTTACATTGGACCTGCATATATTTTTCAATATGGAGTAAATAAAAGGTATTAATAAAAAATTAAAAGCCAATTCTTGTAATCAATTCCAAATATTTATGCTGTTTGTAACAATTAAGTATAATTGTCAAAATGAAGGAAGATTTAGAATAATTATAAAATAATTTAATTATTTTTAAAGTAGAACATACTAAGTTGTTTCAAGTGTCTTTAATCAATTTTTCTAAAATCTTTCTTAGGGTTTACGATCTCTACATCACATATCACGTCTCCAAACTGATCAAATGCGCCATCATCATTGATCAGAACGATTGATGATCTATAAAAACATCGAGCCGATCATAAATAAAATATATTTAAAATAATTGGGAAAAAACGCCTGGTTCAGTTCCTTTGTCGAGGGCACCCTTTGTGTGACCTGCCCCAACGAAACAAAAAATATACGGCCACCCCGTACACAAAAACTTGTAAATTTATGATGATCCGCATTTTTTATATTTTCGAAATAAAATATGAAAAATATGGAAAAAAATATAATCGTGCTTTCAACCCCTATGTGAGGGAAATAAACGATGATTCGCTATGGGGTGACATGATAGATTTTTTAGCGAAGAGGATGTAACAATACAATGTTTGTTGCTAATTTGTCGAATCCGAAGTGTAGAAATATTATATTTGTGATTGATATATGACTATTGTGAGGGGCTTTTGTAAAAATAAAATTAATATTTTTGGATATAAAAATATAAAATTAAAGGTGGTGAATAAAAAACAAAAATAGAAATTTAATTTGCTGAAATTTCTGCATTTACTTTGACGTTGCTCAGGAGACTAACTGATATTTGAAGCAATAAAAGTATTTAATTTAAAATATGTGGCATAATGTGTTTGCAGAAAAAATTACGTAACGCAAAATAATTTATTGCAAAAATGCAGCAACATAAATTAAAATAAATCGTTAATATAAATTTATTAGTTTTAATAAAAGTATTATTAACAACACATATGTTATTATATTTTTTATAAAATTAATGCATTTGATCGTATTTAAGAAAATTCTTTTTTGATATTTTGAATTCTTCAAAATTGTGTACTATTCTAAATTTTTAGTTGCATTGTTGCCAATAATTGGCTTCATGATATTCATTTTCGATTGTTATTGATTATACATCATCAAAATATATTTTATTAATAAATAGTTAAAATGAGTAAGAAATTATTATAAATAGGAAACAATTTTAATTATGAGTTGTTAAGCCAAATAGAAAAATAAACAAAATTATTAAGTATAAAAATGAATTGTCCATGTCATATGAAATTTCAAGAACAGTATATCTCAAAGGAATTTTAAGCATTTTATCACAACGTTTGAAAATAATATTCTAAAAAATTAATTAAAAGCATCACTCTCATGGCATTTTAATAAAATATCAACAAGTATATATATATATATATGCATGTATATATATATATATATATATATATATATATATATTTCTACAGGTATATTCTTGTAATATGATATATTTTTTTCGAGAATTCGGCTGTAAGAGATATGTTTTAGAAAAACCGCATAAAGCTACTGATATAGGTACGTTCTACCACAATATGAATACAGATCACTTATTTTCATTATTAATTTCAATTCATCTCAATAACTCAAAATAAAATTAAATTACCATGCTATTGTACAAAATGCACGCATATTACAAAATTTGCAATGTATGTGCAATTTATTACTTGTTATATGAGCTCAAACCACGCATAATATTTATGACATGTCGTCCAATAAATTTTAAAAGACTTGTAAAGGAATAATAACAAGTTGCGATTAAATATTATTTGATGTATAATAATATTCGTAGTGGTTGATATCAGTATTATATTTATAGAGCAGATTAATTTTTCTGTATTAGGTGTAGACAATTTTTTAAATAGCCTTATTTAAATTACAGTAATTGCTAGTTATATAATAGTGTATTTTAAATATCGAGTTTGTAAAAACTGAAGTATATTATGAGATAATAAACCATTTCAAATTTTAAGATCGAAGAAAAAAATAATGGCTACTAGATATTGTTATAAAATTTTAAAGATAGTTCTTTCTCGAGTCCTATTCACTCCGTAGTGTAAATTCCCCCCATGTTTTTTTTAATTTTCACGTAATCTTATTATTTATCTGTATTAAAAATCTGTATTATTTTAGTATATTCAAAATCCATCATTTTTTGCTAAATCACTACTATAATATTATTTTCGGCCTCCTATAAGTCCGCTGTAACCAAATTCCAAGACCGCAAAACCTTTGTCAAGAAAGATCGGTTCAGGTTTTAAATTTCTTGAGGATAAAAAGATCTTGTTTTGTATTTATTAAACACCGATTCAGATTAGACATTTACCTATGTACCTATATAGATATTATATATGTTATTACCAACACACCTGTATTAAAAAAACCTATACGTTATACTAAAATAAGAGTCATGATTATTTTATTTCATTAGTAGATTTTTCGTTAGTCATCAGATTGTAATATTGATAATAATATATTGGGAGGATTATCTAGGATAAAAAAACTACATAAAATTAAAATTATAGCCGAAGTCTAATTTATGGTTTTCTTGTCAGGTTTTTCTATATAAGGAAGAGATAAATGCACGAGGACTTTTAGCCGCCTATAAATATTATTATACATACATATTATATATAATATATATATATATATATATATATATGTGTATGAGTCATGAGTATTATTATTCCATATTTATTGTTTAAGAAATAAAATGTAGTATAAATTTCCTTCAACCCACGCTTTTTACATTAATCCAAAGCCAAAAGCCAGATTTAAAAAAGAATATTTTTTCCGGATTTTGGCTAATAATAAAATATTTTCATTGTTTTAGAGTTATTAATAAATTTAAATAGCATTAAAATTGAAAAGATGAAGCATTATAGTTATAGAAAACACCATCAACCATTAGTTAGAAGTTCTTTTTTTAATATTTGTAATAAAAGTTTATTTTATTAGTATTCTACTAATATTATTTTATAGCGCTCTTTAATGTTTTAGTTTGTATCTTTATATCAGTATATAAAAATCAATTTAATGTATTTCAATTATTTTTTATGATTCATATAGTGTTTTAAATGTTTAATTGCACTCCAGAATTTCACTTATTTTTTTATTTAATTATTTACATAATAAATTTGAAATTAGGTTAAATATAGAGTTCATTTACCATTAAAAAAATTAAAAAATAGGAAAGAAATTTTGCTCTTGAAATAAAAGGGAGGTTTGTTGTGTAATAACTTTTATGAATTGGTTGCCCAAAAATATTTTTTTATATATTTATATAGAACTTTTTTCGTTACTTTGATTACTTTTCTGAGAAAGTTATAAATAAAGTACACAAAAATGTTGAAATAGAAATTCCAAAAAAATTCAGGTGAAACTCAGGTGAAATAAGTGAGTAAAATTTTAAAGATTGCTAAAAATATGAAATTTTTACTTGCTGGTCAGTGATGTTGAAACCTCGTATTTCACATTTTTTTAGCAGTATTTTAAATTTTGTAAATAATAAATATTCAATTCAATTTATAATATTTCAACCTAATGTAGTTCCCTCTTGCAAACCAGAATGAAGATAGGTATTGCTTCGATAGTCGTAGTACCAAATGAATTTGTCCAATAACCCATCGATTGTAATATTATTTACCAATGTTACAATATATTTCCAAGTGGAAATAAAAAGGAATGATGAGCAGGCAAAGTGAGTTTCGTATTTTAAAATGCGTGAACCGTTCGCATGTCAACATTTGTATATTTATTACGGCGAGAGGTCAGAGCTACGATCTTCGTTATTTACGACACCATTGCAATATTTATATGCGAATGTGTGGCTCTGTTCTCTTCTGTTCTGTTTCATTTAAACAATAATTCACAATTTGCGTTTATTAATAATTTCACGGTAAGTGAAACGACGCGGTTGCATCTATAGGTGAATTCATGCTAGGTGTAGACGACGCACGGAAAAGATAGTTACTCAAAATCTGCAGATTTTTATTCTAAAAATATTTTTTTTACATTTTTATTGACAATATAGTAATAGAAATCTTTTGTTTAAATCAGAAATATCTCATTATTAATTATTCTTGCACGATTCAATAGAGTTCAATGTTTGCTCTACGAAGGATAGAGTACCTAACAAATAGGTAGAGTAACTTCTTGCAAATCCCAGACGCTTCAGTCAAAATATTTGTAAATTTTATGTACAAAAATTAAATATAATTGTCATAAGTTCCATCAAAACCCAAACTGTCGTAAACTGATCAAAACTGACAATTTGAATCAGTCTGCAGTAGTTATTAGTTTCCCACAGGCTTGGATGGAACAAACTCATAAAAATTTATGAATATATGTATGAAAATTTATATTCTGAGACAAATCTGTCATACTTCGATTAATTAGAAAGCACCGTCTCTAGTTATAGATATCACTCTACAGTTTGGAAGGCTGGGATAGAAGAAACTCTCAATAATTTATAAATATATGGATGCAAAATGAGTCATATAGTTGGTGACATGAAAATTGAAGCTAGTGAACAGTACATGAATCAAATATTTATATTCTAGGACAAATCTGTCAAAATTCATTAAAAATCACTATTTGTATCACTAATCACACTACAATTTGGAAGGTTTGGATAGCAGAAACTCTCAATATTTTATAAATATGTGAATGCAAAATAAGTCATATAGGTGGTGACATAAAAATTCAAGTAAGTGTACATTACATTAATCAAACATTTATAATCTGGGACAAATCTGTCAAAAATCGATTAATTCAAAAGCACCATCTCTATTACTAATCACACTGCAGTTTGGGGAACTTGGATGGAACAAACTCTTAATAATTTATAAATATATTAACGCAATGCAAAATGCATGAAAAATGACCCTTTTGAAATAGGAGAATAAAATGAAAAGGTCGGAAAAATTTGTTCAGAGGAATAGAACTCTTTTATAAAAAAATACCAAGATACTTGCTAACATTAACCTTGCTATCTCGTACAATGGCCTGACCAAAATATATATAAAACGAACCTGTTTTTTGCTTAAAATAACTTTATATCAAACTAAGAAAACAAAAGTTTCTGATGTTAATTAATAACAAAACTTATGCTATAAATTTATATATGTCATTTTCTACTTCATCTCTCTTCGAATGAATAATTTGTCCAGTAAGTCGTTCTCTACAGTTCATGGGTTGAGCATAAGTTGTGATACGATACAAATACTTTTTTAAAATTGATTACATTCAAAACAGAAAGACAGGTTTACATAAATACTATTGTCTGACGCTTTTTAAATAAAAACATTGATTTATTTCATAATATATTAAACTTGTAATTTTATAGGTTATAAGTGTACGAAGCAGAATGGAAATTATCAACGCCAACGAGATAAATGATAGTAAAATACAATTTAAAAAATGTCGAGGAATAGGAATATGAATATCGAGCGATGCTTTTTTGTATTGTTTATAATAGATATATCTATCACATACAATGGCAATATCAGCTTATAACCGATCCGTTGTTCAAAAAAGCTGTGATAATGTACTATAAAACCGGTCTTGGTAAAAAAAAAATCTCTGCACATGATAGGCTTATCTGCTCTTTAATAATATAGGTACTCTGTATCGAGTTCTCCTCCCCGTAGTATTTCGCTCTACTTTATTCCACGTCGGAGGGGTCTTTTAATAAACCCCTAGACGAGGTAGGGGCAGATGTGTTCGGAATATTCGGTTCGGTGTCTTTTTGTCAATTTCAATACAACACTGCACCTACCAAATAAGAACTGTGTTCATGACAGGCAAAATAATCTGTTGATAAATACACGAGAGACAGGGGCAACTTTTTTAATCGCGGATTGGGAAAATGGCGATGGAGTCCATTTTGGATAAACGAATTTTGGTAAAGAGTTTGGGGTCTATTGTTTATTAAAAACTAATGCAAAACACATTTATCACAAATATACTTGGTGAATAATATAGACACAATATGCATTTAGATACGTATCGCAAAACGGTTATTTTGCTGTTTTTTAAATAATAGAAGCAACAATCTATATTTTTCACTTATAACATGGATTATTATTATGGTAATGATAACATTGATTTTCCATCTATGGAACTATTAAATTCTGGGGCCGATTCTGCCGTAAAATAGATCAATGTTATGACAAGGATATGTTATGTAGCTGTTTTAATATAAAATAGTACTAAAAAATGTCAAAATCCTTTGTGGTTTCTGTGCAGTCAGGCGTTTTAGATATAAAACCTTACCTAGAAAGCACACAAATGACAAAAAACCGATATTATCATAACTGCATCTTTGAGATACGGCTTGATAGCATATGAGTGAAGTTGCATTTTGTGTAAAAATGTCTGATTGCACAGCAAATACATGGCATTTTGACAGTATTTAGTACCATGTTCTCATATAAAATAGTACTAAGAAATGTCAGAATCCTATATGGTTACCGCGCACTCAGGCATTTTAGATATAAAATTTTATCTAGAAAATGCACAGATATCAAAAAAGCGATATTTTCACAACTGCATCTTGAGATATTGCCTGATAACATATTAGTGAAGTTGCATTTTGTGTATAAAATGCCTGATTGCACATCAAATGCATGGCATTTTTACAGTATTTAATAGCATTTTGTATGAAAACTGGAACCTAACATAGCCTTGCCATAACATTAGTCTATTTGAGAAGCAGAATGAGCCCATCTGATTGATGTCTAAAAATTGAAATAAAAGAAACGAAGTTGGCACATTATTTTTTAATATGTAGGTACAAATATTATAGTATTCATCTTATCCTTACTGGATTTTAAAGCTATTTAAGCCTGCGTTTTTTCTCTAATATCATCAATCACCTGCATTCTTTCCTTTATATCTATCTGATGCATATTCTAAACTACTAACTTTTTTCTTACATTTCATTTTCCGATTTCAATCTCCTGGCTATATATTTTAATCAATAACTACATCGACGTTTATGAAAATAAGTATATTTTTATTATTTTGCACCTGTACACAAATTCTAAGCCCAAATCTTCATTAGTATATGTGTAATTTAAGATGTATTAGTTCTATATAGATATTTTGAACAAGTGTGATGTCCCCAAAAAAGATTCTGAGCAAAGATAAGCGATTTAAGAGGACGTATTATACGACAGATCGATTGATAAACAAATTAAGGTTTCAAAGGAGCGCGTGACACGTCTAAATAGATTACACATGTAAAATACAAATGTTGGAAAAAGTCGTTGTTAGTGCATCAGATAAATTCTAGACCGAAGGCTGATGGAGGATTTACAACAGGTTTTTAATTTTAGCACTAAAAACTCTGGGTTGAGCATAATTTCACCCTGGCATAATATATCTACTCGTGTAGGTTCAGTATTGAAAACTGAGCAGCAAATAATTGTTTAATTTTATTCTATTTTGTTAAACACAATTTAGTAAATTATTAAAATTATATAAAATCATGTGTAGAATTATATGAAATCATTATATTAATTATTGACGACAATTATAAACTGTAGGGCCACTGCTAATTGGCTGAAAAGGCAGTATCCTAAATACAATTTAAAATTACTTTTTTAATAATCAATATAATAAATTTCTTAATTTTGAAAATAATAGAATGAAAAAGTATAAACGAATGATTTGGCTCTCTTTCGCTATTTTATTTGACTAACTATCTCAAATATAAAAATTACAAATACAGCACTTTTGATGCCTTCTGACTTTATCTGATTATTTAGTTTAGATTGATTTAGATTGATTAATTTATCTTTTCTACAGTTAAAATTTCAGGAAATACGGGTTGACAATAAAGTAATAATTTTGTTTGCCAACAGACATATAAATAAAATATAAAAAGATATTTAAAATTTTACTCTCCTTATAACATATTATAGCTTATATTTTAGTGGCATTCAAGTTGCTTTTCTAGCAACTTCTATAACCCTTTAATTGAGAGTGTTTTTTTAACATTAAATTGCAAATTCATACTTATATTTCAAATACTAGATTTGAACAAAAATTGCTTTGGAGAAAATCTATATAATATTCCTATCAAAATGACTATTACACGAATATGATTCTATTAGATTTATCCTGTAATATAATGTATCAAATCGTATTGAATTGAAAATGTATTTAATTCCTTAAATTTTTTAAATATTTTAATGTTTCTAAAGTTTTGTTCTATGTTTTTAAATGTTAGGATTAAAAATTAGTGGAGCTGTTTGAAAGTTGATGAAAACATTGCAATTTTTAAAACTTTGAAATTTTTTATTTTTTTTATAATTCTTTTATCCCAGGTATATTTCACTTATAAATTATCAGAAGCTCTGTATAGTGGTTTGAATTTTCCAAAGTTTTCTTCTATTTTTTTTTAATATCAGGATTAAAAATTAGAGGAAATGTTTTGAAGTTGATAAAAATATTGGATTTTTGAAACTTTAGAATTTATGAAAAAAAAAAATTTTTTTTATCCCTGGTATAAATTATTTATAAATTTATAAATCATTTATCATTTATAAATTATTTATATCCCTGTATAGTGACCTAAGTAAAATTATATCAAATTAAATTTTTAATTTATTTTTCTGAATTTTTCTCCCAACTACTATTACTTTTCTATACACCTACTATATACGACACAGAACCCGTGTCAGTTTAATTTGCTTGTTTCAGAGTTTCATTAGGGATCGTGTTTTAGAATCGTAATACTCAATAAAGCTAAATCGTGATCGATGAGTTTTTGGTGTAGATTAGTTTTCGAATCCCTTTTAGCACCCTAATTACGCGCTCAAATCTTGTTATAGGGTTTAAGAGATTAAAAATTAATACAGAACACACATTGCAGAGAATTGATTACTATTAAATGGAAAATCCGCGAAATAAAGGATTTATTGGAAAAACATTGAGTGAGATTACAAATTTATTCAATAATTTATATAAATCCAAGTAGAATCAATTATCATGTTAAATAATGTAGACATTAGTTTGAGTACTTTTCCTCATATTGTCCAAAGCAATTCAACCTCCTATCGATTAATCTATGAGTTTATTTTTTTCGCAATATTTTTCTACAGTTCATTGACGTTCTCGTACATTAGTTAATGTTGGATGTTGATTATTTTGTCGAAGGCTTTGAAAATCACAAAACCCTCACATTTACCCACTTCGTCCTAGGGTCGACCGAATCACGCCCATCGACCAGATACATGCAATAACACGAGTCAGGAATTGACATTCTCTCTATACATTGCATTATAAGACTTCAAATTGTAATTATCCAAATGATATTTCATAATTGAAATAATATTTAATTAGTGTCAAATAACTTAGATGAAGTAATAGAATGACGAATGAGGAATTTTAGAATTTAGGTTGTATATGCATTTGAAATCTGTTCCATTGAGTATTGATTGAAAAAATTATTTGATTACTTTTTACAGATACTGTAATTTCTTTTTTATCCAAATTATGAAAACTATCAAATTACAATTTTTAGACAAATTTAATTTTATAGATCAATTCAATTTTAAACTGATATAAATGATATCTGAAAATAAGTAAGTGTTAAAATGTTTGACTATTACAAGGCTACTATGTCTGAATTATAATTTATAGAATTCAAGAATAAATATAGAAAAGTATATGGATCTTTGAAATTTTTTCTGATACAAGTCAAAGCATGATTTTAATTTAGATAACAATAACATTTAGTATTAAACATTTAGTAATAAACATTTAGTTGGGTGATCACAAGATCCGTTCTAAGAAGAATGCTTCTAAGGCAAAACTTGTCCATCCTTCAAAGCCAGATCCACTTGAAAGAACTTATTGTTTCTTTAAAATCCTTACTAACTTTGATTAATCCTTATATATAATTTTTGTTAAAATTCATGATATTACTCGTTTTAATTATAGATACATTTGGTTTTCGAATAGAATTCAAGAATAAATCGCACATAGATAGAAGAGAGTATATGAGTCTTAGAATTTTTTCAAAAAGCAAAAGCATAATTTCAATTCAGACAACAATAAAATTTAGTTTTAAACATTTAGTTGGGTGATCACTACATCAGTTCTAAAAGGAATGCTTCCAAGGCAAAACTTGTCCATCCTCCACCCCCGTGCCCAAACAACATATTACATGTCTACATATGTATTTGCTGAATATTTCTCTATATCTGTGGTACATAATCACAACGTTAGTTTCTGTCAAAGTTGCGTTACATGAGCGGCCGTGTTCCTGACATGCGACACATGTCAAAACCTGACAACTCTCTGGGCCTGAAAACGGACCAATTTGACGGGAGAGGAATGCCGTTGCCGTCGCCGTCGTTCTAACAATCCAAATCCAATCAGAAAGCTCCACCAGATCAACAAAACAAAAGAAAAACAGAATTCAAGTATAACACAACACACGGGACGGAGAATAGAATAATACAAGCGGCTAAGCGATGTTTTGCCTTTCTAACGCCCGTAGGATGGGAGACGATGATGATTTTGCTAATTTTCGTAAAATTTATTTTATAGAGTTCAATGTTTAGGAGTAAAATATATAAATTAATTAATTCATTCATTGGGATATAGATTATTGTACACCAGATGCAGATCGTATACTATGTAGTGAAGGCATCTCAGAACTTTTGTGGTCTTGAAATCCATCCCCGTAGGATGGGAGACAATGATGATTTTGCTGATTTTTGTAAAATTCACTTTATAGAGTTCAATACTTAGTAGATCAAAAGTACTACTAATCAATTATTAAATATATGAATAAATAAATTATTTAATTAATTAATTGGGATATAGATTTTTGTACACCAGGTATAGTATACAGAATGTATACTATATAGTGAAGGCTCAGAACTTTTGTGGTCTTGAAATCCATCCCCGTAGGATGGGAGACAATGATGATTTTCTAATTTTCGTAAAATTTACTTATAGAGTTCAATATTCAGTAGATCAAAATAGAACTTATTGTTTCTTTGAAATCTCTACTAACTTTGATTGAAATTCAGTAATATTCAGAAATATTCAGTAGATCAAAATAGAACTTATTGTTGCATTATAGAACAGATTGCAATTTTGGAAAGCCAAAATTAATTATACTGTTGTGTCATTTTAATATAATAATATATATCGACATAATGAATCGAAATTCATTAATAGAATCTCTTACTTTGTTTATGGATTTAGAATGCATCATAAATTTATTATATTTTTAGGTTTATTACACAGTTTTGTGACACGTATATTAATTGTAGAAACCATTAGTATTTATATAAAATAAATTCAATATTATTGATAAGGCTAAAAAATGTTAAAAACTAATATATATTAAAATTTACCACGTCATTGAGTTCGGCCACATATACTTATATGTTTTTATTACTATTATCAATGTGTTATTTAATATTATTAATATTTTTAGTATTTTAAATATAATTGCTTTGATATTTAAGTTTTAAAATTATGATTACTCGCGTTTTTTTATATTATCATATAGATAGAAAATAGAAACTCTTTTGTTAGTTCTTTGATTTTAACCGAACTACCAATTTTTGTTATTGGATGTATCTATACAAATATAAGAAAATAGTTGCATAATATACAAATTTAAGAAAATAGTTATATAAGGGAGCTGGTACTATTCTACCAGCCCCCTTATTAATATCTGAATTGCTTTCAATATACAGAATGTATCTTGTCAATGCATTTCGCAATTGCACTAAATAGATTGCTCATGGTCCAGTTTTGTGTAGATGTCATAAAATGATGTAAGTTTCGATTGAAAATTCAAATCTAATCATGATTGTAATTCAAGAAACATTTTCATTATCATGTAGAAAAATTATAGACTGTGATGATCGTAAGATAGTTAAAAAAAATTGTAAGGATAATTATATAATTCTTTAAATATATAATTTTTAACAAATCTTGCATTGTATATGATCAATATATAATTATATACTAATTAGACTAATTATATTTTTATTTGTTAAGATTTCTTGGATGATTTAATAACTCACTCAACCCATGTCGCAAACATTTGGCTGAATTACAGGTGAGGGTCGTAGTCGTATAGGTAGTTACATAAAAATTGAAGCACATGAATCCGAAATTTATATTCTGGGACAAATCTGTCAAAAATCGATTAATGAAAAAGCACCATATGTATCACTAATAACTATTCATTCGTTGTTTTATAATCTGACAAATAAACGAGTGCTTATTTCAAACTCACAAGCACAGGTCGAAAGATTTAACTGATGCCTGTGAGCTATGGAGCGTGTGATACCGAAATGTTTAATACGAATATACATACATGTATAAATATACATACATATTATATATATATATATATATATATATATATATATATATATATATATACATATATCCACCTGTACAAGAGTCAAACAGATTATAAATATGCATACCTTTCTGTCTGAAGAATTTCATTTCATTTTTTCTGCGTTTTGCATCTTTTTGTTGTTTCGTATTAATTTATTGGTATACGTAATTTAAATGGACCCCCAAAATAACATGTTGAAATTATAATATAAATATATTTCCCACGTGCTATTTTTTATTTATTAAATATTATGGCTAATCGTTATAATTTGTAATCTATTAAGAGGTATTTCGTATGTGTGATTTATGTTGAAGGATTGAGATTAGAATAATTTTATTCAAAGAAATAATTATATGGTCTTTCTTATTTTAAAGTAGTTTTACTAATTTGCCTTTTTAATCCATATGTATACAAGTGAATAATTCTTTTTTTTCCAAAATCTAGCCAATTTAAAAATATGTAAAATCAATGTCATTTCTCATACACAATCAAGTAAACTCTTTAAAATACCAAACCTTATAAGGCGCAATAAATTAAAAAAACATGTTCACTAAAAATCACAATAAATTCTTTTACTATCCTAGAACTTCCCAGTTTTTTTCCCAAAATAGGATATTAAAAATTATATTTTCCTGTGTCCTTGTCTCGCTCATAAAATCGATACTGCAATCGTAAAGGACGAGGCGATCCTCGTAGCCATAGTCCAAAGGATGGGCGACTATTTATTTTCTGTGAGATAACCATCTGGTATGATTAATGAAAGTATTTAAAATATTCCGCTGTGGAGAAACGGCATCTTTTTGTATTTTTTATTGAAATAATAAGTAACATCGGAGAAGAGGCTGTTGTGAAATTCAATTTGCAGAAACAAGGATAGATAAATCAGCAGACAATTGCAGTTATCGATAAAAGCATCAAATGAAACTATTTTTTCATAGATTATCAATCAGAACTATTTTTAGTATACTATGATATTTGAGATGTATTCCTTAAGACCATGTTATTAGGAGGCAACCCAATGGTTGTTGTTTCTCGTTTTGTCCAGATTAATATTAGATATTTCCAAATTCCCTCAAGGATATTTTTTTCCCATATATCGCAACTTCGAATTCCGAACGGTGTGGCCTACATGCGAGTTGCTGTCGTAAAATTTCAGAAAAATCGGAAAATCTCGAGAAAATTATATGAACACACTTAACCATTTATATACCATTTTATTCATAATTTTATTCTGCATCTTTCGTACGAACAAAGTTTTATTATTTAAGTTTAGTTATACCCTTTTAAGGCTATTTTTACTCTAAATTATATTTAGATCTATAATTTCAAGTAGAAACTGATATCACTGCTGTTTCATATAGAACAGAACCTGAATATTGTGAATGCAAGACCAATGCTCTTATCCCAGAGACACGACAAGCTCAAATCACAAGGTTTACAAAAGATGTCATGAAATAGTTATTATATTTAGATTTAGATTAAAGATTTTTAATATAAATCACTAATTTAGTACGTGCGTACCAACTCCCACTTAATGAAAATAAGGACTACTGATATTTGAGAAGGATGGAACATTTTTTTATGTTATGATTTATTTTTGTTAATCAAGACTTTAATGTCTTATTTACAAAATTGATATGTGCAAAAAAAAGATAAAATACAAAAAATACAATAAGTTGAATATAATATGAAAAAATAAAATAAAAAACAGTAATACAAAAATAATAACAAATGAACTATGGCGTGATGAGTATGAAACAAATGAATTTCAATAAATTTCTGAAATAACCAACTTTTTTTACAATACTATATAGAAGAACAAACGATTTATAGCCAATATATATATTTAAGGTTTCATAATTTTATATGCAATAATAATTTAATTAGGTACTTCTGGCCAATAAGAATCTCATATAAGATTTTTCTACGATATCATTCTTAGATTTTATTTTAGCATTAATCTCGTAAATATCATCTACATAGAGATAAAAATTGAAATTGTATGTAACCCAAGAAAATTAATAATAATGGATGAACAAAAGCTTTTTGGTTTAGTCAAATTATCATTTTCCACAGTTCTTCCCTGGTCAGTGTGTTTAAGGTCACCTCAGCCCGGACAATGGTAGAGTCTTGGGGAAATAATAAATGTATCACCTGACAAACACAAGGACGGCATACGGCATATATATACCTGGCCAATTCTTGAAATTTTTCTTTTCACCAAACAGAGGTTTACTGAGAAATTGAACACCCGCATTAAATTCTTTACAATGCGTGAGGTATTTATTGCATCAAAACTCCTGTTAACTTTACTTGTGTACACATCGAGAGGTAAACCGCATAAAATGTACCTCATATTTGCATCTTGGACATAGATTATCGGTTGATTGCGATCTAAGATCGAAGATCTAGGGACAAATTGTATTTTGTTTAATTAGATTGTAAAGGGAGATGGATATCTCGAGAAAAGAGCAATTGGACACAGACCAGGAAATAGTAATCTTATTAAGATTTTCTAGCTAAGTCTAGATAAAAATCTAAAATTTTTAAATCTAAAATTAACAATTTAAGAAGATGTACTAAATGAGAACAATTATTATTGATCAGTCAATCTCTAAACTCAGATAATTTAATTTTTGATTTTATAAAATTTACTTTGTGTTGAATTAAATACTAAGATTTATTTTAAATATAAATTATTTCTGATTAATGGTCTAATTTAGAACCCCGTATTTTTTTATTTAGTGAAACGGGAAATAATATTTGAATTACCGTATCAGTCCAAAAATTAAAATACTTGATACCACCCAGCTTTATTTTACTATGATGCCCTAAGCCTGGTCAAAAATCTGACTATTACAAAGTCCGTATCTGGTCTTAAAGCACATCTTAAATGATTATTTGAACAAACTCATAAAGCGCGTTAGTTAATCCCCAAATTTTATGATCGGCATAAATCAATAGAGTTTAATTGCTGCTAACAAAACACACAAATTGACAAGCAAACAAGTTTTAATAACGCCCACAGGCTTGCAGGACTCACGTGTAAAATATTTAAATTAGATAAATACATTCGGAAAGGATATTAATAGAATTGATAGTATAATAGATTCAGCACATTTTAAAAAAAATAAAAAATATTTCTAATTGTTAAAACATTAATTTGGCATATGGCGCAACAATAATGTAGAGACAAAACGATGTATCATTTCTTTTGTTGATGATTTTTGTTAGTTCTTAATTAAATAAAAATAACTAGAAAAATTAAATTCAATATTCCATTTATTGCTTGTAATAGTGTAGTATTTTTATTTACCGTTTGTCTTCTTACAATATAAAAATAAGTCCTACATATATGTTTTCCAAATATTTTATTTTTACACCCGTGTCCATGATCAAGTCCTTTTGTGTGAAAGCAAGGAGCGTCACGAGGTAACAAAAAATGGAGTTAAAAATGTTTTCAAACAACACATAGTTCAAATTTTCAATGGGTCTTTTTTCCAGATTTATTTGTAAACGTTCTCATAATACCTGAGATAAAGTTTACGCGCCTGTTAAGTATTTAAAACCTTTACAAAGCAATTAATTGTCACGGAGATTAAGGTATTTGAGCGAGGAGAGGATGTTAGAGTAGTGGAACTATTGTTTTTTTGTAATGATATCACGAAATTTTATATGATGTTAAGGATTATTTATGTTTTTAAAACAATTCACGTAGTAAACGATTTATTTGAAGAGAAAAAAAATCAATAAAATTAGAAAATATCATAATTAATTGAAAGTTTTAAATACGCCATGGTGGAACGTGGGAATGAAAGTTTGGGAAAAACGTACAATTTTGAAATTATTTATTTATTAGTAATTATTAATAAATTAGTATTCTACTCATAATTGATCTGTCACGAGTTTTCCTATTAAAAACGCTTATGATTAAATTGCTAGTATTTAGTAATTAATTGTATTAAGTAATGGATTATGTAATTTTTTAGTTAAAAATTAAAATATTTGATAAAGTCCGCTAACTTTAAAATATTTCAAATAGAACCTATTTTGAAAATCAAACACATTCCATAAGGTTTTTTCTACTTTTTTAGTGAAGATATTCAAACATAATATGAAATCTGGTAGACTTTCCGACGGCAATTTAATTGATGGTTCACAGACAAAACAAGGCGGGTAAATACTAGACATGCGTTAAATTATATATTTAAAAAAATGCTTCTCGGAAAAATACATT
Source organism: Ctenocephalides felis (assembly GCF_003426905.1). Classification (NCBI taxonomy): domain Eukaryota; kingdom Metazoa; phylum Arthropoda; class Insecta; order Siphonaptera; family Pulicidae; genus Ctenocephalides; species Ctenocephalides felis. The sequence goes on along the minus strand of NW_020537758.1, from coordinate 19,544,836 downwards.
ACGTATAAATTAATACGTATAAGCAGTTTAACATTGTTGAAAAAAATAAGGACTAGGTTGGGCTCCCTATGATATTTTTATGTAAAATTTGTTTTAGAATCTAATACAAAGCATGAATGAGTCATTTAGTATATTCAATGCTAACAACAATATTCAATATAATTTAAGTTTTATATCTTCAAAAATTAATAAAAAAAATGAAATATGCATCATCGTGCTCCACATATTTATTGCCCCGCGGACTGCAAAAATTACCGATATATTTTAAATTATTATCTTAGCTTAATAATTCTGCAACGCTGTTAATAAATATAATACCTGGAATTACAGTCATTAAAAGTCCGAGAATAAGTGCTCACTGCTTTTATATCGTGGCACATACTTATCCTTAACAAATATGCGCTCACCGAGAAAAATGACACCCATAAACGGTACTACCGTAGTGCCATTTATTAATAAAATTACTCTACAGTATAAAATTATTAACTTTAATACTTTGTTATTAATTTTACGGCAACATTTCACGTTGTTCTCTTCGGGCGTTATTAATGAGTGCGATTTGTTCGATACAATAGATATTATTGAATTTTATTGAATCATATTGAACTTTAAACAGCGCTTGGTGTTTATGGCCACATGAATAAAATGATTTACAACGGTCAAATTAATATGGAAACGCTTTTATTTAAGATGACCTTTCTTTTGACAATGGATTTTGTTTGAAAAGATTTCGGGACATCGCTACAGGTAAGATCAACGACGAAAAAATTACGAACAGTTCGTACATATATATTGTTTCGCTTTTGTTATATGAAAAAACTGATAATTTACTTCCACTGACCTGTATGTGTCCTCTTATGTATTTTCAAGTTTTCACTCCTCGCAAAAACTTTTCCGCAAGCAGGAAACGGGCACGGAAATGGTTTTTCGCCAGTGTGCACCCTGATGTGGTTCACCAGCTTGTACTTCGCTTTGAAAGCTCTTCCGGATCTGGAACATCCAGCCCATCGACAAGAGTGATCTGCCCGTTCTGGACCTCCGACATGTTCTACCGTCAAATGGGAAACGATATCGTGCATGGACCGGAAAGTTTTTCCGCAAACGGCGGTGCCGGATCGGTCCGGGTCGAGGGTGGACAGGGTCGGCGCGTCGATGGCTTCGGAGTCTATCCAGAGACAGCGCAAGAGTTCTCCGCGCATTCCCATGGTGCTGGGAGATGCAGAGGTGGGCAAGCCGTCGCTTACGTGATTTTGGCGTGTATACCTGGAAGAAAATTGTTACAATTCTTAATAATTGATTAACATTGTTACATAGTTTTCGTTATATGTTTTTTTTGTTTTTTCATATTTTTAGCTTAAATACGCGTTACCCATGTTCAAAGTCACTCAGAAGTTGAGTGGTAATGCTCATGATTATGTTACGTACAATAAAGCGTTTAGTGGTGAAATTTCATGTTTGAGACTTTTCACCAAACTATAAACTATAAACTATAAAAGTACTTAATAGTAAAAAAATATAAACTCGATGTGATTGAAATTATTCTGTATTATACTGTATTACATTGCATACAGATATGATACTGAATTATAATAAAATATGAAAAATAAATTAGTTATAAATTTACTTTCTAGATTTTAATTGGTGTTACTTAAAAATATATGTTATATTCACTGTAATTTGAAAATATTATGTGATACAGTATTAAATATTATTAATTTCAGCATCAATTGCAGAAGGCTTAACCGTGCTCGTAGTATGATTTTTATAGAATATTATTTAAATGAGATATTGATTAATATTATTGAAATTTTATAATACCATTACAATTTTCAATGTATTTAATGACATTTTATACCATAAATCAAAGCATATAGCCTTACGCAAACTTGTAAATTGATTTCCGAATGTTTACGAGAATTCATCGTTTATTACATTTTGTTTATTTAATTATTTATTTATCGTTTTTAAACAGGTGGTCATATGGCTCTCGTTTATTTATTAAACTCAGCTTATAATTGCTCCATGTAAATCTTGCAATGAAAATTATTCTCCATTTTTAATGAGTTTGTACCGGATTTACTATAAAAATTTTAGTTAATTTTGTAACTCTAATTATATTAATTCAATTTAAACATGGTGCGCAATAGACCATGTTAATCAAATTAATTTTATTGATATTATATTATATATAATATAATATAATCTAATCTCTATATTAATCATATGAAATGTAAAAATTTGCACAAATAATTAGCTACAATTTAAGCTTGCTAAATGTTTGATAAATTGTATTAGAAGTAAGAAGGAAAAAAAGAAGTTTAGAAGATGAGAAGAACATATTGAGAAACAAGAAGAAAAATGAAAATTGAATGGAATTGAAGAAAGAAAATTGAATGGAAGATTAGGATATAAGAAGAGATAGTATATATATATGATGAATTTATAAGATACATATATGTAAGAATTGTATAGAATATGATGAAAAATAATATGAGTAATGTAGGTGGCTAAAAATGCTGCAAAGCGGAGGCCAATAAAAAATTTAAAAAAAATGTTTGATATGAAAACTAAACGCTCGGTTTAATAAAAAGTTGTTATAAAAAGATGATAAATCTATTATTTGTTACAAGTGTGTTACAACAATAAAACAAAAATTTAAAATCAAATATCTCTTATTTTACCTATAAAATGCCCCATGATACGACGATCCCGAAATGGCAGACTGTCCATTATGGTAAGGATATTGATTTATATGATGCGGATGATGGTAACCAGCATGGTGCATATACGCTGGCGCTTCATGGTGCAACTGAGAAAACAATCCTGGTTCCTGGTTCGAAATCTGGTGACTAGCAAAGGCGTCTTCTCTCCTCAACAAAAAATCTCTGGCTGAGTACGCTGGGTTGCCAACACCAGTGGTATTGGCAGGATTATAATGTTGTTGCTGGTGCGTATGGTGCGTTTGGTTGGGGAAATGGTGGTGTCCATATTGGGCACCAGTTTGTCCTAAAGTTGGTTCGGGGCTTAAGCCATCGTGACCGACTGGTGACATTTTGAAACCGTAGGATGCTAAGTGGTTATTGCTATCGGCGAAGGCGTTCATTGTAAGAGGAAATAGAAACTGCTTATTATTATAGAATATTGTACACACATTTAATGATGCACTAAAAAATCACTGCACGGTTGATGTCAAAGTTGATATAAAAATGTTTTTATACTATCAATTATCAATACCATAGCAAAATAGTCCATAAAAATATTAGATTCACTTCAACACTTCACCAATTGTTTTTATAAATTACACTAAGTACTTTTGACACTACATAAAATGTACATAATTACTACCACCTAATTATGAAATTTTGTATTTAAAGTCACACACAGTCAATTTTTTTTATATACTAATATCCTTGGTCCTTTAAAAAAAACTCAAAAGAAATTCACTTATACACCCGTCTTACATAACGTTCCGTGTACGACTGAGTAATCATCATCCTCCGCATGGCGCATGAACCACCAGGCCTCTATTTGTCGGGAGGTCTTGGTGGTTATTGGCGGTGCTCCGAGCCAATGAAAGCTCTATGGGCGGTTCCCCATGAAAATACGTAGGTAGGTAGATATTTCGACAGGTAAATGCAATCGGAATACTACAGGTAGAGATGAATATTTCGAACCTAGTTTGCAAGTCACGATTTTGGTGGAAATGTGATGATTTTATTAGGACGATATTGTGGGCAGGTTGTGATTTTAATAGTAGGTGATGCAAGCAAAATTTCTGGTTGAGGAGTCAATAATGAAATGTGTTTTGTGTATATAGAGAATTGTTACTTATCGGTTGTGGAATCATTTACAAAATTTATAATTAAATAATGTTATATATTTGTAGTTTATATTAAGTATAACTGTAATTTTCTCACATATTATCTCTTTAGTTTATCTCTTCAAAATGTAACTATATTGTATTATTGCCTTGGGGTTGAATAAATAAGTAATCAATTATATTGGTAAATTAGTAATATTTTACTAACTTGCTCGAAAATCACAAAGGTAAACTACTTGTGAATCAATCAGTTTTTTTACTATCACAATATTTATTATAATATAATTATTTGAATTTTTATTATTAGTTGAATGAATGTTTATGACTGCATTTTGTAAAATTTGTAACATAAAATATAATTGTTAGTAAATCATATAAAAAACATGTAGTGGTGGAAACTTTTTTTAATTTATTTTATAGTAGGTATAATATATTGAGTTTGTGTTATCATAGACATTAATAATAATCAAGAATATCTAATATAATAATAAAAATATAATTTTGAATTATTTTTTTCTTTCGTATGGCAAGTTAATGTAATCGTTCAAAAATCGAAATTAAATTTTTTTGCATATCTTCATGTTTTAGAGGTTTCTGAACATTTTACCATACCTTAGAAAAAATCGATGTGTGCATCGATATATATATATAATATATATAATGCTTGGATACAATTTTTCGGGCGCACGGATCAACCGATTTGAATGGTGCATTGATTTCTATTGACAGAAAAATGTGCTGATTAGTTTTTGGCAAAGGCAGGTCCATCCGTTACGGAGATATCGAGCAAAGAGTGCAGAAAATAAAAATCGAGTTTTTGATCATGTTTTAAATGATCTAAAAAACCTTCAATTTGTAATGATGGAAGAAGTGGTGATTAGTTTAAGGCAAAGGCAGGTCTAGCCGTTTTGGAGATACGGAGCTAAATGTGCAAAACATGGCAGTTTTTGGGAGAACTAAGCATCTGATTTAAATGATTTAAAAAACTTTCTGCTTGTGTTGACGAAACAATTGTTGCAAAAAAAAAAAAAAATTGAATATGAGATATCCTCCTTGCAAAAAAAATAATGTCTTTTGCTTTATTTTAATTCTATCTAAATAACTACTAGTTGCTAGTACGCTATTACATTTTATATCTTCCTATTAGCATTTAAATTGAATACAAAATCTATTACTAATAGATATACTTCACTAATATATTTCTCATTATTTTCTTACTGAATGAGTTTATATTACACTCCAAATAAAAATTTACTTTAGTTATTATCTTGAATGCCCCCGATTATGACAAATCAGGTTATCAAAGGATTCAAACCGTATTGGTAGGTACCTGAGTACAATACAATATTTTCAAAATTTACAGTTACCCATAAGAGAAATAGTTATATGACCTAGTATTAACGGTTAAATGGTTTTCTATAACAAATCCTTAAATACACAAACCAGAAATTATGGAATTGCGTTAAATTTATATTATTGGTATAAATGATTGAGAAAATTTTATTTTAGAAACTCTGTTTGAAATTTTGAAAGTTGTAATATTTGCTAATTAAAGTCGAATAATATTCAAACCATTTTAATAATAATACTCTAAAAATCAAATTAATTTTATTGAATCAGCAAGTTTTATAACTAAAATAATAGGATAATTTAAAATAATTTTCTAAAAATATAATAAAAAAATCTGTCATCAAACATTCGACACACAGAAGTTAATAATATAGAGAAACCTTGATGTACTTGATATTTGTAATTATTAAATTCATAAAGATTATTAGTTATAACTTGCAACTTCTGCTGTTAAATTTGACTTTTCTAAATAAGCCCAAGGTTTACAGATAATATCATTAAACAATTATTCTTCTCATTTAATAGTAAAGGTCATTTTGAATGATTAACTGATGTAATCATTTAAAACGATAAGAACCATCAATTTTTTGAAAATGCTAGTTGCAATGACACAGTTGTATTATTTTAAATTGTATTTATTTTAAATTAATTAGTTGTATTTATTAAATTGTATTATTTTAAATTGTATTTAATCTCCATTGTGCCAATAGAACTTTTTTCTCTTAAAATTTTTAGTTGTCTTATTAACATTGTTTTATATATATTAATATATATTAATCCCATCCTTGAAACTCAATATTTAAATACTAGAAAAATCCTAATTACGTCAATCAATTTTATAAAATTAATAGTTAAATAATTTACTTAAATCAAGGCGCATGGTATAGAAATGCCATCAATAAAACTAAATTAAATATTATATTCAATTTGTTTATCCAAGTATGTGTACATAAAATATGATATATCCTGGAATATTCTCTAGTATCATCGATAATTCAATATTCAAAAATGTACATTTAAATATTAGTTGAACAGAAAATGTCAAAACTTAAACCCTTCCAAAAATTTACTTTGTGCAACATATTCAATTCCAAAATAAGCAAAATTTTAATTTTCTAAATTAAGTGGGAAATTTTACTGCTCATTTCTTTGAAATCTAAATTTTAATCTAGTAGCAATATTTTATGTATTCAGTTCTAGCAATATTTATGACATGCATAAGTCTTTTATTTGGGGTTTGGCTACCGTGCAAATAAATATATCCCTAGGAGATTAACAGAAGATTATGAAGGATCGCAAAGTTTACAAGGGCTCTCTAAGAAAAGCTACTCGAGCAATATTTGATTCCTGTATTTATTTACAAAACAGAGGAGGATAGTAATAATAAACTGATATTTTGTATAAAAGATAGATTAAACTATTTGAAATCAATATTTCTCAAAACTCATTTTTTCACAACATAACTTTCACAATGAAAGCTCATGTATGGTAGTATGGAGTATCATTCGATTATATATTATTTTATTCAATAGATTCAGATTAAATTATATAGATCTGCTAGATCAGACATAGCAGACTAAATATTTTGATTAATTAAATCTGTTAACAACAAGAAATTATTAATTTGTGATGCTAGTATAGTCAAATTCATTATTTATTAAGTTTCTTGTATCACATTATTAAGATTTTTTACAGAGCTTTAATGTATAAAACTCGGCTAATAACTTTTTTTACTATCATGATCCATATGTCTATCGATTTTTATAATTTTATTTCAACTTGTATAATTTCTATGAAATTATTCTTCAATATTTTCTAATATTTTTTTAATACAAACCCTGTATTTTGTTCGTCCACCCTTTCCAAAAGGGTGTGGGTTATATACAGATATTTGTAATGTTAAAAATTTTGACTTCTTAAGCGGTTTAAGTCAAGGATTAGGCAAAAGCACTATTATTTGGCAAATAGGTAATCTTTTTTCATATTTATAAAAATAAAATTCTTATAAAATCTGACAGTTGATAAACAAAATTTGTTTTATAAAGATAAATGCTCTATCACTTTTTGCTAAGGAATAATCGTAGAAGTTGAAAAAATGGTTTTATAAGAATTGATGAAATATAAAATTAAAAACCTTAGTGTAATATTAATGAATTTGTAGGACTAATTAGCAACTCTTCTATTCTTATACATAAGAATAAAATAAAACTCTAATCAAGCTTTTATTAAGTTCATACGAAGTAAGCAGCATGTAAAATGTAATCAAACTAGTTGCAGAAAAATTTCTAAATAGTTAATGTAAATATGTTTGAATTATGTATGTATCATACATTAAATATTATATATATATATATATATATATATATATATATCCAAAGCAGTTTGTTCTTCTGTGTCACATATTACATTAATTATCTTTAAACTAGACACATATATATTTAGTTAATGCTTAGGAGCCCATCCCATATAATAATATTCCGAAAAAATAAAATATTCAAAAAAATAATTATCTCATCTCATGTATATCAGAATGCGACAAGTTATATGTCGAATAAAAATGAACATAAAAATCACAAAAGCTGAACAAAGATTCGGATCCTTAAGCCATACACGATGGAAGGAATAGAAGAAAATATTAATAAGATGCATGAATAATACACCAGCAAATATAGTGCACAAAATATATTTAAAAAATATCAAGATAGTTGCCAAAGAGTTTATTATAATATTTATTTAATAGAAAGTAAGAAAATGTTTGGAATATATTACAATTTTATTGTCAATTGAATGGCAAGCTGAGAAACCAAATAAATTGATTTAGCTTTGAAGAAAGTTGCGATTGAAATCTTTGATGTAATTAAAATTTTTCTAGCACTTTTAAAGCTTATCGTTGCTTCAAGAAAAATCTAGTTTAAAAGGTTCTTTTGGTAAAAATCTACTACTAGCTATACTATTGTATTTTAACGTGATGTATTATATTACTATTAAGGTATTCGTTGCAAATTCATCGGTGTATTATATAAAAAGTATTTTTAAATTCAGCATTTATTATATTTATAACAATTTGTGGAAGCACAAACATCGTTTTTATTTCTTCAAATTGTACACTTAATCTACTAACATTTCTTAGATCAACTGCCCCTACTATATATAACTGAAAATAATTTAATAAGAGTTTAATAACTCCTAATGAATATCAGTAATATGATATAATAATGAAAATATATTAAATGCTAATATATAATGATTTTCATTGACTAACAATTTCCATACTATAATGTTTATCGGTCTTGCAATTATTCTTTTTTTTTAGGAATTTACAGCAGAAATCTGCTTTCAATTGTAGTTGCACTATTTTTAAATTAAGTCAGTTTTTAAATTCTCATTAATCCAGTCGATATGTTCGAAATCGTTCTTTAAAAAATAAAAAATAACAATCCAAACCCACGACTCAGAATTTTTTTCACAAGGCGCAAACTCATACGAAAAAAATAATAATTTCGAGGCATCACATGTAGTATATCATTTTTGGATTCTTCGCTTGTCGCGCTTATTGCCGTCCTTTTTTGACCCGAATAAAAGAACGGGTTGGTAAGGGAAGGAGTGACATTGTTCTAATGCGATCTGCCCATAAAATATTCTTGTATTTGTTTAAGAATTTTGTTTTCTTGGTCCCTATATTATTTTAATGTGAAAGAGTTTCATTCTTATGGACTCACCAGTGCTGGGGGGAAGAATTTACATCAATTAACAGAAGATGATCAAATATCACTTAATTAGCTTTTTAACCAACAAGATTTTTATGGTTCTGATTCAAATTTACTTCACCGATCTTCATACTTCTATATATGTAATGGTCTTTTCACTTTTGTTTTGTTAGAAAACTAGTATTTTGCCAATCAGCACAATATTTCGAATGATTTTTGAATTTTCAAAATCGGTTATTGATTTTTGTAAAATGTTAGCATAACATCTTGCATCATCTGCATCAACAAATTATTAAGAAACGCTTCGGTCCATGGTCGCAATAGTGAAATAACTCGACCTATTATCAAGATTTATAAAATTATTTTTAAATTTTTGAAAGCTGTATTGACGTTTCTTAGAAAATCCCTTTTCATATCAAAGTCTCTGCCCATTAATACAAATTTTGACGAATTTTCTAAGCTAACTTAGTTGCTGGTAAATAACTACTTATGTTCAACTTACAGCAAAATAACAATGAAAGTGATTTATCTGTATACAATTAATAGTTATGATTGAAAGAATTTGAACATGAATACCTACTTTTGACTCTGTAAAAGCACGGACTGAAAGCAATAATGGGAACTTGTTCGAACAATCATACTACATCTTTCTCCCTTTGGACCCTATTTCAAATTCAGTATAGTTTAGCTGTTATGATGACTGTCACTACCGTACTCTGGCATAACCATACCAAAAAAAAATTTTTTCTGGCAATAAATAGAAAACGGCGTAGCAAATCTATACCAAAAATTGATCAGAACGATTTGGAATTGATGTCTTTCAAACAGATAAAAAATGTTCAAAATTTCTTCTAAATTTTTGGCTAAAACGTCGAAAAAAGTTTGCACTTATCTGCTAATTCTTCTTTTTGAATTTCAACCATTTTTGAGAAAATGAAACGTCAAAAATCACGCACACTCAATCAAATACTTGATAAATTATTCTCAAATGATTCAGAATGACAAAAAAATGCAGAACAACAAGTATTCTGGAGGAAGCTTCTCTTATGGGACGTTTTGTTAAAAAAAGCCTCGACCTCAAAGAATATTGTTTATTTTCTAAAAGATCAGTGATTTTTAATTATAGTCTGAAGCGATTCTGAATGACCAGTAAAAAAACCTAGAACAAACAAGTAGTATATTCTGCTAGAAACTTCTCTTCCGGGATGTTCTGTTTCAAACCAGCCTTGCTCTTGAAGAAAAATGCTAATTTCCTTAAAGATCAGTGAGTACATACATAATTTCAAAATATTTGTTAATTTTAGTCTCAAACGATTCAGAATGTTGCTTCAAAAAACTAGAACAAGCAAGTAGTATATTCTGCTAGAAACTTCTCTTTCGGGATGTTTTGTTAAAAAAAATCTTGATCTTGAAAAATAATGCTAGTTTTTATAAAGATCAGTGAGTTTAGGACTGAGTTTAAGGATTTTGATCTTTACTTTTTCCCGCCGTCACTGGAACATTGTCAAAATCTTTGGTCCACACATCGACGCCAAAGCTCACGAATAGTATCATGGACTGTTTTGTTATATAGGTATATATTGACTGGCTATATGGTCTTTCTGAAATTGTCTCGCTTATAAAATATATCACACACACGCCAACGAGTCGCTGAAGATGGTCGTAAACAACCGAACGAAACGTCATGTGGCGCCCCCGGAACCAGAAAACAAAACAAAACGACAACGGGCCCGAAATATACTAACATACCAACATCTAACAGAGCAGAACTTATTGGATGGGAGAAGATTTTCACAAACTATTGTTTTTGTAGGACATTAATATTGTTTTATATCATTTGGTAAAAGACAGTTTTAGCACATGCGAGAAAGTTACACATGCATTGTATTGTACACTTACAATAAGAATGTAATTCTTTTTGTTCTATTTTTTTAACAACTGCAATGGTAATTAGCTTTGCATTCATTAATCATGTATGCAAATTCAAGATTACATATGATGAATATATCTAAATGGTCTTATTGCTCATTTTGTTCGACTGGTTTATCAAAAATTATTATCAATTTGTTGATATTCATACCAATTTACCAATCACTGTATTGGCATTAGATTTAGACATAAACCAAAGAGAACCTCAAGAGTACTCTTTTGTAATTTTGATGAAACTTTGCACAATGATAGAGTTAATAGCCAAATCGAACATCTTGAAATATTAGAGGCCTATGAGAAGCGGTTTAATTATAAAATTATACAAATTTGAAAATAATAGACCTCACGCTTGTAGTGTTTCCTATCAACATATCATATTACGAAAAATTTGCTGATGTTCCATATAGAATAGGTGCATTTATTTAAAAAAAAATAACTGGTTGATATTACTAAAACGAAAATATAAGTAACTAACAGAAAATATGTTAAAAAAACAAAATTACTTCTGGAGATTTTGGCTGTTAACTTTAGAAAAAAAATCAAATAAATGGGTTTGTTCTTTCTTAGAATCAACCAATGGTACGTAGAAAAACTTTAGTTTTATATCTAAATATTTTTATGTTTGTAAGGGAAACTTATTTGTACTACTACTTCATTGTATTTTTTAGTTGAAGCAAATATAATACTGAAAACTTCTATACATTAACATTTTTTTAATATGTTTGTTAGATGTCTACTAATTACCAGACAGTTTTAAATTATATGGTAAAATAATAAAAAATGCTAGAAATACTATGTGTAAAAATAATTAAATACAATCTTTTTATTTGAAAAACGAAATATATTGATATAGGCGTGCTTTCTATTAAATATCTAAGTTTCGCAACCAATGAAAAATATAAATTTTATGGTTATGGTACACTTTTTTACAAAGTGTATAACCTTGATCTGGTACTTTGTTAGAAATATTCATCAGCAGAGTTGAGATAAATATTTATCAGAATCCATTAAAGTGATTAATTATTATTTATATTTATCGAAAATGTAATAAATTATAAGAAAATTAGAAATTGATAGAACAAAAAGTACAATATTTTTTCTCACGTTCCCAAATCCGTTCCTTGAAATATTTTCGATGGAATTATATATGCGGGTGCCACGGTATATATAATATGTTAATATGTAAATTATGTATATATACACATTTATATAAACACAAGTCTGTATATCCAACTCTGGGGCTGTGTGCGCGGACAATATTAATATAAATTAATAGGCATACCTTTTGGGAAAAGATTGACAGCTATAATTATATTGAAAATAATATATGTCTTGTGTCCCTTTACAAATAAGCATCATTGGGACACTTTTATGGTAAAATTAATAGCTTATATTTATCTGTTTGCTCGATTTTTTTCTTGAGACTTTTTCTTGGTCATCGCCTGTCACTATAGAATTTAAATAATAATTATATTATTCTTTACGGACTAATGAAGAGGACGTTCGATTTTTTTGGGCGTGTGTGAAGAGTCGTGTTTTGTCGTTGTTTATGGACAATACGGTCAGATAAAATTCTTATAAAACCATTGATATTTGTAATTAGTGCCAGCTTTTATTTGTTTTAATTTAGTACCATACGTCTAAAAAAAAACGTAAGCATGGATAATATATTTATACAATATCATACATATTTATTTAAACACACACACACACACACACACACACACACACACACACACACACATATATATATATATATATATATATAAACTAGTTTATATGTATACATAGGCTGCATAGTACATTTAAAAGGCAACCCAAAGGTCATCCTTACTTTGATAAGACATATATTGAAGTAATGGGCCGAAATGCAAATTTCTAAAAATTGATATCAACTCTGCTCGATATCAAGCTGAATCAATATGAAATCTAGGAAACTGTGGTATCTAAAGCATGCTTTTACCAGAAATCGCTCAAGTACAAAAGTTCCATTAATAAAAAAAATCCAAAAAGTACTGTTAAAATTACAAATATATATCAAAAGTTTATTGAATTTATGCTTATATATCAAGTATATAATTTCGCAGTTTAAAATCTTCAATCTAATCTTTATTATTTTTAAGAAACTTTAATTCAAAATTAATAAAAAAAGTGTGCGTGGAAGGTTCGCACGCAATTGAAGTAAAACTAAAAATAAATACATAATATAACAATTTTGAATAATGTTTATAGAATAACATTTATTAGTGAATAACATTTATTAGTGTCAACCATTATACACATTTATATAATGATAAATTATAAATTATATATTTCATTAAACCAAGATTTGTACTACGAAGCAACTTTACAATATTTATCTATGCCCATTTCCTTGTTGATATCGGTACGCATACAACGTTGATGCCGGTACGCAGATCTCTATTCACATACACGACGACTAATCACAATCGACCCGTATAGAAATGATCTCATCGAGAGCGAATGACGAACATTTCGGGCGTAACGGACTTCCGTTGCATTTGTGCGGATTTACACCCTAGTTACGCCTAAAGAAGTTCAAAAACCTGACGTTGTTACTTGGTTTTATATCCCTTCAAATTCTAGAAATAAAGTTCTCATGTAAAATCATAATATGTAGGTATAAATTTGATTATAAAATTTATAGTGTAATGGCTTACAAAACTCAATAATATTGCCTGAACAATATACCAATATTCAACCATATAACTTCATTCATTCAAAAATTCATTCAATACTTATAATATTGAACAAAATTTCTGAAATCTTTACAAAATGAGCATGATAAATGATAATCTTATGAGAATACGAACTAAAAGACCTTAGATCCATTCTACTCTGCGGTATAGATTAAAAACCGTAAATAAAATCAATTCAAAAATTCTCCTTTAGAATAGTTTGGCGATCTCACAATCAGTTCAACACAAAAGTATTATTTCATCTCTCATCTTCGAGCCACACGGTAAGTTCAATCATAAGCAGAACAATAATCTCATTCGGTCATTATGGAATCGAATTAAGTCCAGACCGAGAAGAGTCCAGCAAAAGGAAAAAGTTGCTATATACAATAAAATACAATCCAATAAAATACAACAACGAGATATACAATATAATTGCGAAGCAATTGTGTCGAAGAGCCAATCGTATTAACGCGACTGGGCTCACTTCATTTGTCAGATGGAGGAATGATGGTAACTAACCGAAGAACAAAGATAATGGAGCGTATTAAACACCTCCAAATGAGATTGTACTTGATGATGAGAATTATCGGATAGTAGTCAGTAATGACATTAAAAGTACCATCACGTTTCTTACAAATCTTATCAGACATGACTCACCAAAAAACAATAACACACTGAATGAACAATCCGCTGCCAAAAGCCCATTACCCATTTTTGGTATATCGCGGTCTATGCGGCAAAGATTTGCTATAGAAGCAGAAAAAATCTGCAAATATATTCTAAAGTCTTCAAAAGTACCTTAAGCAACTAATTTTAAATTGCTCACTAGATACTTGGATACAAAACTAAACTAATTGATATTGGTATTTAGCCTTGAGGCAAGTTACATGAACTTCCTGATATGTGTAAATAATCGACTTAATCAATAATAAACAAATTAATTTATGAATGATAGAAGTATTCCGAGAGGATTTATTACACGTTAACTCGGAGTATTTTCTAAAAGCAAATTTTCACAAATCAATAATTCTTATGATTGAACCAACTTTTGTAGGACGTTAATGGTTTAGTATGTTCATCAAGACCAAGTAATCTATCGTTATACCAAGTAAATCATCTAATTTTAATTTTAACCAACGTCAACAAAACTACTCATTTCACCTAAAACTAATCAGTATTATTCCCAACTAATACCTTTTGAACTGTTTTTGATTTTTTAAAATCGATTCGGTAGAATGAGCTTAAATGTGGTCGAAAATTTTAACACTCTTTTGCAAATTACAAAGAAGAGGCTCGGCAGATCGTCTCACAAAACTGACAAACTATAGTGCTCATTGAAATACATCGAATGGTTTTTAAATTTTTGAAATCGATTCAGGCGTTTTTGAGCAAACGTCGATGAAAGGTTTGATTTTAACAAATGCCAAAAAAACTATACCAATTTTTGCAATCTTTGACGAATTTTTATAGCTAAACGAGTTGTCGTAGGGCCGTAATATTTTAGTATGATCTAGAAGACTATGATATCTACCGTAAAAAAATCATAAAATTCGTCGAAATTTGTTTTTTAAAAGCTTTATTACACGAAAACGGCGTGGCCGATCTTTACCAAAAACTAATCACCACGATTCCCAACCAATATATTTCGAACGGTTTTTGAATTTTCAGAATCGATTCAGAATTGCGGGCTAAAACGTGGACGAAAATTTTTTCACTTTTCTGCTATTTATAAAGAAAACGGCTTGGACGATTGCGGACAAAACTCAGAAATGCTTGTCCTCATCGAGATACATCGAATGGCTTTTCAATTTCCAGTCGTTTTGGAGAAAACGTCGATTTACGGCAAAAAAATCTGTTCACACACACGCACACACACACATATACTTTTTCCAAATTTGGTCTCATTCGATTCAGAATGGCTCGACACGTCGAGAAAGCATAAAATTAGCGAATCGGATTTTTTGATCAAAACATAAACTAATAGGAGAAAAATAAAAATTTCTCCTTCGGGAAATTAATAATTTCTCCAATTAGTTCAAAAAAAAGTACTAGACAGATGTACAACATAAAAAAGTCTATTACCCGTTCTTGATTTTACAGTCAATGAAAATCAAGTATTGTTATTAAACTCTTATCCTTTGAATGTGCTCATATGTACTTGTATGTCAATTCTTTCGAACTTTTTCATGTAGACATCAAGTAATGTTCAACGAGGCGTTAATGTAACGGAAGGATTATGCTCACTAATCTTTATATTACATTACGTGCTCCTTTATTAAAAATAGTGACAAAGAATTGGAGAGATTCAGAAAAAATATAAATGAGAGCTTTTGATTTGGTAATGGTTCATTGGTCGACTTTTTATTGCTATAGATTTGTCTGGTAACATGTAAGACATGAAATAATTAGTTCAATCCATGAAATCTTTAAAAAAATGAATAAAAATATACAATTATAAATTTATTCATATCTAATATTTCATATCTCCTAATGTCTATTAGACATAGATTCCCTTATCTGAAACAATATATAAATCCAGATATAAAAATACCTTTTTATATCAACTTTTTATAGATGTCAACTTTATGGTGGCTGATGAACAGCAGGCGTCTGAAGATTCGGTGTTTTGTGATAAAACATTAAACGCCGAACGAGATTTGGACTTCTAGATAAACCATGGTAATATTGATGTCCTTTTTGAGCTAGTTAGTGTGGTGTCCCATCTTCGGCTGATTATTCAATAAAGACAACGAGATAAACAAAAGACAAATCACATATCAAAAACGCGGTAGGAGTTCGGACGATTTTAGGCAAGCGGTGTGTCTGCGGCAAAGATTCCTATCACAAAAGATTTAAATAAATGTGTAAAGATTCTTGTAATACAAGAGGTTTTTGATAGAAAATGCCGATTTTAGAAGTTTATAGATTTTTAGAATTTATCATATTTAATGTTGAAGGTGTAAGATATAAATTGAAGCTAACTATACTTCAATAGCAGCTAAGAAAATATTTGAGCATCCAAATAAATTATCTGCAGGATTATATAACCACACAATATATTTGACTCAGAAGAAGAAAACTACAATACAATTGATGTTTCAGAGGTTTCTGAACATTTTGGGATACTTAAGAAAAATGGATGTGTGTGTGGGTGTTTGTGTGTGTGCGTATGTATGGATGCAATTTTTTGCCAACGATTTGAATGATTCAAAAAAACATTTTTTATTGCTATTGATAAGAAGAAGTGTTGATTAATTCATGGCAAAGACTTCAAATACTTTAAATGCGTTAAAAAATTTCAAAAATGTTCAAAAAAGTTCAAAATTCTCAAAAAAATCTGTTTTTTTTCTGAGCTAACAAATTTAAATTTTGGTACGAAAAGTTCCAGTTCCATTCCAGGTTAAGAGCGACGGGACTAGTTTCAGAGGTCCCGGGTTCGATACCCACTTCGAGCAGCCTGTTGTCAGGCAGCAGTGACAACGATTTTCACTTGGAAATATACATAGCAATATGTTTCCAAGTGAAAATAGCCCTTGCCCGGCATTGCTGCACCAATAAAAATTAATTCTAATAACAAAAACCATCAAATATGGATGGATTAACCATTGGGTTTTACCATCTAAAAATACGAAGTAAGGAGAAGTTTCAGCCCAACACCTCATAGGACGTAAGGTTTTGATTGCTGTTAAAAATATAATAAAAAAAAAACTTACCTTACCGATTCTGAAGCGGGCTAGCCCAAACTAGTCCCATTTTCACAGTCATGGACAAGCCCGACATCAAGCAGGTTTGGTGTCAGACTTAGGGTTAATGATATCAAATATAGCCTCAAGTGAAAATCGCCTCTCGTGGGTATAGTTGCACATATAATAAAAGGACAAGTCCCTGGGTGTTGCTACTATCTTCTGGTTTATATAGTAAGAAAACTATTGTTAGCAATCTCTACTTAATGTTAATGCTCGTGTAAAACAGATTGCAGAATAAATTGAATAAATAAAAAAATATAAGTAAATTAGATACTTACATGTTCCTCATTGCTTTAAGCAAACAACACACTATCCAAAAACACTATAGTAGCAATTCTAATGATCACAAATCACACGAAAAATAACACTATGTTACATGTACATCTTTTCTATAATGGCGGCGATCTATATAAAATTATTGCCGAATTATTCAGATCATCTTGCACGAATAGTCAAATCTATTATGACGTAGATGTGCCGAAATTCTAATACACTAGCGATATTAATTCATACTATCGACACTGAATCATACCTGAACCAATAATCGATATTTGCCGTTCAATCGAAGTTATAGATTTATTGATTCTGTAGTTGGCTATGATAAAAGATTTTATATCTATTATGTTAATACTATTATGTCTTCGAAGTAATATTGCACGTGTGTTTACGTACATTAAATATTTCCATCTTTAAGTTATAATTATTATAGTCGACATATAAGTGGAGAAACTTGAAAAAAAAAATAGAAAAAAAAGTATACACACACATATATATATATATATATATATATATATATTTAATTTGGGTTAAAAAGTCGGGCGATACTTCTATAGAAATAGTATGAAAGTTTTTAGAAATTTATTTAAAATCCATACGTTTCGGCTAGCATCTTAGCCTTCATTCAGTGGCAATCAATTTAACTATAAAAATTAAATTTAAATAAATAATATGTAAAAAATTTCAAAGAAAAATAATAATAATAATATTAATACTAAACACTTACAATTTTACATTTTAAATAAATTTCTAAAAATTCTCATACTATTTTTATTGATGTAACGCCCGACTTTTTAACTCACAATCAAATTAAATATATTATATCAACATCAAATTTAAGCCTATATATATATATATATATATATATATATATATATAAATTATATTATATTTATATAAATACATTATTATTATTAATGCAGGCTGATAAAATACGATTAGTTATGAACTTTTTGATTGAAAATTAATGTGTCATTATTTGTATAACATCTAATATCCATTATGTATTATTTTGTATTGTGATACATGATATATATCTTGTTAAGTATATGTAATTAGATATAGCTAATAGTAATATTATTTTGATTGTACGTGTTAATTTATTTTTACTAAAAAATTCCTATGTTAATTGATTTTCAGTATTTTTTAGCATATTCAAAATCGGATAAATTTGGCAAGTCAAATTTGTTCACTACTATATTCAGTATTTAAAATTTTTAATTTTTATAAAATTGTTATAATTTTTTTTAATTGAATAAGGTGATAAAACTGGCAATTAGAGTACATAATTATATAAATTTAATATATAACTACAATATTTTTTATACTATTTCCAAATAATAATTTATATTACGAAAGTACAAGATTACTTACAGGGCCATGTCTGGGTATAGTATATGGACGCCTGCGTGCAAACTATATTTGACTGTCCTTCAAAATAAAATGATAGAAAAATATCAAAATTAACTTTTAGACTTTATGATGTAGAAGATCATGCTTTTATGAAAAAATCGACTGGACAAATCGGAATGGATGGTCTTTCAAAGTCGATGAATTTGAAGAATTTAAGCTCTTGTAATTTGTTATTGGTTGTTACTCAATGCACTATCTGCATTGAGAAGTTTAGAAATATAATATATATATATATATATATATATATATATATATATATATTCTGCCAGATTTTACGAGTCTCTGATTATTACTCTGAAATTGCATTAAAACTATCATTTATAATATCTCTCAATTATTAACAATTGCTGTAGCAATACTCAAAATCAATTTTCTCATATACAGAAGCTAAGCACTTGCACAGTCAACAATTTAATCCGAAACAATTCTGATTAGATAACAATAAATACATTTTATTATCATCTGGCAACAATTTAAATTTTTGGGGCATTTTTCACAGTATATAAGTCGCCCCACAAATGATATCACATCATTGTGTATTTTGGAACTCGAGGCGACCTTACAGAGGTGAGTGTTTAAGGAATAATTTGTATTATGTAACAACTTTATTTATTTAGTTTCAAATACGTGATATGTTTTTGTTTTGATTGTTTGACCAATGTATTTGTTTTGCTTGTTCCAGGAATTCATACAAGGGCGTGCAACTACGGAAACTTATTGTGCATTAGTTTTGTGATATTATTCTATCTATGTTTTTAATCATTTGATTTTAAATTTACAAATTTTATATTTACTTATTTTTATTATTCGGGGTTATTTGTGTCCATGCTTTTTATTTTTCTTTCCGTTTATGCGAGGACTTTAATTCGAAATTTTTATTGTTGATCGTTCATCGTATGTTTTATCGTTTAAAACGATTTTTAAAGCCGGGTTTGCGCGTTTATAATACGTTCCTATCGCCTACCCCCACGATAGGTTCCAGTAGTTCGCGATTTAATATTAAATTAATTTAATATATTAGTTTTTTGTTCTTACTTGCCTGTGTATGGTTGCTTGCAAAGTTTTCCCAGGGCGGAGCAACGCCATGCACATTAATTTTTAATTAGTACTATATGTACAAATAATGTACAATATTTTGTTTTAATTATGTTTACTATTAGTATGTTACGGCATACATGGATGCAAATAACTCATCTAAAAATCTAAAATCCGATTTGTGTATTAAATTACTTATATTTACTTTGATGATTTTTTTTGTTATTATTTAATGGACGCGATTTGATCAATTGAATTAAAATTTTTCGTGGTTGCACAATAGGTTTCCCTGGACGGAGAAATATGGAAGATGAAGTATTTGATGTTAAGAAAACAGGTATGAAGTTACAAAATCTATAATTAAATTTATAATTAATAAAATATACATTTATTTCAGTGTAACCAGCCTACACAACTGATACCAGGAATATAATTACCAAGACCTACTACTACAACCGATAGGAGTATATGTGCACCAGCCCTGTTTCATATACCAGGACACTAGAGTGGGCCAAATCACCACCAGGAAGAGGTTATGTAGAGGTTTTTTCGTATCAATTACAATTAGACCTAAGTTAGTTATAAGTGTATAATTTTTAAATATTATTACCGGGGCCCCGTTTGTATGCTAATCCCTATTTTTAGGGGCATTTGTGTTTTTTTTCTCGTTTCAGATACATTTTCAAGAAGATTTGCGCACTCAAGACCACCAGAAGTCCAAAAGTTAGGCACGCTATTATTAAATTGATTAAATATATTAATAAATCATTTTTGTTTCAGAGTTGTCCACAACTTTCCAAAAAGAGTACCAGAAAACCTGCTCAGGGCCAAATAGGACGAACAGAAGACCACTATCAAATTGGACAATACGTGCAAAAAGTGAAGTGAAAGTTATACTATAATTATATTATATTATTATTATTATTAGATATTTATTTATATTATATCATAATTAATGAAATAAATATCCATTTTAGTGTGACCAGCCTCCATAATTGATACCAGAGTCATAATTCCCAAGACCTACTACTACCAACCGATAGGAGAATGGGTGCACCAGCCCTGTTTCATCTACCAGGACACTAGAATTGGCCAAATCACCACCAGGAGCAGGTTATGTAGAGGTTTTTCCGTATTAGATACAATTATACATAAGTTAGTTATAAGTGTCTTATTTTTAAATATTATTACCGGGGCCCCGTTTGTATGCTAATCCCTATTTTTTAGGGGCATTTGTGTTTTTTTTATTTTGTTTCAGATATTATTTCAAGAAGATTTCCACAAAAGTGCGCACTCAAGACCACCAGAAGTCCGAAAGTTAGGCACGCTATTATTAAATTCATTAAATATATTAATCATACCAGAACACCTGCTCAGAACCAAATCGGACGAACAGAAAACCACTACCAAATTGGACAATACGTGCAAAAATGAAATGAAGTGAAAGGGTGAGACTTTAGTTATATTGTGTTATTATTATTAGACCACCAGAAGTCCAAAAGTTAGGTACACAATTATTAAATTGATTAAATATATTAATAATAATCAATTTTTATTTCAGAGTTGTCGATAGCTTTCCAAGAAAATTACCAGAAAACCTGCTACCAGGACCAAATAGTACGACCAGAAGACATCTACCAAATTGGACAATACGTGCAAAAATGAAATGAAGTGAAAATGTGAGACTTTAGTTATATTTCGTTATTATTACTAGACCTAGACCACCAGAAGTCCAAAAGTTAGGCATATTATTATTTAATTGATTAAATATATTAATCAATCATTTTGTTTCAGGGGGTTGTCTACACTTTCCAAGACATTACCAGAAAACCTGCTCAGGACCAAATAGGACGACCAGAAGACCACTTCCAAATTGAACATTCGTGCAAAAATGAAGTGAAATGAAAGTGTGAGACTTTGATTGTATTATATTATTATTATTATATTTACTTACATTATATTATTATATTTGTATTATATTAGTCATCAGTTAGGATTTTATTAACGGGCATTTTCACGTGGTTTTAATCTCCGGTCGTACCTTTTTTTGGGGGGTTGCTCGCGTATTTTTATCAGAGCTCAAAGAGGGGTGGCGTGTGAAAGGACCTTTCTTTTATTTTCCGCGCTTTTCTTCAAAACTGTAACTAATAATACAAATCACTACATGATTTGTCCTTAAGCTTCATAGGCTGGGAACCTATGAAGTTTTTTTCAGTGTTTACATGGTGGATCGAGGGGGGTACATCATGTAAATACTTTTTTTTTTGTAAATTTACGATCACCGTTTCAATGCTAAAGTATAATTTTTATATTAATTTTCTTTCTCACGAGAGGTTCTTTCGCTTGTAAAAATCGAAATTGTTGGGTTAACATAAGGTCATGTCGCGGGATGGTTTATTTCGCGTTACATTTGTGTCAGTTAGATATAATTAGCTTATAAGTTAAAGATAATTAGTCTATAAGTTAGGTATAATTAGTTTATAAGTTAGTGATAATTAGTCTATAAGTTAGGTATAATTAGTTTATAAGTTAGTTTGACAAGAGCCTGAACTAATATCTATTATTATTGATTACGGCTTGCTTATGAATAAATAAATAAATAAATTAGGTGGATTAGGGCTGCACAATTGTGTGGCGACACCACATTAAAAAAAACGCGCCCGGCAACTCTACCTCCTGGGTGGTGTGGAAAGGAGTTGCATCTTATTATAAGTATAATTGTCATGATTAAAATAATTAGATAATTATTTTAATTAATATACGTAAATGTATCAGTTTATGTTGCACTAATAAACTTGTATCGAAAAGTCTTGAAAATAAAAAAAAAAATCAAACTAATCTATGCTTTTTAATTTGTTACTATTCTATTTTTTTTACAGAAATTTATAATAATAATTAAAATTTTAAGCTGGCTAGTACTTCACTGAATTTTATACTCAAATCAACTGAAAATTATTTAATTTACCAATTTACAAAAAAAGAATTCTAGTTATAAGTATAATTATCAGTATCAAAATATTTAGATTATTATTTTAATCAATTTACATAAAATTATCTGCATATGTCAATATTGATTACAATATAATGCAGAAATGTCTTGAATAATAAAAATTAACAAATCAGTCTTCGCAATTTAACTTGTTGAATACCTATCAGTTACAGTTACATAAGTATGTAGAAAAACTTTTTTTTTTCAGAATAAATTAGTATTAATTATCAATGATTGAAATTTTGAATTAACAGTGAAATATAAATGCTAGTACTTTACTGAATTTTATACTCTTGAATCAATTGAAAATGAGTTAATTTGAATAATAACTCATGGAAAAAACTCATTGTGTTGCAGTTATACTTGTAATTATCAGTATCAACATATTAGGATTATTATTTTAATCAATTTACATAAAATTATTTGCATATGTCAATATTGATTACAATATAATGTAGAAATGCCTTGAATAATAAAAATTAACAAATCAATCTTCGCAATTTAACTTGTTGAATACCTATCAGTTACAGTTACATATGTAGAAAAACTTTTTTTTTCAGAATAAATTAGTATTAATTATCAATGATTGAAAATTTGAATTAATTTGTTTAAAACCTTAATTTTTACAGCATTTACAAAATAATGTTCGACTTTTTTTTAGAAAGAATCAATATTCATTATCAATAATTAATAATTTTTATTTCGGTGTTAATGAATCAATATAGATACTACGTAGCTACGTAGTATCAGCAAACTCAAAATGTCTAGTTCTTTAACGATTTTTATTCAACAAACATTGCATTTACATAAAATCTTTGCTTGTTCAATACCTATGAATTTCTAAATTTTTTGAATAATTGATATTTTTGGAATATAGTATTGACACAGCACTTTTTACAGAGCATAAAAATTTAAATTCTAGTTGGGTTGATTGACTAATTTAATTTGCAAAATTGAGTTTGTTGATCCGAATCCTCTAGTGTCGATTCGAATTGGTATGGAAAAACCTACAAACACGTATAATAACCATTATTTGTGAAACTTTATTAATCGTATATTTAAATATAAACAATTTCACTCCATCAACAATTATTTATTTCCACAGCTTTCTACGAAATCTCCATAAAGGCAATGATTCTTAGCATAAATTATGTTTAGAATCTTCTTAGTCATCGTCCCATAATACGCTGATATGTGTAATTGCGCCTGCGATGATTCCACGGACTGTTATTGGTTTTGTTAGAATTCCATTGGCAATTTTATTTACGGCTCATTATTTTCTGTCATTAATTCAAGCCAAGTTAATTCAATATAATTAACTAGGAAAGCACAGCCAATATGTTTATCATAATGTAATCACGTTCGCGATAATGCGAATTATAATTATATCCATACACATAATCCGACTTGGAGGATGTATAAGCAAGTATATAAAAGCTGGTGTGTATTTGTGGAATGGAAAGATGTACGGACACAGATTCTAAAACTTGATGGAAATTTAAATATTTTACACAAATTCTGTTAAAAACAGCTCTTTTTTATACTAATGAGAGTGGCAGTATACAAATTGATGAGAAATAGTGTGAAAAGTGCGGAAAACAAATAAATATAAAACTCGATTTTTGCCATGCCAACTTCGATCTACTCATAGATGTAATTAGAACCCTTTTTATTTCGATAAATACTTTTATGTGATTTTTTTTTAAATGGACAAAATTATTATTTCTTTAATCGCATAAATGCAATACACTCTTCTTTATTTTTATATACATATAATGTAAAATATCTAATAAAGAAGTATAATTCCCAAAAGTAGACTTATGTAATAATCCGCCATTATGTATATTGAAATCCACATTTTACATATTGAGTTATATCTTTTCGAATTGAACTAAACTAAAACTAAATTTTGCGAAATATACTTATTCTATCTTATATTATTTTAGGAGAACTATAGGCTTATTGCATCAGGGGTAAGTAGTAACAGACGTTTTTTTTAGTAGGATCTAGCACGAAATTCAAAGATTTTTTTTGTCGGGATTGGACATGTAAACCATCCTGCATAATATTGTTAATTAATTGTGAATTAATAAATGATAGTAATGAATTTATTTTTACTAAATTCGGATCAGAAGATATATTAATTAAAAAAAAACTGTTAAAAAAAGTCCTTGGGCTAGGGAAGCTAGCATATATAAAAGTGAAAATATTTATATAGAATTTAATTGTGCTTTTGAAAAAATTAGTTATATATATAGTTTCATTGCACTGTATTTTCGCAACAAATATATAATTTTTGCATTTATATTTTTGGTGAGACAATGTACGAATGGAGAGAAATTTTTACCATCCATATTTTATCATCATTATATATTTTTAATCTCTTTGTACGAATTTTCCATTTTATTTACAAAACAATATACTCGTATATAATTAAAACAATATATATATATATATATATATATATATATATATATATATATATATTACTAACCAGGATTTTGAAAGCTATCTGAAAAAATATACATTTAAATCTATTTAGAAAACATCTGTACAATAAAATTATAAATTATGAAAGTTGGAAGTAAAAGAAGATCGGTTTTATACGGAAATTTTACATCGTTGAATGAAAATTTAAAATTTATAAATATAGCTTTTAGAAATGCTTAATTTTTTTTAAATTCTCTTCACCATTGTTTCAAATAAACAAATTATTTCAGCTAAACATCTTTCAAATAAATATCGAATATTAAAAGTTTGAATTTAGCATTTCAAACTTTATTTCTAACAATTTCAAACTTTATGTCTATTCATTTAAAATAGAAACTACCCTAGACAATATTAGAATACCATGTGTTCGTGGAAACTACTATGAAAAACCAAGCAAACTAAAGGGATGAACTTTCCTGCACGATCTTCTCACAAAATCAATAAAAATGTATTTGCTGCACGATGAGGCATTTTACACATAAAATGAAACTTCACTTGTTTGTTATTAAACCTTATCACAAAGATCCAGTTATGATAACATCGTTCTTATGGCATTTATACTGTTTCTAGGTTAGGTTTTCTATCTAAAACTCCTGACTGCTGTATAACTGCTACATAACATAGCCTAGCCATAACATTGCTCTATTTCACGGCAGAATCGGATCCTTAGTTTCTACGTTTGAACAAATAAAAATCTTCTGCTACAGATTGAGATACCACAATTTTTTCTCTACATCCATCGAGCATTGCGAAAACTTGATGGAAATAATCGCGAACATGCATTATGTTAATTAGAGTCGAGTCCCTCTCGATACAAAGCGTCATGTTATAAATTGGAAATGTTACACCGCGTCATCTGCGCCTGATGCTGATCCTGATGCTGATGCAGCTCTATGTACCAACACCAGACTCTGCTTTATTTATGACGATATTAGCCAGAGAATTCCTGTTGGATTTAATTAATTGATGTTGCGCACATAGCAATGCAACTGTCTTTCTACATATGCATTAACTGTTCGTAAAATATGCAAATAGAAAATGAACGACGGAGAGGCAAGGAGAGATTTTTGCATGGAACTAGTTTTGTTCATTGATTCCGCAATGGGTTTGAAAATCGAGAAGGAGCATTGACACGATTGATGAATTATGGTAATATAATATTAATAATTTTATATGAATATATTTATAATATATTATAATGAAACAACTATCATAACTACGTATTCTATAAATTTATATGATGAACATTTCTCAATCTGGTGTTCCAGAATCCAGAGGTTGGCGCTAGTTATATTTTCAACAGTGCTATTCTAGTAGGCTATTTATATTTAATATCATATCTGCGATTAATAATCTCAAAATAAATTTAACATGAATACCTATTTTTTTGAAATTTGAATATAAACTTGAAACTCACAACAAAGTTTGTGTAAACGCAACAAGTGATTCAGATTTTGGGGGATTTTGTACTTGACTACTTTAGTCAAAATTTATTTTATCATTTATGAAGTTATTAGATATAGATATATATTTATAAATTATATTATTAAATAGAACATTCAAGTTCTGAATTTTTGATAAAAACAATCCTAAGTGATAGA
The DNA here is from genome assembly GCF_003426905.1 of Ctenocephalides felis. Lineage (NCBI taxonomy): Eukaryota > Metazoa > Arthropoda > Insecta > Siphonaptera > Pulicidae > Ctenocephalides > Ctenocephalides felis. Next base: position 19,517,778 of record NW_020537758.1, on the reverse strand, counting down.
TGAACTATGAATAATTTGGAGGAATGTTTGTATGATCATCGAGAATATTTAGCTGTCCTGGCAAACGTAGTTTAGCCTTAGAAAATATTTCTAGAAAATTTATATACCATTTATAGTTATGTACTATATAATATCTATAATTGTACAATTGTATTGTTTAAATATAAATATAAATAAATATAAATATAATTAATTATAAATATAAATTAATATGGTTGGTTTACCCACTGCAAAGCATGCCACATATAAATGTTCATGGGGCATATCAATAGGCCTTGCAAGTGCTAGATTAATCTGAAACTGATTTCATTTAAATTGTATAGACACAATACAAGGTTCAATGAATTACGGAAATCTGAACTTTTATTTTTGAATTGTGCTGTTGCATGCCTAGCAAATCGAGTGAGATTTCAAAAACCCAAAGAAAGAATGTACAATTTTACTAAAAAATTGTTGAATGAAATATTCATGCTCGTGGGACACGTTGATAATCATTGCAAGTGCTTGAGATATTAAAAGCTCTAAGGAAAAATTTACAACTTTGTCAAAGATTTGAAAAGTTATGGCAAGCTAATATTCAATTAATAAATCTTGTGTCTTGGTTACCATTGTTTTTATTATTTTTCACCTCCTTAATTTTGCTCAATAATAGGAAAAATATTGTTTTCAAAGCTATTTAATCACTCTATTTTAAACCAGAATGAAATGAATTTATCAAATCAATTTTAAATGTACATTTTTTCATACTTATCAGGTAATATTTTTGGGGTTATGTTTGCCTGGATTGGATTTGTGATAAGAATTTCATTTCAATTATATTTCATAAATTGTACCTAAATAATTTTAATGTTAGCAAATATTTATGAGATTGTATAATGGATTTAAGTTATTTATTTGAATAAACTCTTAAATTTTTTAATTCTTTATGTCTGTAAAATCAAAAATTCATGTTTAATAGATTTGCGTTATTTATTTGGAAAAACTCTACAATTTTTAATTCTTTCAATATGTATTTTTTACAATTAAAATTATAAATCTACAATTTTTCAATCAACCCGCAAAGTCAATTTCCGATTAATTTCTTTGGCAATATTAGATACATTTTAATTCTGATAATTAGGGATGATTTCTAATGAATTCTAAACTTATTTGTTACCAACTAATATGATGTTCTAGGCCTGAATATATTTGACCTAGGGGTTACTTTTGGTATATTCAACCATCATTGAAATTGTCACACAAATCGTAATACGTTGGAAAAGTAGATGATATTAGTAGTTGCGGTGTTAATAATATTGAATAGCAACAATATGGCAAATGAAACAGTACTTCGAAAATTGAGAGAAATATTCGAAATTTTTAGAGAAGGTGAGCACGATTGCAGAAAGAAACAAAAACTAGATCGAACCTCTTTTGGGAAAATGGTGCTTTATGCAAGATGTCGTTGAAGCTAAAATCATCTGTAGGAGGAATTGAATGGACTAAAGCAAAAAAATGCAGGTGGTAGATAACCTACGCTGGAAAATAAAATGCAGTAAAACAGAGCATGTAGACTTTGGACATTCCTTCGGAAAGGGCATCAATAGCAATAAATAACCGCCGTTTGTGGTTAATATTTATTTTTGTTCAATTATTCGATAATAGTGAAATCGTAATATTTTTATTAATTCGTACTAATTGAACAATTTTTCCCTTATTTCCTTTATTGTACGCATGTCTCGATGCCACTCGATGCGTAACCGCCAACCTCTAACCAAGCCTCCATCCTCGGCTGTGTGGCGTCCGTGTGGGCTTGCGTGCCGACGATTTTAGTCGGACCGTGATGTATATACAACGTGGATTTTATATCAAAAGCAACGACCAATGGCAAATAAGTGGACCGAACGTTGAAAAGGCAACGGGTGTGGCTTACTTTACTCATTTCTACCTTATATATGTATCCGAGACATTTGATATTAATGCACGTCACACGCACGTCAACGAAAAAGTCGGGGAAAAATGGAAAAATGGGATATTGATTAGTCTGATAGATGATACTCGATGTGGTGTGAGTCAATTCATATCCAGAGAGTCGATGATTTTGAAAAAAATAGGTTGGAATTTAGAAAAAATAAAATTATTCCATTCGAGGTAGCACATAAAGCATCAAATGCAAATAGGATGAACACTATGTGCACTAAGTAAATAAAAGTGGCAATTTCATAATTTTCTATCGTTTTTCATTCAACGGTTTATAAAAATGAACAAGGTACAAATACAAATCATGCAAATAGTTGACAAAGTTGTAAAATTTTCCACTGTGTTTTTGAAATCACACTCGATTTGTTCACTAGTTCGAATATCCGTAATTCAAAAATTCATAAATTAAAGAAAAGCTCGATAACAATATATAGAAACATTAAATCTATTATTGTGTCAATTAAATTCAGATTAAGCCACTTGCAATGCCTATCAATATGCTCCACGAACACTTACATGTGGCATGCTTTGCAGTGGGTAAACCATCCACATTATTTATTTTTTTTTATTTATTAATTGAATATTCTAGAATATTAAATTTTGACTTAAAAATGTATGATAGCTTTTACATTAATATATTGATCAAACTTATATAAAATTTCTAAGTTAACACATGCAAAACTAGTTTTATAAGAAAATTCTGAGTGTAATATGCAAATTGTGTAAAAAGAAATACAGTGACAAGAAATCATGAAAAAACACGTTTAAAATATAATTTCAATTTTAATTTCATTTCTATACATAAAACGAGCATGTTTTTTCCTACTGATAAAAGGAAGAGAGTCAATATAGAAAACTAAAGGTTATACATACATATTTAGAACCGATAAAAGTGTGATTTCAATTTTAATGCAATATTTGCATTAATAAAAGTTTAGTAAAAAAATACCATATAATAAAAATCTATTCACAAATATGCAACAAACGCATCACTATAGAAAATAGAGTGTTTGTATATGAGATAAATGAATAAACATTTAACATATGTAGAATGAACGAGCTTTTTCTGCTCATTAAACTAAGGGAGTCCATATAAAAAACTAAAGTTTAAACACAAATATTTAGAGCAGATAAAAATTTGGTAAATTAAAAGGTTTGTGACCTCTATTTTGATGCAATTATTTTTATTAATGAAAATTTAGTGAAAAAAATACTAGATCATAAAATTTCATATACAACAAATCCATCAATATAGAGAATGGATTGTATAAATATGAGATAGAGTTTTGAGAATAGGAATTCTTATAAAATACCTATTTTAAAATATTTTTATTAATAAGGATTAAATAAAAAAATTGTTCGAGATGACCAAAAGTCGATTTACAGAAAGGTAATAAATACAATAATACCAAGAATGATTAACAGGAATTAGCTTATCGCAATAAAATTCGATCGCTCACCGCATTTAACAACACAATGCATTAAGTGCAAGAAGTACCTTGGCGCATAAACTTAGATTTATGTTCTAGAATTGCCATAATAAATAAAATATTTGGCGATGCAATAAAACATAAGTCAGTCTCAAAAACAAACTCTGAGCTGGCCTCCTACGGAATGCGGTAACCCGAGTATGATATACGACCGGGCAATATATAGCAATATAAAAATAAAACTATTCGAAAGTTTTATGAGAGTATTTTATTATGAGCACTTTTTGAAAATGTACGTAGAAAATCTGTTTGACAACACGGTACAAAATATTTTCAAAATATTGATTTCTGCCAAGAATGAAAATATCCTTGAGTGAAACTAATTTTGTTTAACTGAAGGCTGTCGGGGGTATAAATATTGATGTTAATTATTTTTAGCCAGAATTGGTAAAGAAAAATTGCGGTAATTAAATTCTCAATTGACACGACTCAAGAAAAACGTGTGTACTTTAATAAATAATAATTTTTATAATATTTTTGATTAGCATAAATTTTTTTTTCGATATATAGAATTTGATACTAAATATAGTGTAAGTTACATGTATAATTAATTTCATTTTTTTGTCAAAGAAGACGACATTGACCAAAAACCAAAAAAAAAATCAATCTATATTCAGAAAAATTCCAAGGTAATGCCTTATTTTTAGAAATGTATTTTTTAATATTTTTCTAAAATTTGTCATCTGTTTCTTTATACTCTATAGACGGGGTAAAATGGGACAGCCAATGGGAGGTAAACAGATCCAATATCTTATTTTTAATATTAAAGGAATTTTACAAAATACTAATAAATAATAAATTTGATTTTTTTTTGCCAAATATGACGACACTGACGAAAAACCAAAAAAAATATCAAACTATGTTCAGTAATTATTAGTTATTTTATTATTTCCCAGTTATTTCTATAATTCTAGAAATGTATTTTTTCACTTTTTTCCAAAAATTTGTCATATATTCCTTTATACCCCATAAGCAGTATAAAATAAGACAACCAAGAGGCACACAGATCTAATGTCATATTTTTAATATTAAAGGGATTTCACAAAATAATAATAAGTAATAAACTTCATTTTTTTGCCAAAGATAAAGACATTGGCCAAAAAAAAACAAACAAAAAATTATCAAACTATGTTAAGTAAAATTCCCACTTAATTCCCTAATTCTAGAAATGTGTTTTTTTACTATTTTTCTAAAATTTGTCATCTGTTTCTTTATACCCCATAGGCGGGGTAAAATAAGACAGTCAAGGGGCAAACAGATTCAATATCCTATTTTTAATATTCAAGAGATTTCACGAAATAATAGCTACATTATTCCAAAATGCAAAATATTAAATTCATGTGTAAATTTTTTACAAAGCTAAAAATGCATATAACCTTGATCTGGTACTTGGTCAGAAATATCCATCAGCAGAGTTGGAATTATTTATTCAATACATGTCTTGTAAAGTCACTTTTTCAACTTAATTTACTGTTTTATTTACTATTTTTCAATTGTTTATACCTTTGCCAAGGTATAGGCTTAGTTAGATCTTTTTACCCTATCCACACGTGAGCTTTTATAGAGGTTATATAAAAAAAACTTTTTAATTTAACTTGAAATTAACAATATATTTTATAAAACAAGTAAATGATATTTAATTAAAAATTATATTAATGTTTCGTAAATTAAACAACAGTGCTCACAACTAAAAAACACGAATGAAATTACTTCTGTTATGGATTTTCGTAAGAATCAAGGTGATAGCTTATACATCTTTTGCCTTCTTATTTCAAATATTGTTATTAAAAAATTGTACGTGTTTTTGAGATATCGGTGGTAGATCTTTTTACCCGCGTGAAGCTGATAGCTTATACATCTTTTGCCCTCTACTTTCAAATACTGTTATATAATTTTACTTGTTTTTGAGATATCTTTGGTGGACCTTTTTTCCCGCGTACCTTCAAGCCCCGCTCTATCCTATATATATAGATATTGACATCTAAATATTATCAGTCAAATGGAAGTCCATCCAATATCCTTTCCTCGGGCAAACTGCTGCAAAATATGATCGCAATGATTTATGACTACCTCGTAAACACATAATAAAACGCCATGTGTTGTATAAACTTAAATTGTTAACTTTTGCCAACAACAAATATGGATATATTGACGTTATGGTATAATTTTATAAAAATATGATGCATTTAAAATTATGTACTCAATGTAGTAATTATGCTGTTCCCAGAACGTGGATTTTAAAATATGGTTAAGAGGTTTATTGATTTTAATGGTTGGATAAATAGATTTTCATTATTAAAATATGTCTGGTATCGTAAAAGTTTATATTTGAGTTATCGTAAAAAATATGTTCACGTGAAAATGGTTTTAGATAGATACAAGATTTTTTAAAGTTTTCAACGAAATATGTAAATAAATATTTAGACACATTTTTTTTTTAATTTTCATCAAAATATGCATTAAACATGCAAATGTATTAAATTTATTCGTGATTCAATTATATTGAATAATTCCTTTGCATTGATTATTTTTAAAAAATAGTCATATTATTAGTGAAATATATACAATTGACTGAAATTACTTCGAGAGTATTTACTTTAAATTAAAATTTTTAACTATATATATAATTAGTGATTGAACAAAACCCCTTGTTCCACGAATAAATTTTAATAAATAAAGATTTTTACTTATATATAGATATACTTTTTTCACAACATTATTACGTATAATTTAATTTTTGTTTTATAAATTTTCTTATTATTTTTTAATATTAAAATGTTACAAAATAAACTTTATGCTATAAAGTTTCTAACAAAAATACGTGGCCGTAAATGTGGTACTTAAACCAAAGATTTCTAAAAAATGATTTACAGTATTTCTCAGTTACTCATTTGACTCCAACAAAACCATTGTTACAATAATTTCTGTCCGACATCGAGTCCTAGGTTAACCGGCAATTAAAATTTTTACAGCTCTATTTTGGCCAAAAAAAGGACATTTTTCGACCATTCTGCGTGTTGACCAAACAAGCGATTAGACACGCTGTGAGGTCCTTCGTCTATTCGTCCTTCCCACTATTTATCCTTTTTTCTGTAATTTACAACACCCATTGTTGGCCAAAGACCATTTTCCATGGAAACACATTTTGCTGAGGAATATTATTTGTACTAGTTAGTTCCGCAATAAGAAATGAAGACTCTCTTGCAGATGCGCACTTCTTGGTACAAAATTCGAAAGTATAATTGAATACAGGACATTTAGATTTTTTGGTAAAAATTAAACAAATAAAACCACACTAAAAATATTTAGATTTCTTATCTAAATTACTGAATTTAATTCTAAATATATAATTAAAGTCTTATTCATAGCAATTGTGTTTCAAAAAGTGTTAGAGTTGTGCGTATACATTGAAGAAACAATTTTATAAAATACAAAGTATCATTTATTACTCGTCCAATTAATATTCTTGTTAATAACAATATTTTATATCGTCCACGCAGATAATTACAAAAGTACAATATTCGAATCAACGTTAATATTTATTTTAATAGAATTATCTAGATATTTCAACATAACCATTATTCTGCTAATGCAATGTCAGTCTTATTATCTTTTATACGAATAGCGTTAATTTAAATCCGAATCGATTCATAAATTCTCAATTCTTATTCAATGAGGTTAATATATATCAGAAAACTTAATCTTTTCTCACCGAAAGCAAATCTTAAGATTTCGTAATAATCGTGAACGACAGAATATTTTATCAACAATATTACGAGTTGATGTAGATTTGTATAGTGTAAAGGATGGTGGAAATCTTACGCACTTTTTACTAATTTTAAATATTTAATTTATATATTTGGTAGAGAGGATCTTGAAGTTCCGCGGGTAAAAATACACCACCCTTTAACAACAATATTTGAAAGTAGAGGGAAAAAGATGTATAACCATCCATTACCTTGATTGGTACGCTGTCGCTATTGGGAAATAAATGGCATTGTTTAAAAATCCATAACAAAAGTATTTTTTTTCGTCTTTAGTTTTTTGGTTGTGAGCACTGTTGTTTAATTTACGAAACCTCAATATAATTTTTAAGTGCACGTTAATTATTTTATAAGATGTATTGATATTTTAAGTAAAATTGTTGATACATATTAAGGCTAATTAATAAAACTAGTAAAATTGATACTTGAAATATTAACCAGAGTAATTGGTTGACATTCTTGGTTTCATAATTATATTTATAAAATAATTAATAATTCCGGCAGACGAGTTAAATTATTTTTATATATGTATTTTTACATTTAGTAAATTATTTACCAGCGACCTGTCTATTCAAAATCAAGTTTTACTGCAAAATCTACATCTGCAGCTCATTGAAACTTCTCAAATAGCACTTTATTTCTTCATTTTATTATTCGCGATATCTTTGCATCTAGTTTGCAAATAAATTTTTCTCAATCATGTTTATTTCAACAGAATTTACTAATAAATTTACTTCAATAACGAGAACAATAAAATGAAGTGAAATTGTTGAACTATAAAATTTTCTCTTCGTTGATAAGAAATTACATCTTGTTTTATTCACGAAGTCATCACGTTATAATAGTAATAGATATATTTGATTATTGGCGATACAATTGAATATGGTTTAGTTTTGTTATAAAATTATTAACACTTAATAAGGACTGTCTGCTTTTTAAATTAGGAAATTGAACCAGCAGAACCACCATATAATTATTATTATAACTCCTTTTACCTGCAATTACATAACAAAATTTCCAATGCTTGAAACCTTTAAACCAGAAATATTAATTAGGTTAATAAAAATAACTGATAAACTTGCTAACGAGTTAAAACTGATTAAATCGAACAAAATGTGACATTGTATAACAAGAATTCTCTCATTCCCTCATAAAAATCTGTATCTGATGACATCCCAAGCGACACATTTCATATCGCTTATGCGATTTCGAATTGACATGCCTTTTTCATATAACTTTAGCAGTAATAAGGTATAATAAATACAACTGTACAAGTGTAATGTCGCAGAATTAATAAAGGAGGATATAAAATCAATGGATTCGAACGTTTTCTGCATTATTAGTAACTTTATTTTATGCGGAATGTTTGAGTTAGCTCTGCGATTTTATATGCTAAATTTATTGCACTGCAAAAATCGAGGAGGTGAATATTTAGATAATCGATTAAGTGACATTTTTCCTCAAGAAAACTTGCAAAAACTTCCTGATTTCAAAAAGTTGCTAAAACTTTCTGATTGAATATTAGCAACATTTAAACTTTGATGATATATTTTCGAAATTTTGACACAACTCATTGTTCCACACTGCGATACATTTTTAAAATTAAACTTGTGTATATATGTCCTTTACGACCATGCCCTATCATAATAAAAAGTTTCATTAAAATCGTCAAAGTAAAATTTTCAACAATTAGGAAGAATTAAAGTGGACGATTTTTACCAAAAACTACTCACCACCATTGCTAGACCTGCCTTCCTGAAATGCTTCATCATGTCAATACAAGTAAAATGTTTTTTGAATTATTAAAATCGGACACTCTGTTCTCTTAAAAACTCAGTTACCGTTTGTGGCACTTTTTGCCCCATATCTTCGGATCGGCTAGACCTGCCTTCGCCAAAAACTAATCAGCACGTCTCCTTACCAATAAGAATCGAATGATTTTGAATTATTCAAATCGCTTAATCGGTGTTTCCGAAATCGTCGACGAAAATTTGTATCCGCACACACACACACACACACACACATACACACACATACATCTTTTTTTTAAGGTATGCCATAATGTTCAGAAACCTCTGAAACGTAAAGATACATAAAAAATTTCATTTTCGATTTTTTTGCGATTACTATAACTTACCCTACGGGAAGTTAAAAACGGCTTGATCTAAACTAATCAACACGTGTCCTTATCGCATCAAAATTTAGAACTAGTTGCATCGAATGGCTCTTTTTATATTTAAAATCGATTCAGTCGTTTTGAAAAAAAAAGATCACATACAAACATACTTTTTCCAATGATCTTTAGCGATTTAGAATGACGTAAAATGTCGATAAAACATAAAACTATCAAATTAGATTTTCTGGCAAAAACATTATTGTTTCCTAAAGGAACTAAAAAATTAATACCATGCTCTTGCTAGAGCACTATTAGATATATGTATATTAACTGAAAAAAAATTTTATAAACTCAAAAAAATAAACCCCTTCTCAAACACGTAACCATGTTTTTTTTAATGACTTACCATTATAATTCCAATATTCAAATTATTTTTCACTTTTACCAACGTCCATTTTATTGTTTTTTCCACTCTTGTTCTGAGTTCTGGACACGCGCTACAATTTCCAACCCCCCGCTATCTAATTTATGATCCTTTTTTCTGTTAATAAAATCCAACGTGTGTTTGGGTATATTCGTATCATATTTTGGCATGAAGAACAAACAAATAATTGATGAACTCATCGTCCACTAAAATAAGAGGCAGATGGTCTATGTGTATACATATAAACCCACAAACAAATATATATACACACAACCAAATTTATAAATATATTTATATATATCTATATATATATATATATATATATATATATATATTATACAATTAAATACTATTGGTGGTTATTATAAAGTTTCGATTCAGGGTTGTTTTTTGTTACAGATTCGATTTTTATACATTTTTGCTGCGTGATAAATAAGGGTTGCTTCTACTCTTTATGATATTCAGGTGAAACGAAGATCTTCTTTATTGACTATAATTTATTTTGATAAAAATTGCAAATTATCCTGTGTTAGACAAACAGATATCATTAGCATATAGGTATCAAGCAGATGTTTTTAAATTGAATATATTATCCTTTATCTTAATATTTCATATAATAATTGAGAAAAACTGAAAAAAAAAGACTTTAAAATGAGCAATAAAATGATGGAAATCTATTATTCACAAATCGAAATATGTTATGCAAGGAATTACAAATATTTATTGCATTTTAAAAACCATTTCTAAATGAAAAAGTTCCGAAAGAAATGAATTACATTTTTCGTTAATTATGACTTTACTTGGAAGTTTAGGCAAAGAAGTTTGTGAGATAAATTCTATACTTAAAATATAGAATCTTCTCCTACATTACAATTTGTCACTGTGTTTGTCATTAATATCAATATAAAATTATATCCTTAAACTATATCAAATATCGTCCACATGAGTGAGATTAAAAAGAAATTATCTAATAAAAAATAAAAGATATCAATTTCATTTCCCGCATCATCATCGTTCATATGTTGAAGTTTCTATTTTTGTTGATAATTAATAAAACGCATTGATGTTCCTTTTAATATTAAAAATCGCAGTAGGGGTTTTATGTATCTAAAACTACCCTTAACCTATATTAATAAGTGCATTTGTATATTCTAAAATAGAATACGTTTGATGAATTTGCTCTGGTTCTTTTTGATAGGTTACACCTTGCATAATTTATGAAATAGTAATTTTTTTATTATTGGACAAATGCACTTTTAATTGATATAGCAAACAGCTAAAATAAGCTAAAATTTAAATATTAAATTTACTTACTAAAATTGTATTTAACAAAAATGCATTCTCAATAATAATCTCCAGAAGGTTGATGTTGAAGGTAGAAGTCAACACTGATATTTTCGTGAAAATTAACTAAATTTAATCACCGAAAAACCATTCAGTAACCTCTCCAAAACAATTTTCAAATGATTTCACTAACTGAGCATCTCGAATTGACTTGTGCAAATTTTTTGTCAACGATCCGTGCAAAATCCAAAACAACATGACGCAAGTACCATATACCATATAACCATTGTCTAATTGACTTGGTACACGTCCAGACCCGTGCCCATTTAAAATGGTATTTAGACCTTATCCAAGAATTTCTTCCGGTTTTTGTTTGACATGAAAAAAATTGTGTTCAAAAACACCCCCGTAGGGTCAAACAGGCCACACACATCAGTTTCGAAGGAAGATCGAGGTAACAGAGTGTTTTTGCTTTCGAAGAGCAAATGTAGGGTGTAGTGACTGAAGAAAATGACAAACAAATTAATTATATAAATATTGAAACAACATATATATATATATATATATATATATATATATTTGAACTCAAAACGTCTCAGGGCGCAAAATTAACTCCAAATTAACTTTCAGACTACTTCCCGTGATTTGCTCGCACGCGATGACCCGGGCGTAAACATACCGGGTCGTCGCGCTGCAAGTCAAAGATGTTTAAGAAATTAGTATAATTGTCAGTGTAATTATTAATGATTGCATTTTTATTGTCAATTTGAAACAATAATTGTGGTTAAAGTATATAATATTAGCATAACATATATTTATATATATTATTTACTTAAAAGACTTTGCTTTCGACTCTAGTTAATATTTTTTACTCCATGTATTCTATTTTATTTACTACCCGAATTAAGTTATTTATCTCTTGAGCAAATAAAATACCACCCACATTCCATGTTTATTTTTCCCAACGCAACTTTCCAAAAAATTGCCTAATCATTTATAATTCTTAAAACTGACTCTCGACCTGATCTTAATAGACATGTCAGATCTTGCAGTATTTCTAAAGTCCCTTGAGGAATAAATATATTATTAATGGTGTTTTAGAAAACTTTTAACTCGAAATACAGATGTCTCATTGTTACAATTGTGTTTTCTTAAAAACTGGACTATTTACAAAACTGCAAGATCATTACGGAGGGCTTTCAGGCAAAAGCCTGAAGAGAAGAGGTAGTAGAAAAGAAATTTTGGATATCTAATATTTTGGATAATTCTAATATTATTTGCTAGTGGTGCTCAATGAGATAAATAATAATCCAACACAAAATAATTCTTCGATACAATTTATGTCTTTCAATTTCATTCATTAACCGAGCATATCATATAATAATCGCCGACCCATTTCCTCAATATTTTTCCTTATTAAATCTCCTCCGTTGCATTTCCTGCAAGGGTTTTCCACTTAACCTAATCCACTTGTAATACAAGATTGTCACTTAGGCTTCGGGGCAGCCCCAAATTTCTTACCGGGGGGTCCAGCCCCCAGCCCGGCAAATGTTTTTCTTTGCGACGTAGGAAGGTGGTTCTATGACGATACACATAGAAAATATTACAGCCAAGGAAAAAAACGACATTATGTGAAAAACATAAAAGGGCGGGAAAGGGGCCGCCGCACAACATTATTACGCACAGCTTGATATTGAGTAGAAATAATGAACGAAAATAAATCTATTTCATGTGTGTGAGGAAAAATATATCTTGGACCAGGAAGGAATTGGACGTTTTCCAGAAAATATTGATAAAAGACTATTAGAAGTTTTAAGGTAAAAACTGGTTATGGTCAAGAAACGAGTCTAATTAATGGAAGTAATATATCAGAAAACTAAGTTTTATTTCATATAAATCTTATAAAAATTTAAATTGCCATATGTTATTTTTTTTTATTTCAAAGAGCTTTTATCACAGAATTTTCATTTTAACAAAATTTTAGTACAGTAGAATAAAGTTTTTTGGGTAAATTTTTGCTATCCATATTCATGTACAATTTTGGATTTTAATTTAATAAGCATGAAAGTATTATGATTCTAATTAATCAAATTAATTTATTGTCTATTTAAAGAAAGACTTAGTCATAAAATTCATCAGTTTTCTCCAACATATCTGACAAATGACCAAGACAAAAATATAAATTACTAAATAATATATCACAACTAGAGCATATTTTAGTGTTAATATTTGAGTTTTCAAATGGTAATACACTAAGAACTGAAGGAATAACTTCTACTAATAATATTTTTTTCGAAAAAGTATCTTAAATATATGCCTTAATCCTAAGTCAATAATATTTTGTAATATTCTAGAAAACTCTAATGAACATCATTTTTAAATTTAACGAAACTTAGAGTCCCTTAAGAAAGTTGTATCTAATCCTACAAATCCATTAGAAATGTTAAATTTATGGATCTACGACATTAGTGAGTGATATTTCAGTATTTTTCTTGAATGTTTCATAAACATTATTTTGAATTAAATTTTCACATCTTAATATGACCTTATAGATATAGATATGATAAAATAATACAAGAACTATATATCTATGTCTTGAAAACTATCTATCTGTAATTCTTTAAATGAATAAAAAAATGTCTGCTAAATATATGTACATTAGTGCTATTTTCTAATTTCTTTAAAACAGGTTTCAGAAAAAAAAAACATTTAAAAAAATTACAAAAGCAAACTGTTTACCTTAAAAGCTGAAGCTTTTGAAAACTGTATATTTGTAATTCTACAAATTAATTAGAAAAGTGTCACAATATTTGTCAACAATATTTTGAAAATTCTCTTGAAAATTTAAACAAGGTTGATTTATGCAAAAGTAATAAAAAATTAGAAAGCTCTATATGAAATTTATAAACAAAATTTGGATAAAAAATTTAATTTTTAGGGAATTATGTCTCATCATATGTAACATATTCTATTTATATTTCTATCCAAGTAAAAGTTCACTACTGAAGCTTTCCAACGATAACGTTTGCGTTGAAACATAAGCTTTTCGTTAAGAGAGCTTTTTGGGGCGGAGGGCGTTGCGTTCGCAGAGAGGGGATCATCATTGATATAAATTACTCGCTTATTGTTCGACATCGAGAAAGCGTTTCCATGTGTAAATAAAACAATTTACTGTTTCCTTGTCGCCAGGAAAATGCATTCGAATAAAGATCGCTATCTGGAACACACAGAAATTGTAATCAGAGAGTCGACAAATCGCTTTTTCTAACATCTGTTAACAGAAACTTGAAAGAAATCTTAAAAATTAACCAGAATATTTTATTTAAAAATAATATTTATTTATTCATTTACTCTGCAATCTGTTATTGGAATAAAAAAAATGGTAACAATATATGAGATGGCAAGGTATAACATTATGATCAGATATTAAAAGTGTAGAATCTACTAGGAGTAAAATATAAACAAAAGCAAACAAACATCGATATTACTATTAAAAGAGAAATTATATGGAAATATTTAAGTGAGATAAATAAATAAATATTTTAGCAAGAGAATCGACGAATTTTATATATTATGTATGCAATAGTTATAAAATAAATAAATTTGCTTTCTAAACGTTATTACAAAATTAAATAAGAATTAGTTTTCTTTGAAAATTGTATTTAAAATATATGAATAATTTTTTTCTGCTAAATTTTTTTTTTACAGAAAGTTAATACAAATTTAGAGATTATTTTTTAATTCTATTAATCAAGAATATTATAACAAATTAATAAATATTTTTTTACCAGCTCAAAGACTACATATGTGATATGTATGCATTTATTACTCTGTTTTATGGGTCGTTATATTGTATGATATATGTATATGTTAAGAAGGGAGGTTGTTTGTACATATAATAGTACAATAGCGAATAATTTTAGTGACAATAATTCATCAGATATGTTTTTCGTATCTTGATTTTTATATGAATTATTTTGGTACGTTTCCATTCAAGTTCTTCTATTTATTTTTGCAAGGTATGAAGGACATATGTCTAGATAATTTTAATAAGTTGAAGCACAAAACATCTAACCCTCTAAAATACTTTTGTCTACTATTTGGTATATAAAAACATACTATAAATGTTTATATTAAAATAATAATTAATAATATTCAGAAAACAAAATTTGGAAGTATAAGCATAACCCTTGGTTAGAATAATAACTGAACAAATCAAAAAAATCTGCTTTTATCCAAAGTTTTAAATGTTAATTATGTTAATATTATTATGTATAAATAGTTCTCTTATTGCTGGATAATAATAAACACTTGAATAGGCATTTTAATTAATTTTTCAAAACGTATTGCTGTCTCCAATAATGAAAGCTCCTTATGTAGATATTGGAGCTTTATCTACCAATGCACAAATATACTTATTTGAAATATTTAAAAATAATTTAAACGTGTTGAATGAGTTAAAAAGATGCCATGAATGTATGAAATAATGTTGTGTGTGCCAATGTTAGTAGGTAATATTTTTCATAATTTTTTCACCTTCTGGTTTTCTACATTTTGTTATTCTTACATAGATCATTTAATATTTTGCTCATATATATTCGTTTAAATAACAATGTTCCAAATTATCATATAAACTTCTCGGAGTTTACATCTATAACTTGTTATATTTTATTTATGAATTTTCCTAGAAAATCGTCAGAATTTTATTATTACTAAACAGGTGACATGTTTTGTCGAGTGGACATAACAATTTAAAAAATAACTCATATCGAAATGATAGGGGTTATTCTCACAACGTTTCACACACAAAAATACAAAACGTATTATTATTCTATTCGTTGCAACAAAAACGTTATCAAAAAATATATTTTTTATTTTCATTCTTTGTTGTTGGGGCGATCTTTTATAAACGTCGAAAGCGCATAAGTTCATAATTTTTATAAAGTCATTATTCAAAAGATCCTGACATTCGGAATATAAAATGATACACACGCATTCGAAAAATAGAGATAAAAACGATATACGAAATAGATGGATTAGTTTACAGAATTTTATAAACAGGTCCTTGCATTGAAGGATCACAATGGTGAAAAAAAATTATAGCCACTCGAGATTTTATTGAGCTGCTTATAATAAATAAAAGATTGTTATTTTGTTGATTCGATTTGTGTGATTGTGTGGATGAGAAACTATTGGACTTTGGATTATTTTACAGTTAAAACGGCAGTTGACTCAATTCCCATTTGACGTAATGTCATATTGGGTCACATGTGGAACAAATAATCCATGTAATCAAAAATGAGCAATAGTTAAAAAAAATTAAGAGAAATCAATTGAACTTTGTTTCACACAAACGATTTGATATTATTAAGAAATTTCTTTATCTAAGAAGGAAAACTAAAATCTTTACGTTTCACAGGTTTCTGAACATTTTGGCCTACCTTAGAAAAAATGGATGTGTATGCTTCGACGATTTCGGGCGTATGTAACAACCGATTTGAAATATTCAAAAAACATTCGATTCCTATTGATAAGGAGACGTGCTGATTAGTTTTTGGCAAGAGATGATCCAGCCGTTTCGGAGATACGAAGTAAGGAGTGCAGAAAATAGATATCGAGTTTTTGAGAGAACGGAGCATCCGATTTGAATGATCCGAAAAACATTCAATTCGTATTGATGGTGAGAAGTGGTGATTGGTTTTTAGCAGAGACTGGTCCAGCAGTTTCGGAGAAAACTAATTATTTGATTTGCATGATTTAAAAAACTTTCTGCTTGTATTGACAAAACAAATGCTTTTGTAAGAAAAAATAATTTGTTCAAAAACATTTTTTTTTGTATATCAAAAATAATTCAAATTTTAATTTTTGTTCTGGCTAAAGTTCTAAAGCTTAGCAGCAGTTATACTTTGAATAATTATTTTAACTTTGCAATTCAGTTTATATAATTCTTTTAAATATCAGACAATGTTTCAGTATTTATAACCATAGATTTAAAAACATTTAATATTCATCGAATATTTTGTTACAGTATGGGAAAATCAAGCAATTTGCCCTAAATCACGATGCCATACACCACTAGTTTGGATTTTTGTTTTAAATATTGTATGCAGAATGGCTTTAAAATTAACTTTGTTTTTCGAAATTTGTGAAAATTTGTAAAACTCATCATACCATAGTTATTGTAAACGAGCGCCTGTTTTTTACGTTCCTACAAAATTAATTAATTTTTATCAAAAATTCCAAAATTCTATAACAAACCATCATTATCATTTCTCACAAGTCCAGGTGTCAAATTTTCCAGATACTTCGTTAAAGATAAATATCTTATCAGTTCTGGATTCGTTATTGGGCCTCTCGGCTAGATTAGCATCTAGCTCATTGCTCCACTCCGCAGGGAGCTGCTGAATTTCATAAGGGCACACTCTTCGCCGCATGCAGCTGACATAACAAAAAAAATATATAAACAAAGTGACCAATAATGGGCACGAGTGCCAAAGCAGATGCCTATAGATTGGTCGAAATTTTATTGTTTTGGTAGTAGATTTATTGATTTTGGAAGTAACACCTTAGGTAAAAAAGATTGACCTTAATTTGCGACAAGTTTAGATGCAGAGATAATAATTGTGCCCATAATTATGAAAGTGGTCTAAGTCATATATTTCTTGTTTCGAGATATTTAATGATTTGCATTTGAATAAATTAAAAAATATTTTTACATTATGCGACATTTTAATTTTCAATTTTATTAGTCTTGATTAATGGAAATTGATTATGAATATGAAATTTTGTGTGAATTTCATACGATAATATTGTTTTTAAAGGTCAAATTGACTTAGACCATTTTCAAAATTAACTGAATGTCCTATAAATGACTTAAAGCAATAAAAACTTTGAGTTTTATTTGAAACAATAATTTTATTGAAATAATTCGTGAGCATTTATTAATTATTTTTAAACGGTAATCCATTTTTATCATTATTTCGAGTATTTAAGATTCTTAAAATGTTCCTGAAAAACTGGAGGGATATACGGTAGTAAACTCATAATATCTTTGTTTTTCTTCCGATACTGGTCTAATGCTGGTGTATAATGGAAGTAATTTAATATTTCCGTATATTTTTGGTCTATCTCTTTTAGGTGAAAGATCCAAAACGTGAAATGTAGAACCATCTAAAAAAGTTTTATAAAACAAAAAATTTTATAAGGTTCATTTTTCAAAAATCTCATCCATTGAATTTGTAGCCGAAAGACAGATTTGCCTGCGGTATTTTTTTACTATTCTTGTTATTGTATCTTCTAATGATTTCGTTGAAATAAAATCCGGCTGCGACATTCGCTTTTAAACTAACGTGGTATGAAATAACTGATAGATTAATTATAATTATTAATTATAAACTCATTTTTTTTTAATTTTGACTTAGACCACTTTCATAATTATGGGCACAATTGACTTGTTTTTTTTTTTTGATAGACATGTATTTGAAGCAACGTACTAAAAGTGATTTATTTCAAATGTAGAGGTCCACGACTTTTCGCATTAAGTTTTCTTTCTAATTTTGCTTCTGACCTCATTTGGTAAATCAAGTAATCTTAAAAAAACTCTAAGAAATAAATTTTTACAAAATTATATGCATAAATCAAATTTATAATCGCAAATTTCTTATACAATTCTTATAAAGTCTCAAATTATCATCTGCTCATTCGCAAAACCCCAAGTTTCTTTTCCAATGCAAGTTCGCTTAGAATAGGGGGCGTGAAAATGAATACAATTTGATTAACCTCTTTGTGAGGCCAAGGGAGGATGCATTCGTTCTTTCAGGCGAAGTTCCTGGATGCCATTACCCGATTATCCCACTTGTTTGTCCGTGATTACCCCAAAGAACAAGATAAATAAGATAACTACCAGGCAAATAGAATACTTCCCGCAGAGTGTTTGCCCTGATTCAATTCATTACTTAGCGGTAACTCGGAATGAGCTGATCAACTGAGATATTGATTCATGAATAGAAAACAAAATTTTAACTTCATTTTGAATTTTTTTTTTTGATTTATTTTTCACAGCAAGCTATACAAAGTACATTCAGCTACATATTGTTACAGTTATATATTATATGACTGCGTAAGAAGGATCGCTATCCTGCGATAGCACCTTCTTAGATGTTATGTTATATTTTGTAGTAAATCATTGCAGATTTTTTGTGAGACGCTTTGGTGGTAAAGGCTTGAGCAGATCTAACGCTAATACGTTTGGATGACGACTTAGACGAGCTTTATATCTGGTGCAGTAAAGACTAATTTCTTCCTCTGTAGTTCGAATTCTGAGATCTTGATGTATCAACCAATTTGGTATTTTGGAGCGTTCACGATTTCTTTCAAAATTTTATTTTGAACCTTTGTAGAATAGTTATGTTCAATTTACTGGCCGCACCCCATAGTTGTAGGCCGTAGGACCATATTGGTTTAATAATTTGAAAATTTGATAAGATTTTATCAACCGCCAAAATTTGTGTTTTATTGCCCCTTGCTTATATTTTTTATATCGATATCATTTCGTCCGGACTATAAATGTGTATAATTGATACAAAACTAATTTGTTTATTTGGATGCGATCGCATAAATCTCGCGTCACGAAATCCGAAGACATCGCATAACACGAAATTAAAAATAAAACCGGACAAAAAGAATGACTAACAGGAGGCCGTCATGAAATATAATGAAATCATGAAATAATATCAAATCGAAAATATAAATAACAGCGTCTAGAGCTTTGAATGCGGTTTTGCATTATTTATGTCGATCGCACGGTCACTTGAAAACGTGCTAATAAATAATACTATAGGAGAAAAAATGCATCCAGACACGATAAAACGCAAAATGACATACAGTTACGCAAGTTGGAGAATAAATCTTGGAACTGACGATGGGTAAAAAAAGAACCAACAATAATAAGTTAGTTGTTACAACGCGATGATTGTATGATGGCAAATCGGTCGATAGTTGAGGATTTTATCCAACAATTCAAGATACGGATACAAGGCTTAAATGTTTAACATAAGCAAAATAAAAAAAATACAGCATACACACATGATCAAAATTATTCTTAGTATTCTATAAGTTAATATAGAAATACGACATGAAATGCTTTTGATCAGAGCTATCCTAAGTGTTCTATAAGTTTATGTGATTCCATAATTCCTTGTTCATTCTCCTTGTGATGATACTATTGTAAGAGACTTCTGATTGTTATATAATATATACTACAGCAATGTCCTGAAAGGCTATTTTTAACTAAAATAATATCAATCAAATATTTGTTAAGTAATCATTTACTCAACTGTATGATTAGTGAATATATCTACCTTCTACCTTCATAACGAGTAGTCGTGGGATCCATTCTGGCATTTAGGTTTTTTATATCTTCCAATTTACTATAAGAATTTTCTTTAATTTATATTAGTACAACAGAACTATCAAAATAAATTTTAATTCAAGATATAATTTAAAAACAAGTTGGCGCAGAAATTTTACTTTCTGTTACTATTTAGCTACCTTGCAATCATGGAACTTATTATGGCATATAGATTTTTTTTATGTCTTTCAATTTACTATGAATATTTCTTTAAATATATATATATATAATATATATATATACTAATATATAGTTTTACTAATATATATATATATATATATATATATATATATATTAGTAAAACAAAACTATGTAGATGAAATTTGAATTTGACATTTAATTTAAAAACAAGTTGGCGCAGAAATTAATTTTTATCAATCCAATCCAATTTTCCAAATTTCATCAACATTATACTTCAATATAAAAGAAACAAACTAAGTAGATTAATAAAGTATTAATAGAGCCCGTAGTAGTATAATGGTTAAAAACTGAAACTAAACTAGTCCTGAGTTTGATCCCAACCTTGTCCAACTCGATATCAAGCAGTATGATATCAATTTTATTACTTTCTAGGATGTACTATAGCAAAAACATCTCATATAACACCTAGTTCTGATCGCTGCTTACAAAGAAAAAAAGTAGTGTCTAGTAAATATTTTTGTTTTTGTCCAAAAATAATATTTGCTTGTCTCCGATCACACACAATATCCGATGTTTCCGATCATCAACATTACTCCAACACAAGAAAACCAACTAAGGGGGCGTCCATTAATCACGTGAGGTTTTTAAGGGGAGGGGGGGTTTGACAAAAAATCACGAAATATCACGTGGGGAAAGGATGGGATGAGTAAGATATCACGTGTATTCATTTTTTAACTATTTTTTTTAAAAAAGTTCAAACATAGTCAAAAAAAAAATCAAAAATTTTACAGTTTTTTCACGTAACTAAATATACACGTGATGTTTGGAGGGTGAGGAGGGGTCATTTTGATCACTATGCATCACCAAGGGGAAGGGGGGTTCCAAAAAATCGTAGTGTACGAAACCAGGTGATAAAACACCTAGGGATGATCGCTGATAAAAAAGGAAAAATGTAGCGTCTAGTAGAAAAATATTTGTTTCTGTCCAAAACTAATATCTTCTCCCCTATCACGCGTTACTCTACGCAACAATCAATGATCTTTACTATTTATTTCACTTGACTTTCGCACAATTTTCGACTCCAAGAAAGAAGTAACCGAAGGCCAAAAATAAGTACCTACTCAAACCGACAAAACCTTCTTTGTCCTTTTGAAATCTAAAATCAAGTTCCTATTTTCTCTCAAATGAGCTGTGAAGTCTGTTATTCGTTTTATTCTAGTTGATCTCGACTCGCGTACTGTGTAATTATTGTGACCTTACAATGTGCCCTTATCGTAAGGGTCTCTTGAGTTCACTGGCGTACCGGAAACTGGGGTGCTAACATTCTTTAGATACAAATCGCGTTTTGGAAAAGATTCGTTGTAATAAATAATATAGAGGAAGAAGTAATTGTTTGATGGTAGTAAGAAA
>NW_020537758.1:19440947-19494781 GCF_003426905.1 Ctenocephalides felis | reverse complement strand
TTTTGATAGAAAATGCCGATTTTTTTTTTAGTAGTTTATAGATTTCAGAATTTATCGTACTTTTATCATATTTAATGTTGAAGGTGTAAGATATAAATTGAAGCTAACTATACTTCAATGGCATCCAAGAAATATTGAGCATTCACATAAATTACCTGCAGAATTATATAATCACACAGTATTTTAGAATCAAAAGAAAAAACTATTACAATTGATGTTTTAGGGGTTCTGAACATTTTGGGATACCTTAGAAAATCGATTGTGTTGTTTTTTATATAGCAAAGGAAATGCCTTTATGCATCCCAGACTGTACGTGTGTGTGTGTGTGGATGTGTGTGTGCGGTTGTGCATGCGTGTGTATTGTATGATACAATTTTTTGTCCACGATTTCGGGCGCACGGCTCAACCGATAAGGAGACGTGCTGATTAGTTTTTTGGCAGAAGTTGGTCTAGCCGTTTTGGAGATATGGAGCAAAGAGTGCAGAGATTCATAATATATTTCATTTGTATTTACGTAATAAAGAATTAATTGAATTTTTGCAAAGGCAGGTTCAGCGGTTTTGGGGATCCAGAAAATAAGTCAAAAAATGCCAAATGTCTAAAACCAGATGAGTTCGACAGCCTGGATCAATCGATATGAATGGGTATTATAAAAACTTTCAAGAAATTTCAAAATGTTCAAAATAAAAAGAAAGTAATTTAAAAAAAATGCTAAGTTTTCAAAAAGTTTCCTTAAAATATCAGTATCTTTAACAGAGGCAATTTTCTCAATATTCAAATTCTTTATTATTTATTATTTCCAGATTTGTAACTTAAAAAAAAATTACGAACTATCTTACCTTAGCGATTCTGAAGCAGGCTAGCCCAAACTAGTCCCATTTTCACAGTCATGGACAAGCTCGACATCAGACATTATTGTTGTCAAAATTCCACTTGAAATTACAGATCTCAAATATAGCCTTTTGTGAAAATTGTCCATCGTGGGTATAGCTGCAAAAATAAAATAAATAAAAAGTCAGCAAAAATTCGAGTGTAGTTAATTAGCCGCAACAGGATTGGACAACTACTAGGTGGCCATCCATTCAAGAAGTCATATAATATCGTAAGCACATTTACCAAATGTCTTTGTGTGACAGATTGCAATTGAAAAAATCTTACCTATATATTATATATAAATAAATTAAACACTTACATGTTCCTCATTGCTTTTAGCAAACAATACACTATCCAAATCCATTCGAAAAGCAATTCTTATGACCACAAATCACACCAGAAATAACACTATATTGCATGTGCATCTTTTCTGTAATGGCGGCGATCAATATAAAATAGTTGACGAATAATTCAGATGATCTTGCACGAATAGTCAAATTTATTATGACGTAGATATGCCCAAATTCTAATATACTAGCGACATTAATTCATACTATCGACACCTGAACCATACCTGAACCAATAATCGATATTTGCTATTAAATCGAAGTTATCGATTTATTCATTCTGTAGTTGGCTATGATAAAAGATTTTAAATCTATTATGTTAATACTATTATGTCTTCGAAGAAACATTGCACGTGCGTTTATGTATATTAAATATTTTTTTCTTTTAAGTTGTAAAATGTATTGAAAATTATTATAGTCAACACATAAGTGAAGAAACGAAAACAATTTAGAAAAAAAAATTATATTTGAATTATATTATATATATATATATATATATATATATATATATATATATATTGTATGATTCTAAATTTGATGTTGACATATGTATTAACAAAGTCTAGTAATCGGGAAATTACTACCCGATTACTAGACTTTGTTAATATTTGAGTTAAAAAGTCGGGCGTTACATCTAAAAAATAGTATGATAGTTTTTAGAAATTTATTTAAAATCCATACGTTTCGGCTCGCATCTTAGCTTTCATTCAGTTGCAACCAATTTAACTATAAAAATTAAAACTAAATAAATAATAGGTCAGAAATTTCATAGAAAATAGAAAAATAATAATAGTAATAATAATAATAATAATAATAATAATAAAAACACTTACCATTTTACATTTTAATTAAATTTTTAAAAACTCTCATACTATTTTTATTGATGTAACGCCCGATTTTTTAACTCAAATTAAATATGTTATATATTATATAAATTAAATATATAATATATTAAATATATTATATATTATATTATATATTCAAATATTATATATATATATATATATATATTATATTATATTTATATAAATACATTAATATTATTAATGCATATTGATGAAATACAAATAGTTATAAACATTTTGATGGAATTACCTTATTTATTATTTGTACAATATTTATTTTTCTTTTCATCATGTATAATTTTCTATATATATATATATATATATATATATATATATATATTAATTGGTTATGTATATATAATTAGGCATAGCTAATAATAATATTATTTTCATTGAAAGTGTTAATATATTTTTATTGAAATTTTCCGATGTTAATCGATTTCTGGATTTTTTTTAGCATATTCAATGTTGGTTAAATTTGGCAAATCAATATATTTTTTTGTATTGTTTAACATGAAATACTTCAGAGAAACTTTTTTGTAAATATTTAGAGAAACATTTTTGTAAATATTTAGAGAAACATTTTGTGTACAATTTAGTTATATTCATATCAATGATTAATAATATTATTAATAATAATGCAAACTAATAAAATACGACTGGTTGTAAACTTTTTGTTAGATAGAAAATAATAAAAAAATAATTTTACCTTATTTATTATTTGTATAAAATTAATTATTATATATAATTTTCAATTATGAAATGTGGTATATATAGTAAAGAATATAAAATTAACTAATAGTAATATTATTTTTATTTAAAGTGTTAATATATTTTTACTGAAAAATTCCGATGTTAATTGATTTTCAGTATTTTTTAGCATATACTGTATCTTTATCATTTATATTTTTAATTTTTATAAAATTGTTATATTTTTTTTTAATTGAATAAGGTGATACAACTGGGAATTATAGTATGTAATTATTAAAATTTAATATATAACTACAATATTTTTTATACTATTTCCAAATAATAATTTATATTACGAAAGTACAAGATTACTTACAGGGCCATGTCTGGGTATAGTATATGGACGCCTGCGTGCAAACATATATTTGACTGTCCTTCAAAATAAAATGATAGAAAAATATCAAAATTAACTTTTAGACTTTATGATGTAGAAGATCATGCTTTTATGAAAAAATCGACTGGACAAATCGGAATGGATGGTCTTTCAAAGTCGATGAATTTTGAAGAATTTAAGCTCTTGTAATTTGTTATTGGTTGTTACTCAATGCACTATCTGCATTGAGAAGTTTAGAAAATATATATATATATATATATATATATATATATATATATATATATATATATATATATATATATATTCTGCCAGATTTTACGAGTCTCTGATTATTACCCTGAAATTGCATTAAAACTATCATTTATAATATCTCTCAATAATTAACAATTGCTGTAGCAATACTCAAAATCAATTTTCTCATATACAGAAGCTAAGCACTTGCACAGTCAACAATTTTAATCCCGAAACAATTCTGATTAGATAACAATAAATACATTTTATTATCATCTGGCAACAATTTAAATTTTTGGGGCATTTTTCACAGTATATAAGTCGCCCCACAAATGATATCACATCATTGTGTATTTTGGAGCTCGAGGCGACCTTACAGAGGTGAGTGTTTAAGGAATAATTTGTATTATGTAACAACTTTATTTATTTAGTTTCAAATAGGTGATATGTTTTTGTTTTGATTGTTTGACCAATGTATTTGTTTTGCTTGTTCCAGGATTTCATACAAGGGCGTGCAACTACGGAAACTTATTGTGCATTAGTTTTGTGATATTATTCTATCTATGTTTTTAATAATTTGATTTTAAATTTACAAATTTTATATTTACTTATTTTTATTATTCGGGGTTATTTGTGTCCATGCTTTTTATTTTTCTTTTCCGTTTATGCGAGGACTTTAATTCGAAATTTTTATTGTTGATCGTTCATCGTATGTTTTATCGTTTAAAACGATTTTTAAAGCCGGGTTTGCGCGTTTATAATACGTTCCTATCGCCTACCCCCCACGATAGGTTCCAGTAGTTCGCGATTTAATATTAAATTAATTTAATATATTAGTTTTTTGTTCTTACTTGCCTGTGTATGGTTGCTTGCAAAGTTTTCCCAGGGCGGAGCAACGCCATGCACATTAATTTTTAATTAGTACTATATGTACAAATAATGTACAATATTTTGTTTTTATTATGTTTACTATTAGTATGTTACGGCATACATGGATGCAAATAACTCATCTAAAAATCTAAAATCCGATTTGTGTATTAAATTACTTATATTTACTTTGATGATTTTTTTTGTTATTATTTAATGGACGCGATTTGATCAATTGAATTAAAATTTTTCGTGGTTGCACAATAGGTTTCCCTGGACGGAGAAATATGGAAAATGAAGTATTTGATGTTAAGAAAACAGGTATGAAATTACAAAATCTATAATTAAATTTATAATTAATAAAATATACATTTATTTCAGTGTAACCAGCCTACACAACTGATACCAGGAATATAATTACCAAGACCTACTACTACAACCGATAGGAGTATATGTGCACCAGCCCTGTTTCATATACCAGGACACTAGAATGGGCCAAATTACCACCAGGAAGAGGTTATGTAGAGGTTTTTTCGTATCAATTACAATTAGACCTAAGTTAGTTATAAGTGTATAATTTTTAAATATTATTACCGGGGCCCCGTTTGTATGCTAATCCCTATTTTTAGGGGCATTTGTGTTTTTTTTTCTCGTTTCAGATACATTTTCAAGAAGATTTGCGCACTCAAGACCACCAGAAGTCCAAAAGTTAGGCACGCTATTATTAAATTGATTACATATATTAATAAATCATTTTTGTTTCAGAGTTGTCCACAACTTTCCAAAAAGAGTACCAGAAAACCTGCTCAGGACCAAATAGGACGAACAGAAGACCACTATCAAATTGGACAATACGTGCAAAAAGTGAAGTGAAAGTTATACTATAATTATATTATATTATTATTATTATTAGATATTTATTTATATTATATCATAATTAATGAAATAAATATCCATTTTAGTGTGACCAGCCTCCATAATTGATATCAGAGTCATAATTCCCAAGACCTACTACTACCAACCAATAGGAGAATGGGTGCACCAGCCCTGTTTCATCTACCAGGACACTAGAATTGGCCAAATCACCACCAGGAGCAGGTTATGTAGAAGTTTTTCCGTATTAGATACAATTATACATAAGTTAGTTATGAGTGTCTTATTTTTAAATATTATTACCGGGGCCCCGTTTGTATGCTAATCCCTATTTTTTAGGGGCATTTGTGTTTTTTTTATTTTGTTTCAGATATTATTTCAAGAAGATTTCCACAAAAGTGCGCACTCAAGACCACCAGAAGTCCGAAAGTTAGGCACGCTATTATTAAATTCATTAAATATATTAATCAATCAATTTTTGTTTCAGGGTTGTCCACAACTTTCCAAGAAGATTACCAGAACACCTGCTCAGAACCAAATCGGACGAACAGAAAACCACTACCAAATTGGACAATACGTGCAAAAATGAAATGAAGTGAAAGGGTGAGACTTTAGTTATATTGTGTTATTATTATTAGACCACCAGAAGTCCAAAAGTTAGGTACACAATTATTAAATTGATTAAATATATTAATAATAATCAATTTTTATTTCAGAGTTGTCGATAGCTTTCCAAGAAAATTACCAGAAAACCTGCTACCAGGACCAAATAGTACGACCAGAAGACATCTACCAAATTGGACAATACGTGCAAAAATGAAATGAAGTGAAAATGTGAGACTTTAGTTATATTTCGTTATTATTACTAGACCTATACCAGAAGTCCAAAAGTTAGGCATATTATTATTTAATTGATTAAATATATTAATCAATCATTTTTTGTTTCAGGGGGTTGTCTACAACTTTCCAAGAACATTACCAGAAAACCTGCTCAGGACCAAATAGGACGACCAGAAGACCACTTCCAAATTGAACAATTCGTGCAAAAATGAAGTGAAATGAAAGTGTGAGACTTTGATTGTATTATATTATTATTATTAGATATTAACTTACATTATATTATTAATATTGTATTATATTAGTCATCAGTTAGGATTTTATTAACGGGCATTTTCACGTGGTTTTAATCTCCGGTCGTACCTTTTTTTGGGGGGTTGCTCGCGTATTTTTTATCAGAGCTCAAAGAGGGTGGCGTGTGAAAGGACCTTTCTTTTATTTTCCGCGCTTTTCTTCAAAACTGTAACTAATAATTACAAATCACTACATGATTTGTCCTTAAGCTTCATAGGCTGGGAACCTATGAAGTTTTTTTCAGTGTTTACATGGTGGATCGAGGGGGGTACATCATGTAAATACTTTTTTTTTGTAAATTTACGATCACCGTTTCAATGCTAAAGTATAATTTTTATATTAATTTTCTTTCTCACGAGAGGTTCTTTCGCTTGTAAAAATCGAAATTGTTGGGTTAACATAAGGTCATGTCGCGGGATGGTTTATTTCGCGTTACATTTGTGTCAGTCAGATATAATTAGCTTATAAGTTAAAGATAATTAGTCTATAAGTTAGGTATAATTAGTTTATAAGTTAGAGATAATTAGTCTATAAGTTAGGTATAATTAGTTTATAAGTTAGTTTGACAAGAGCTTGAACTAATATCTATTATTATTGATTACGGCTTGCTTATGATTAAATAAATAAATAAATTAGGTGGATTAGGGCTGCACAATTGTGTGGCGACACCACATTAAAAAAAACGCGCCCGGCAACTCTACCTCCTGGGTGGTGTGGAAAGGAGTTGCATCTTATTATAAGTATAATAGTCATGATTAAAATAATTAGATAATTATTTTAATTAATATACGTAAATGTATCAGTTTATGTTGCACTAATAAACTTGTATCGAAAAGTCTTGAAAATAAAAAAAAATCAAACTAATCTATGCTTTTTAATTTGTTACTATTCTATTTTTTTTACAGAAATTTATAATAATAATTAAAATTTTAAGTTGGCTAGTACTTCACTGAATTTTATACTCAAATCAACTGAAAATTATTTAATTTAACAATTAACAAAAAAAGAATTCTAGTTATAAGTATAATTATCAGTATCAAAATATTTAGATTATTATTTTAATCAATTTACATAAAATTATCTGCATATGTCAATATTGATTACAATATAATGCAGAAATGCCTTGAATAATAAAAATTAACAAATCAATCTTCGCAATTCAACTTGTTGAATACCTATCAGTTACAGTTACATAAGTATGTAAAAAAACTTTTTTTTTCAGAATAAATTAGTATTAATTATCAACGATTGAAACTTTGAATTAACAGTGAAATATAGCAGTTAGTACTTCTTTAGAGTTTATACTCTTAAATCAATTGAAAATTGTTTATTGAAAAAAGTTGTATACCAGTATAATTAACAGTATCAAAAAAATTAGATCATTATTTTAATTAATTTACATAAAAGTATCTGTAAATGTTAATATTGATTACAAAATCATGTAGAAATACCCTAAATAATAAAAATTAGCAAATCAAACTTTGCCATTTAACTTGTTGAATACATGTCAGTTACAGTTACATAAGTTTGTAGAAAACTTCATTTTTTTTCAGAAAAAATTAATATTAATTATCAATGATTGAAATTTTGAATTAACGGTGAAATATAGCTGCTTGTATTTTACTGGATTTTATACTCTTAAATCAATTGAAAATTATTTAATTTATTAATCCATGGAAAAAGTTGTATTCTAGTTATAAGTATAATTAACAAAGTAATTATACTTATAACTAGAATACAACTTTTAAGAAGAAAGAAATATATAAATAATTTAAAATATTTAAGAACTAGAATAAAGAAAAAAGAATAATTGATATTTTTTAAATAAAGTATTGACACAGCACTTTTCACAGAGCATAAAAATTTTAATTCAAGTTGGTTTAATTGACTCATTTAATTTGCAAAACTGAGTTTGTTGATCCGAATCCTCTAGTGTCGATTTGAATTGGTAATGGAAAAACCTACAAACACGTATAACCATTATTTGTGAAACTTTATTAATCGTATATTTAAATATAAACAATTTCACTCCATCAACAATTATTTATTTCCACAGCTTTCTACGAAATCTCCATAAAGGCAATGATTCTTTGCATAAATTATGTTTAGAATCTTCTTAGTCATCGTCCCATAATACGCTGATATGTGTAATTGCGCCTGCGATGATTCCACGGACTGTTATTGGTTTTGTTAGAATTCCATTGGCGATTTTATTTACGGCTCATTATTTTCTGTCATTAATTCAAGCCAAGTTAATTCAATATAATTAACTAGGAAAGCACGGCCAATATGTTTATCATAATGTAATCACGTTCGCGATAATGCGAATTATAATTATATCTATACACATAATCCGACTTGGAGGATGTATAAGCAAGTATATAAAAGCTGGTGTGTACGTGTGGAATGGAAAAATGTACGGACACAGATTCTAAAACTTGATGGAAATTTGAATATTCTACACAAATTCTGGTGAAAACCACTCTTTTTTATATTAATAATAGTGGCAGTATCCAAATTGATGAGAAATAGTGTGAAAAGTGCGGAAAACAAATAAATATAAAACTCGATTTTTGCTATGCCAAACTACGTACTGATCTACCCATAGATGTAATTAGAACCCTTATTATTTTGAAAAATACTGATATTTTTTTTATAAAAAAAGATCAAAACTATTATTTCTAGAATACAATTAATAGATCTAACATATTAATCATTAATAAGTTGTTCCACCATATTATTTAAAATAGGTGTGTGTATGTATGTGTATATGTAGTCTATGTAATGTACTTTGTTTATAATTTTATGTATATTTGAGTTTCTTTTTATTCTTTATTATACTAAAATTAAAATATAAGTTAGTACACTAATAAAAGGTGAACCACTGGGTTTTCCTTTTAAAATTTAATATGTTATTTGTAAAACTAATTACTCAATGTCTTTCTATTTAGACAGATTGTAATTTATAAGAAAAAAAAAACTATTATTTATTTAATCGCATAAATGCAATACACTGTTCCTTATTTTTATATACATATAATGTAAAATATCTAATGAAGAAGTATAAAACCCAAAAGTAGACTTATGTAATAATCCACCATTATGTATATTGAAATCCACATGTTACATATTGAGTTATATCTAATTTGAAAACGTCGATAAAAGATCTAATTTTAACACTCTTTCAAAATAACGCAACTAATTTTTTCAAACTTTGATGAATTTTAAAAATTAAACGACTTGTTATAGGGCCGTAATATTTCAGTAGGATCTAGAAGACCATGATGTCTAAAGCCAAAAAAAAAGTTTCATAAAAATTTTCGATTTTTTTTGGTGAAGAAAATGAAAATTTCTGCGCGACTAAAACCAATAAAAATGTGTTTGTGTCAGTTTTTGAAAGTCAACGACAGAGGAAACAGAAAAGAATTTTTAAAAAAAACCTAATTCTTCAAAACTTTTAGATATGATTTTATGTCATCATTAGAAACAAACTGAAGAAAAAATAATATAATATACAATAATAATATGCAATAATAATAATAAATTCTAGATGCATTATACTAACACGTAACACTGGTAAAACTGGTTACAGTTACAGTTACAGTTAATTGTTGTTGAAATTTGTCATTTTTTGGTCATATGTCATTTGTGAAATGGACAGACTTGTGCATATTAGTCATTTATAAATTTGTTTCACACATTTATGGGCCGATTCTGCCGTAAAATGAACCAATGTTATGGCAAGACTCTGTTTCATAGCAGTTTTTATACAAAATGGTACTAAATACTGTTAAAATGCCATATATTTGCGGTACAATCACGCGTTTTGCACATATAATGCAAACTTCACTCATATGTTATTAAACTATATCACAAAGATCAATAGTTCTTTTGACATTTGTACGTTTTCTATGTTAGGTGTTCTATCTAACGCCTGATACTTCTTCTCTCCTTAGTTTCTACTTTCGACCAAATAAAAGACTTCTCCCACAGATTGAGATACCACAATTTTTTCTTTACATTCATCGAGCATTGCGAAAACTTGATGGAAATAATCGCGAACATGCATTATGTTAATTAGAGTCGAGTCCCTCTCGATACAAAGCGTCATGTTATAAATTGGAAAAGTTACACCGCGTCATCTGCGCCTGATGCCGATCCTGATGCTGATGCTGATGTAGCTCTCTGTACCAACACCAGACTCTGCTTTATTTATGACGATATTAGCCAGAGAATTCCTGTTGGATTTAATTAATTGATGTTGCGCACATAGCAATGCAACTGTCTTTCTACATATGCATTAACTGTTCGTAAAATATGCAAATAGAAAATGAACGACGGAGAGGTAAGGAGAGATTTTTGCATGGAACTAGTTTTGTTTATTGATTCCGCAATGGGTTTGAAAATCGAGAAGGAGCATTGACACGATTGATGAATTATGGTAATATAATATTAATAATTTTATATGAATATATTATAATATATTATAATGAAACAGCTCTCATAACTACGTATTCTATAAGTTTATATGATGAACATTTCTCAATCTAGTGTTCCAGAATCCAGATGTTGGCGCTGGTTATATTTCCAACAGTGCTATTC
Organism: Ctenocephalides felis; assembly: GCF_003426905.1. NCBI lineage: Eukaryota > Metazoa > Arthropoda > Insecta > Siphonaptera > Pulicidae > Ctenocephalides > Ctenocephalides felis. The sequence continues at coordinate 19,483,928 of NW_020537758.1, read as the reverse complement.
TAATAGACTATTTATATTTAATATCATATTTGAGATTAAAATAATCTCAAAAACAATTCTAACATCAATACCTATTTTTCGAAATTTGAATATAAACTTGAAACTCATAACAAAATATAAACTTAACTAGCGATCAAGAGTTTGGGGGATTTATTTTACATGAAGTTATTATACAAAGATATATATTAAAATAAACGTTCAGATTTTTAATTTTTTGATAATTATAGTAACTTGATTATGATTAATTTGGAAGAATGTTTGTGTGATCATCGAGAATATTTAGCTGTCCTGGCAAGTAGTTTAGCCATAGAAAATATTTTTAAAAAATTTATATTATTAAATATAACTGATTATGAATAGGAAAGTATGTAATATATAAGTTAAAAGTAGGAAGCTAACACTAATATGGTTGGTTTACCCACTGCAAAGCATGCCACATATAAATGTTCATGGGGCATATCAATAGGCTTTGCAAGTGCTAGACTAATTTGAAACTGATTTCATTTAAATTGTATAGACATAATACAAGGTTCAATGAATTACGGAAATCTGAAGTTTTATTTTTGAATTGTGCTGTTACATGCCTAGCAAATCGAGTGAGATTTCAAAAACCCAAAGAAAGAATGTACAATTTTGCAAAAAAAAATGTATGATACCTAGATCCTACTAAAAAATTGTTGAATGAAAAATTCATGCTCATGGGACACGTTGATAGTATTAATATTAGCTTGAGATATTAAAAGCTCTGTGGAAAAATTTACAACTTTGTCAATGATTTGAAAAGTTATGGCAAGCTAATATTCAATTAATAAATCTTGTGTCTTGGTTACAATTGTTTTTATTATTTTTCATCTCCTTAATTTTGCTCAATAATAGGATATCAGGTAATACAGGCTATTTTCATGCTGTTTTTCATTGCAAGAAATTAAAAATCGTAGCAAAAATATTGTTTTCAAAGCTATTTAATCACTCTATTTTAAACCAGAATGAAATGAATTTATCAAATCAATTTTAAATGTACATTTTTTCAAACTTATCAGGTAATATTTATGGGAAAATGTTTGCCTGGATTGGATTTGTGATAAGAATTTAATTTCAATTATATTTCATAAATTGTACCTAAATAATTTTAATGTTAGCAAAAATTTATGAGATTGTTTAATGGATTTAAGTTATTTATTTGAAAAAACTCTTAAATTTTTAATTCTTTATGTTTGTGAAATCAAAAATTCATGTTTAATAGATTTGCGTTATTTATTTGGAAAAACTCTACAATTTTTAATTCTTTCAATATGTATTTTTTACAATTAAAATTATAAATCTACAATTTTTCAATCAACCCGCAAGGTCAATTTCTGATTAATTTCATTGGCAATATTAGATACATTTTAATTCTGATAATTAGGGATGATTTTTAATGAATTCTAAACTTATTTGTTACCAACTAATAAGGCCTGAATATATTTGACCTAGGGGTTACTTTTGATATATTCAACTATCATTGAAATTGTCACACACATCGTAATACGTTGAAAAAGTAGATGATATTAGTAGTTGCGGTGTTAATAATATTGAATACCAACAATATGGCAAATGAAAAAGTACTTCAAAAATTGAGAGAAATATTCGAAATTCTTAGAGAAGGTGAGCGCGATTGCAGAAAGAAACAAAAACTAGATCGAACCTATTTTGGGAAAATGGTGCTTTATGCAAGATGTCGTTGAAGCTAAAATCATCTGTAGGAGCAACTGAATGGACAATAAAATGCAGTGAAACAGAGCATGTAGACTTTGGACATTCCTTCGGAAAGGGCATCAAGAGCAATAAATAATTGCCGTTTGTGGTTAATATTTATTTTTGTTCAATTATTCGATAATAGTGAAATCGTAATATTTTTATTAATTTGTACTAATTGAACAATTTTTCCCTTATTTCCTTTATTGTACGCATGTCTCGATGCCACTCGATGCGTAACCGCCAACCTCTAACCAAGCCTCCATCCTCGGCTGTGTGGCGTCCGTGTGGGCTTGCGTGCCGACGATTTTAGTCTGGGACCGTGATGTATATACAACGTGGATTTTATATCAAAAGCAACGACCAATGGCAAATAAGTGGCCGAACGTTGAAAAGGCAACGGGTGTGGCTTACTTTACTCATTTCTACCTTATATATATATGTATCCGAGACATTTGATATTAATGCACGTCACACGCACGTCAACGGAAAAGTCGGGGGAAAATGGAAAAATGGGATATTGATTAGTCGGATAGATGACACTTAATGTGGTGTGAGTCAATTCATATCTAGAGAGTCGATGATTTTGAAAAAAATAGGTTGGAATTTGGAAAAAATAAAATTATTCCATTCGAAGTAGCACATAAAGCATCAAATGCAAATAGGATGAACACTATGTGCACTAAGTAAATAAAAGTAGCAACTTCATAATTTTTTATCGTTTTTCATTCAACGGTTTATAAAAAGGAACAAGGTACAAATACAAATCATGCAAATAGTTGACAAAGTTGTAAATTTTCCACTGTGTTTTTGAAATCACACTCGATTTGTTCACTAGTTCGAATATCCGTAATTCGAAAATTCATACATTAAAGAAAAGCTCGATAACGATATATAAAAACATTAAATCTATTATTGTGTCAATTAAATTTAAATGAAATCAGTTTCAGATTAAGCCACTTGCAATGCCTATCAATATGCTTCACGAACACTTACATGTGGCCTGCTTTGCAGTGGGTAATCCATCCACATTATTTTTTTTTTTATTTATTAACTGAATATTCCAGAATTTTAAATTAAAAATGTATGATAGCTTTTACATTAATATATTGATCAAACTTATACAAAATTTCTAAATTAACAAATGCAAAACTAGTTTTATAAGAAAATTCTGAATGTAATATGCAAATTGTGTAAAAAGAAATACAGTGACAAGAAATCATGAAAAAACACGTTTAAAATATAATTTAAATTTTAATTTTATTTCTATACATAGAACGAGCATGTTTTTGAGAGTCAATATAGAAAACTAAGGGTTATACATACATATTTAGAACCGATAAAATTGTGATCTCAATTTTAATGCAATGTTTATATTAATGAAAATTTAGTAATAAAAAACCAGATAATGATTTTTTTTCACAAATATGCAACAAATGCATCAATATAGAAATTAAGTGTTTATATATGAGATAGAAGCCTTCAAAAAGCCTTCTACATTCAAAATGTGTAGAATGAACAAGTTTTTACTGCTGATCAAAAGAAGAGAGTTAATTTAAAAAACTAAAGCATATATGCATATATTTAGAACAGATTAAAACTTGGGAAAAGAAAAGGTTTGGGACCTCTATTTTGATGCAATTATTTTTATTAATGAAAATTTAATGAAAAAAATTACCAGATGATAAAACTCTATATACAACATATATGCAACAAATGCATCAATATAGAAAATAAAGTGTATAAATATGAAATAGATGCATAAACATGGAGTTTAGAGATTAGGAATTTTTGTAAAATACATATTTTAAAATGTTTTTATTAAAGATTAAATAAATGTCGATTTACGGAAACATAATAAATACAACAATACCAAGAATGATTAACAGGAATTAACTTATCGCAATAAAATTCGATCGCTCACCGCATTTAACAACACAATGCATTAAGTGCAAGAAGTACCTTGGCGCATAAACTTAGATTTATGTTCTAGAATTGCCATAATAAATAAAATATTTGGCGATGCAATAAAACATAAGTCAGTCTCAAAAACAAACTCTGAGCTGGCCTCCTACGGAATGCGGTAACCCGAGTATGATATACGACCGGGCAATATATAGCAATATAAAAATAAAACTATTCGAAAGTTTTATGAGAGTATTTTATTATGAGCACTTTTTGAAAATGTACGTAGAAAATCTGTTTGACAACACGGCACAAAATATTTTCAAAATATTGATTTCTGCCAAGAATGAAAATATCCTTGAGTGAAACTAATTTTGTTTAACTGAAGGCTGTCGGGGGTATAAATATTGATGTTAATTATTTTTAGCCAGAATTGGTAAAGAAAAATTGCGGTAATTAAACTCTCAATTGACACGACTGAAGAAAAACATGTGTACTTTACTAAATAGTAATTTTTATAATATTTTTGTCTATAGCATAACCATTTTTTATTTTTTGATTTATATGGAATTTAATATTAGTTTTAGAGTAAGTTCCATAAATAATAAATTTGATTTTTCAGTCAAAGATGACGACATTGGCAAAAAAAAAAAAACAAAAAAAATAGTCAAACTATATCAGTAACATTCCCACTTAATTCCCTAATTCTAGAAATGTATTTTTTACTATTTTTTCCTTTATACCCCATAGGCGGGGTAAAATGAGTCAACCAGAAGGCAAGCATTTTACAAAATAACAATAAATAATAAATTTCATTTTTTTGTCAAAGATGACGACATTGACCAAAAAACAAATAAAAATGTATCAAACTATGTTCAGTAAAATTTCCAGGTAATTCCCTAATTCTAGAAATGTGTTTTTTTTTACTATTTTTCTAAAATTTGTCATATGTTCCTTTATTCCTCATAGGCGGGGTAAAATGAGTCAGGGCAAACAGATTCAATGTCATATTTCTAATATCAAAGGGATTTTACAAAATAATAGCAAAATTGTACCACTAATGCAAAATATAAATTTCATGTCTACATTTTTTACAAATAATACAACGTATATAACTTTGATCTGGTATTTTGTCAAAATATGCATCAGCAGAATTGGAATAACTATTTGAGTAATTTATTATTTGTAATTATTTGATCCTTTTTGCACTACCCACATGTGAGCTTTTATAGAGGTTACATGAAAAAAAAAAAACTGTTGAATCTCACTTGAAAATAACAATAAATTTCATAAAACATTTAAATAACATATAATTAAAAATTATATTGAGGTCTAGTAAATTAAATAACAGTGCTCATAAGCAAAAAAACTAACAAAGAAAGAAAATAATTGTGCTATAGATTTTCATGTCTAATTAAAACTCCTGATTAAGATTCAAGGTGTTGGTAATTTTATATCATGTACCCTCTACTTTCAAATATTGTTATTTAAAAATTCCTAACTTTACTTGTTTTTGAGATATCGGCTGTGGACCCTTTTACCCGCGTATTTTTAAGCCCCGTTCTACCCTATACATATAAATATTGACATCTAAATATTATCAGTCAAATGGAAGTCCATCCAATATCCTTTCCTCGGGCAAACTGCTGCAAAATATGGTCGCAATGATTTATGACTACCTCGTAAACACATAATAAAACGCCATGTGTTGTATAAACTTAAATTGTTAACTTTTGCTAACAACAAATATGGATATATTGACGTTATGGTATAATTTTATAAAAATATGATGCATTTAAAATTATGTACTCAATGTAGTAATTATGCTGTTCTCAGAACGTCGATTTTAAAATATGGTTGAGAGGTTTATTGATTTTAATGGTTGGATAAATAGATTTTCATTATTAAAATATGTCTGGTATCGTAAAAGTTTATATTTGAGTTATCGTAAAAAATATGTTCACGTGAAAATGGTTTTAGATAGATAGATAGATACAAGATTTTTTAAAGTCTTCAACGAAATATGTAAATAAATATTTAGACACATTTTTTTTAAATTTTCATCAAAATATGCATTAAACATGCAAATGTATTAAATTTATTCGTGATTCAATTATATTGAATAATTCCTTTGCATTGATTATTTTTAAAAAATAGTCATATTATTAGTGAAATATATACAATTGACTGAAATTACTTCGAGAGTATTTACTTTAAATTAAAATTTTTAACTATATATATATATATATATATATATATATATATAATTAGTGATTGAACAAAACCCCTTGTTCCACGAATAAATTTTAATAAATAAAGATTTTTACTTATATATAGATATACTTTTGTCACAACATTATTACGTATAATTTAATTTTTGTTTTATAAATTTTCTTATTATTTTTTAATATTAAAATGTTACAAAATAAACTTTATGCTATAAAGTTTCTAACAAAAATACGTGGCCGTAAATGTGGTACTTAAACCAAAGATTTCTAAAAAATGATTTACAGTATTTCTCAGTTACTCATTTGACTCCAACAAAACCATTGTTACAATAATTTCTGTCCGACATCGAGTCCTAGGTTAACCGGCAATTAAAATTTTTACAGCTCTATTTTGGCCAAAAAAAGGACATTTTTCGACCATTCTGCGTGTTGACCAAACAAGCGATTAGACACGCTGTGAGGTCCTTCGTCTATTCGTCCTTCCCACTATTTATCCTTTTTTCTGTAATTTACAACACCCATTGTTGGCCAAAGACCATTTTCCATGGAAACACATTTTGCTAAGGAATATTATTTGTACTAGTTAGTTCCGCAATAAGAAATGAAGACTCTCTTGCAGATGCGTACTTCTTGGTACAAAATTCGAAAGTATAATTGAATACAGGACATTTAGATTTTTTGGTAAAAATTAAACAAATAAAACCACACTACAAATATTTAGATTTCCCATCTAAATTACTGAATTTAATTCTAAATATATAATTAAAATCTTATTCATAGCAATTGTGTTTCAAAAAGTGTTAGAGTTGTGTGTATACATTGAAGAAACAATTTTATAAAATACAAAGTATCATTTATTACTCGTCCAATTAATATCCTTGTTAATAACAATATTTTAAATCGTCCACGCAGATAATTACAAAAGTACAATATTCGAATCAACGTTAATATTTATTTTAATAGAATTATCTAGATATTTCAACATAACCATTATTCTGCTAATGCAATGTCAGTCTTATTATATCTTTTATACGAATAGCGTTAATTTAAATCCGAATCGATTCATAAATTCTCAATTCTTATTCAATGAGGTTAATATATATCAGAAAACTTAATCTTTTCTCACCGAAAGCAAATCTTAAGATTTCGTAATAATCGTGAACGACAGAATATTTTATCAACAATATTACGAGTTGATGTAGATTTGTATAGTGTAAAAGATGGTGGAAGAAATCTTACGCACTTTTTACTAATTTTAAATATTTAATTTATATATTTGGTAGAGATAATCTTGGAGTTCCGCGAGTAAAAATACACCACCCTTTAACAACAATATTTGAAAGTAGAGGGGAAAAGATGTATAACCAGCCACTACCTTGATTGGTACGCTGTCGTTATTGGGAAATAAATGGCATTGTTTAACAAATCCATAACAAAAGTATTTTTTTCTTCTTTAGTTTTTTGGTTGTGAGCACTGTTGTTCAATTTACGAAACCTCAATATAATTTTTAAGTGCACGTTAATTATTTTATATGGTGTTGATATTTTAAGTAAAATTGTTGATACATATTGAAGCTAATTAATAAAACTAGTAAAATTGATACTTGAAATATTATCACTAAAACTACAAATATTCATTAACCAGAGTAATTGGTTGACATTCTTGGTTTCATAATTATATTAATAAAATAATTAATAATTCCGGCAGACGAGTTAAATTTTTTTTATATATGTATTCTTACCTTTAGTAAATTATTTACCAGCGACTTGTCTATTCAAAATCAAGTTTTACTGCAAAATCTACATCTACAGCTCATTGAAACTTCTCAAATAGCACTTTATTTCTTCATTTTATTATTCGAGATATCTTTGCATCTAGTTTGCAAATAAATTTTTCTCAATCATGTTTATTTCAACAGAATTTACTAATAAATATACTTCAATAACGAGAACAATAAAATGAAGTGAAATTGTTGAACTATAAAATTTTCTCTACGTTGATAAGAAATTACATCTTGTTTTATTCACGAAGTCATCGCGTTATAATAGTAATAGATATATTTGATTATTGGCGATACAATTGAATATGGTTTAGTTTTGTTATAAAATTATTAACACTTAATAAGGACTGTCTGCTTTTTAATTTAAGAAATTGAACCAGCAGAACCACCATATAATTATTATTATAACTCCTTTTACTTGCAATTACATAACAAAATTTCCAATGCTCGAACCTTTAAACCAGAAATATTAATTAGGTTAATAAAAATAACTGATAAACTTGCTAACGAGTTAAAACTGATTAAATCGAACAAAATGTGACATTGTATAACAAGAATTCTCTCATTCCCTCATAAAAATCTGTATCTGATGACATCCCAAGCGACACATTTCATATCGCTTATGCGATTTCGAATTGACATGCCTTTTTCATATAACTTTAGCAGTAATAAGGTATAATAAATACAACTGTACAAGTGTAATGTCGCAGAATTAATAAAGGAGGATATAAAATCAATGGATTCGAACGTTTTCTGCATTATTAGTAACTTTATTTTATGCGGAATGTTTGAGTGAGCTTTGCGATTTTATATGCCAAATTTATTGCAATGTTGAAATCGAGGAGGTGAATATTTAGATAATCGATTAAGTGACATTTTTCCTTAAGAAAACATGCAAAAACTTCCTGATTTCAAAAAGTTGCTAAAACTTTCTGATTGAATATTAGCAACTTTTAAACTTTTGATGATATATTTTCGAAATTTTGACACAATTCATTATTCCAATCTTCGATACATTTTTAAAATTAAACTTGTTGTAAGCCTATAAAAATTTTAGTATATATGTTCTTCACAACCACACCCTATCATCATAAATAGTTTCATTAAAATCGTCAAATAAAACTTTCAACAATTAGGAAGAAACGACGTGGACGATCTTTACCAAAAACTACACACCACCATTGCTAGACCTGCCTTGAAGGAAATTTGACCAATGCTTCATCTTGTCAATACAAGTATTGACTTGAATTGACAAGATTTGAATTATTAAAATCGGACACTCCGTTCTCTTAAAAACTAAGTCACCGTTTTTGGCACTTTTTGCCTCTTATCTTTGGCTAGACCTGCCTTCGCCAAAAACTAATCAGCACGTCTCCTTATCAATACAAATCGAATGTTTTTTGAAATATTCAAATCGCTTAATTGGTGTTCTCGAAATCGTCGACGAAAATTTGTATCCGCACACACACACACACACACTCACACACACACATACATCTATTTTTTCTAAGGTATGCCAAAATGTTCAGAAACCTCTGAAACGTAAAGATATATAAAAGTTTTCATTTTCGTTTTTTTTGCGATTACTATAACTTACCCTACGCGAAGTTAAAAACGGCTTGGTCTAAACTAATCAACACGTGTCCTTATCGCATCAAAATTCAGAACTGCTAATTGCATCAAATGGCTTTTAAATTTTTAAAATCGGTTCAGTCGTTTTTGAAAAAAAAGACTTACATACACACATGCTTTTTCAAATAATCGTCTTAAGCGATTTAGAATGACGTGAAATGTCGTTAAAACATAAAACTATCAATTTAGATTTTCCTGCAAAAACATTAATGTTTCCTCAAGGAACTAAAAAATTAATACCATGCTCTTGCTAGTGCACTGTTAGATGTATGTATGTTAACTAGTGACAAACTGAAAATAATGTTTAAAAACTCAAATAATTAAAACCCCTTCTCAAACACACAACCATGTTTTTTTTTAATAAATAACTATTATAATTCCAATATTCAAATTATTTTTTCACTTTTACCTACGTCCATTTTATTGTTTTTTCCACTCTTGTTCTGGGTCCTGGACACGCGCTACAATTTCCAACCCCCCGCTATCTAATTTATGATCCTGGTATTCTGTTAATAAAATCCAACGTGTGTTTGGGTATATTCGTATCATATTTTGGCATGAAGAACAAACAAATAATTGATGAACTCATCGTCCACTAAAATAAGAGGCAGATGGTCTATGTATAAACTCCCAAACAAATATACACTCAGGCGAATATAAATATATTTATATATACCTATATATATACAATTTTATAATAATTATTGGTGATTATTACAAAGTTTTGATTCAGGGCTGTTTTTTGTTACAGATTCGATTTTTATACATTTTCTCTGCGTGATAAATAAGGGTTGCTTTTACTCTTTATGATATTCGGGTGAAACGAAGATCTTTTTTATTGACTATAATTTATTTTGATGAAAATTGCAAATTATCCTGTATTAGACAAGCAGATATCATTAGCATATAGGTATCAAGCAGATGTTTTTAAATTGAATATATTATCTTTTATCTTAATATTTCATATAATAATTGACAAAAATTGAAAAAAAGACTTTAAAATGTGCAATAAAATGATGGAAATCTATTATTCACAAATCGAAATATGTTATGCAAGAAATTACAAATATTTATTGCATTTTAAAAATCCATTTCTAAATGAAAAAGATCCGAAAGAAATTAATTACATTTTTCGTTAATTATGACTTTACTTGGAAGTTTAGGCAAAGAAGTTTGTGAGATAAATTTTATACTTAAAATATAGAATCTTCTCCTACATTACAATTTGTCACTGTGTTTGTCATTAATATCAATATAAAATTATATCCTTAAACTATATCAAATATCGTCCACATGAGTGAGATTAAAAAGAAATTATCTAATAAAAAATAAAAGATATCAATTTCATTTCCCGCATCATCATCGTTCATATGTTGAAGTTTCTATTTTTGTTGATAATTAATAAAACGCATTGATGTTCCTTTTAATATTAAAAATCGCAGTAGGGGTTTTATGTATCTAAAACTACCCTTAACCTATATTAATAAGTGCATTTGTATATTCTAAAATAGAATACGTTTGATGAATTTGCTCTGGTTCTTTTTGATAGGTTACACCTTGCATAATTTATGAAATAGTAATTTTTTTATTATTGGACAAATGCACTTTTAATTGATATAGCAAACAGCTAAAATAAGCTAAAATTTAAATATTAAATTTACTTACTAAAATTGTATTTAACAAAAATGCATTCTCAATAATAATCTCCAGAAGGTTGATGTTGAAGGTAGAAGTCAACACTGATATTTTCGTGAAAATTAACTAAATTTAATCACCGAAAAACCATTCAGTAACCTCTCCAAAACAATTTTCAAATGATTTCACTAACTGAGCATCTCGAATTGACTTGTGCAAATTTTTTGTCAACGATCCGTGCAAAATCCAAAACAACATGACGCAAGTACCATATACCATATAACCATTGTCTAATTGACTTGGTACACGTCCAGACCCGTGCCCATTTAAAATGGTATTTAGACCTTATCCAAGAATTTCTTCCGGTTTTTGTTTGACATGAAAAAAATTGTGTTCAAAAACACCCCCGTAGGGTCAAACAGGCCACACACATCAGTTTCGAAGGAAGATCGAGGTAACAGAGTGTTTTTGCTTTCGAAAAGCAAATGTAGGGTGTAGTGACTGAAGAAAATGACAAACAAATTAATTATATAAATATTGAAACAACATATATATATATATATATATATATATATATATATATATATTTGAACTCAAAACGTCTCAGGGCGCAAAATTAACTCCAAATTAACTTTCAGACTACTTCCCGTGATTTGCTCGCACGCGATGACCCGGGCGTAAACATACCGGGTCGTCGCGCTGCAAGTCAAAGATGTTTAAGAAATTAGTATAATTGTCAGTGTAATTATTAATGATTGCATTTTTATTGTCAATTTGAAACAATAATTGTGGTTAAAGTATATAATATTAGCATAACATATATTTATATATATTATTTACTTAAAAGACTTTGCTTTCGACTCTAGTTAATATTTTTTACTCCATGTATTCTATTTTATTTACTACCCGAATTAAGTTATTTATCTCTTGAGCAAATAAAATACCACCCACATTCCATGTTTATTTTTCCCAATGCAACTTTCCAAAAAATTGCCTAATCATTTATAATTCTTAAAACTGACTCTCGACCTGATCTTAATAGACATGTCAGATCTTGCAGTATTTCTAAAGTCCCTTGAGGAATAAATATATTATTAATGGTGTTTTAGAAAACTTTTAACTCGAAATACAGATGTCTCATTGTTACAATTGTGTTTTCTTAAAAACTGGACTATTTACAAAACTGCAAGATCATTACGGAGGGCTTTCAGGCAAAAGCCTGAAGAGAAGAGGTAGTAGAAAAGAAATTTTGGATATCTAATATTTTGGATAATTCTAATATTATTTGCTAGTGGTGCTCAATGAGATAAATAATAATCCAACACAAAATAATTCTTCGATACAATTTATGTCTTTCAATTTCATTCATTAACAAGGCATATCATATAATAATCGCCGACCCATTTCCTCAATATTTTTCCTTATTAAATCTCCGCCGTTGCATTTCCTGCAAGGGTTTTCCACTTAACCTAATCCACTTGTAATACAAGATTGTCACTTAGGCTTCGGGGCCGCCCCAAATTTCGTACCGGGGGGTCCAGCCCCAAGCCCGGCAAATGTTTTTCTTTGCGGCGTAGGAAGGTGGTTCTATGACGATACACATAGAAAATATTACAGCCGAGGAAAAAAACGACATTATGTGAAAAACATAAAAGGGCGGGAAAGGGGCCGCCGCACAACATTATTACGCACAGCTTGATATTGAGTAGAAATAATGAACGAAAATAAATCTATTTCATGTGTGTGAGGAAAAATATATCTTGGACCAGGAAGGAATTGGACGTTTTCCAGAAAATATTGATAAAATACTATTTGAAGTTATAATGTATCTTAGGTAAAAACTGGTTATGTACAATAAACTAGTTTATTTAATGAAAGTAATATATCGTAAGACTAAGTTTTAACTTTTTTTATTTGATTTAAATCTCATCAAATTTTAAATTGACATCTATAGTTTTAAATATCTTTGAATTTCAAGAAGGTTTTATAACAAAATTTTAATTTTAAATAGATTTTAATGCAGTAAATTATAGTTTTTTGTGTTAATAATTGCTATCTACATTTATTTAAAATTTAAGAATATAAAAGATAAATAAAAAAAATTAAAAATACATTAATTTATAGTCTCTATAAAGAAGGAATTAGTCAAAAAATTAATCAATTTTTTTCAATATATCTGATGACTGATCGAAACAAAAGTAATTTATATAATAAAGTAAAGTATTATATATAATAAAGGTAAATTTTACATAATTTATCATATCAAAATATTCATTTTTTTATTTATTGAAATTTACATTATACTGGACTTAAATTTTTATTATTAATAATTATACTTATATATAAATATAAAATTAATAATATAAATATTTTATTATATATATATATAATATATGTATATATGTATATATATATATATGTATATATGTATATATATTTTATATTGAATATAAAATAAAGTACTTGTAATGCCAGTACTTCTCCTCAATTCCAATTACATTTAAAAAAAATACCAAATTTATATTTTTAGTATATTTATTAACAAGTAAATTATAAGTAAGTAAATAATCTATTCTAACTAGTGTACATTTTAGTGTTAATATTTAGTGTATTACAATAGGTATTGAAGATAAAATTTGCCTAAAGAAGATCTACTAATGATATTCTTCTTAGAAAAAGTATTTGTTGAATATATGATTTAATGATATTAGTCAATAGTGTTTTGTAATATTCTAGAAAACTCTTATGAACCTTAAGAAAGTTGTCTCTAATCCAACAATTCTATTAGAAATGTGCCTGCTAAATATATGCATCATAATATTTATCTATTTATATTTAGTCATTTTTAATTAGTCAGTGACATTTCAACATTTTCTTGAATGTTTTTATAAACACTATTTTAAGTAAAATTTTTACATTTTAAGGTATCTGTTCATGCTAAATCAAGGCAGCCCATATTAGGATATAAAAATAAAAAAATCTAATTAAAAATCAACATAAAATTAAATCGATCAATACAATACAAATAAACTTTGAAAATATTGTAAATATAAATACAATTTGTTATATTAAAAATAAACACATAATTAATATTACAATTAAAGTGTTCTGCAACAAATCATTCAAATCCTTCAGAAAATCAATTAAACCAAAGAAACAGTATGCTTATAGATACTAGATAGAAATCATAAAATAATAAAAGAACTATATATCTCTGTCTTGAAAACTTCTATTTTTAATTCTATAAATAAATTAAAAATGTGTGTACTAAATCTATGTATAGTAGTGTTATTTTCTAATTTCTTTAAAACAAGTTTCAGAGAAAAACATTTAAAAAAAATTCAAAAGCAAAGTGTTTATCTTACAAGCTGAATTTCTTAAAAACTTTATATTTGTGATCCTACAAACTAGTTAGAAAAGTGTCACAATATTAGTCAACAATATTTTGAAAATTTTCTTGAAAACTTAAACAGAGTTAATCTATGCAAAAGTGATAAAGAATTTGAAAGCTCTATGTGAAATTTATAAAATGAAATTAAACAAAATTTGGATAAAAAATTTAAATTGCAGAATACTATGTTTCATCATATGTAACATATTCTATTTATATTTCTATCCAAGTAAAAGTTCACTACTGAAGCTTTCCAACGATAACGTTTGCGTTGAAACATAAGCTTTTCGTTAAGAGAGCTTTTTGGGGCGGAGGGCGTTGCGTTCGCAGAGAGGGGATCATCATTGATATAAATTACTCGCTTATTGTTCGACATCGAGAAAGCGTTTCCATGTGTAAATAAAACAATTTACTGTTTCCTTGTCGCCAGGAAAATGCATTCGAATAAAGATCGCTATCTGGAACACACAGAAATTGTAGTAAGAGAGTCGACAAATCCCATTTTCTAACATCTGTTAACAGAAACTTGAAAGAAATCTTAAAAATTAACCAGAATATTTTATTTAAAAATAATATTTTTTGATTCATTTACTCTGCAGTCTGTTATTGGCATCAAAATTGTTAACAATTGATGAGATGTAAAGTTTAACATAATGATCAGATATTGAAAGAGTAGAGTCTACTCGGAGTATAATATAAACAAAAGCAAAAATATTATAAAGCAATAATTTTTGAAAAATTACTATGAAAATTATGTAAAAATATTTGAGTGAGATCGATGAGTATTTATTATTTCTATTATAGGAAATTTAATGTTCATATTAGCAGAAAAATCGACCGGCTTGCGAACACTAATTTTGTGGACTGTGGACACTAATTTTGCTTTTTTTATATTATGTATGAAATACGAGGTCTGTTCAAAAAGTACCCGGAATTTTCGTTTTTTCAAAAAAATATTTATTTATTCGTCTACATTAATGTGGTCCCCTTCAAAGTAGTCCCCCCCAGATATAATACACTTATGCCAGCGTTTTTTCCAATTTTCGAAGCACCCTTGATATTCACTTTTTGATATGTCCTTGAGCACCCTCAGCGATTTTCTTCAATCGAGGAAAACCGCCGTCCTTTCATGGGTCTCTTCAACTTTGGGAATAGGAAAATGTCACACGGAGCCATATCTGGTGAATTTTTGCACTTTGCAACACTTTATTTCATTTTTTACGCAAAATTTAATACAAATTCTTTGACTTTTCAATTCTTCCATTGTAAAAATCGCCGAGCTCAGAAAAACACGTCGAACCTTAGCGACTACCACAGACAAAGTAAACAGTGAATATAGCTGAAAATTTCATCATACTTTAGGGGCATGTATACCAACACAATAAAAAAAAATTTTGACAATCAGACACTCCAGACCCGCGAAATTTAATTATTAGTAATTCCGGGTACTTTTTGAACACACCTCGTAGTTATAAAAAAATACATTGGCATTTTAAACGTTATTATAAAATTAAATGAAAATTTGTTCTCTTTTGAAAATTGTATTTAAATTGTATAAATATTTTTTTTTACTAAGCATGTTTTTCTCAGAACAAATTACTTTTTACAGAAAATTAGTACAAATTTTATTAATTGAGCATATACATTATACAAATTGAAATATATTTTTACCAGCTCAAAGACTACATATGTGATATGTATGCATTTATTACTCTGTTTTATGGGTCGTTATATTGTATGATATATGTATATGTTAAGAAGGGAGGTTGTTTGTACATATAATAGTACAATAGCGAATAATTTTAGTGACAATAATTCATCAGATATGTTTTTCGTATCTTGATTTTTCTATGAATTATTTTGGTACATTTCCATTCAAAATATTTTATTTATTTTTACAAGGTATAAATGGCATTTGTCTAGTAAATTTTAATAAGTTGAGTGGTGCAATGTTGGAAATCTTTTGCCAAAGTGAATCACAAAACATCTAAGCCTCTAAAATACTTTTGCCTACTGTTTAGATGTATGAAAACATTATATGTATGATGTACGATGTATGTATGATGTATTATAAATATTTATTTTAAAATTATAATTAATGATATTCAGAAAACAAAATTTGTAATTATATGTTCAATCCATTAATAGAATAGCAACTGAACAAATCAAAATAATCTAATCCAAAGTTTTAAAAGGTTAAAATGTTGATATTATTATCTAAAAATAGTCCTTTTATTGTAAAGTGCAAAATAATAATAAACATTTGAATAAGCATTTTAATTAATTTTAATTGCTGCCTCCAATACTGAAAGCTCCTTGTGTAGAAATATGAGCTTTATCTACCAATACACAACTATACTTATTTAAAATATTCTAAAATAATTTAAACATATTGAAATTGTGCCATAATTGTATAAAATAATTTTGTGTGTGCCATGTTTAATGTTAGTAGGTAATATTTTTCATAATTTATTCACATACTAGTTTTATACAATATCTTTTTACCCTTACATAGATCATTTAATATTTTGCTCGTTTGAAATTATCATATTAAACACAAATACAAATTATTATATGAATTTCTTGGAGCTTACATCTATAACTTGTTATATTTTATTTATGAATTTTCCTAGAAAATCGTCAGAATTTTATTATTACTAAACAGGTGACATGTTTTGTCGAGTGGACATAACAATTTAAAAAATAACTCATATCGAAATGATAGGGGTTATTCTCACAACGTTTCACACACAAAAATACAAAACGTATTATTATTCTATTCGTTGCAACAAAAACGTTATCAAAAAATATATTTTTTATTTTCATTCTTTGTTGTTGGGGCGATCTTTTATAAACGTCGAAAGCGCATAAGTTCATAATTTTTATAAAGTCATTATTCAAAAGATCGTGACATTCGGAATATAAAAATGATACACACGCATTCGAAAAATAGAGATAAAAAACGATATACGAAATAGATGGATTAGTTTACAGAATTTTATAAACAGGTCCTTGCATTGAAGGATCACAATGGTGAAAAAAAATTATAGCCACTCGAGATTTTATTGAGCTGCTTATAATAAATAAAAGATTGTTATTTTGTTGATTCGATTTGTGTGATTGTGTGGATGAGAAACTGTTGGATTTTGGATTATTTTACAGTTAAAACGGCAGTTGACTCAATTCCCATTTGACGCATATGTCATATTGAGTATGTGGAACAAATAATCGATGTAATCAAAAATGAGCAATAGTTAAAAAAATTAAGAGAAATCAATTGAACTTTGTTTCCACACAAACGATTTGATATTATTAAGAAATTTCTTTATCTAAGAAGGAAAACTAAAATCTTTACGTTTCACAGGTTTCTGAACATTTTGGCCTACCTTAGAAAAAATGGATGTGTGTGCTTCGACGATTTCGGGCGTATGTAACAACCGATTTGAAATATTCAAAAAACATTCGATTCCTATTGATAAGGAGACGTGCTGATTAGTTTTTGGCAAGAGATGATCCAGCCGTTTCGGAGATACGAAGTAAGGAGTGCAGAAAATAGATCAAAGTTTTTGAGAGAATGGAGCATCCGATTTGAATGATCCGAAAAACATTCAATTCGTATTGATGAAGAGAAGTGGTAATTGGTTTTTAGCAAAGGCTGGTCCAGCAGTTTCGGAGAAACAAATCTAAATGTAAAAATAAGCAGTTTCTGAGAGAACTAATTTTTTGATTTGCATGATTTAAAAAACTTTCTGCTTGTGTTGACAAAACAAATGCTTTTGTAAAAAAATTAATTGTTCAAACACATTTTTTTTTGTATATCAAAAATAATTCGAATTTTAATTTTTGTTCTGGCTAAAGTTCTAAAGCTCATTTATATACTTTAAATAAATTATTTTAACTTTGCAATTCAGTTTATATAATTCATATTATATAATAAAACTTAGACAATGCTCCCGTATTTATAACCATATATTTAAAAACATTTAATATTCATCGAATATTTTGTTTCAGTATGGGAAAATCAAGCAATTTGCCTTAAATCACGATGCCATACACCACTAGTTTGGATTTTTGTTTTAAATATTCTATGCAGAATGGCTTTAAAATTAACTTTGTTTTTCGAAATTTGTGAAAATCTGTAAAACTCATCACAATTATTGCAAACGAGCGTCTGTTTTTTACGTTTCTACAGAATCAATTAATTTTTATCAAAAATTCCAAAATTCTCTAACAAACCATCATTATCATTTCTCACAAGTCCAGGTGTCAAATTTTCCAGATACTTCGTTAAAGATAAATATCTTATCAGTTCTGGATTCGTTATTGGGCCTCTCGGCTAGATTAGCATCTAGCTCATTGCTCCACTCCGCAGGGA
Organism: Ctenocephalides felis; assembly: GCF_003426905.1. Taxonomy (NCBI): domain Eukaryota; kingdom Metazoa; phylum Arthropoda; class Insecta; order Siphonaptera; family Pulicidae; genus Ctenocephalides; species Ctenocephalides felis. The sequence goes on along the minus strand of NW_020537758.1, from coordinate 19,465,247 downwards.
GCTGCTGAATTTCATAAGGGCACACTCTTCGCCGCATGCAGCTGACATAACAAAAAAATATATAAACAAAGTGACCAATAATGGGCACGAGTGCCAAAGCAGATGCCTATAGATTGGTCAAAATTTTATTGTTTTGGTAGTAGATTTATTGGTTTTGGAAGTAACACCTTAGGTGAAAAATATTGACCTTAATTTGCGACAAGTTTAGATGCAGAGATAATAATTGTGCCCATAATTATGAAAGTGGTCTAAGTCATATATTTCTTGTTTCAAGAGATTTAATGATTTGCATTTGAATAAATTAAAAAATATTTTTACATTATGCGACATTTTAATTTTGAATTTTATTAGTCTTAATTAATGGAAATTTATTATGAATATGAAATTTTGTGTGAATTTCATACGATAATATTGTTTTTAAAGGTCGAATTGACTTAGACCATTTTCAAAATTAACTGAATGTCCTATAAATGACTTAAAGCAATAAAAAACTTTGAGTTTTATTTGAAACAATAATTTTATTGAAATAATTCGTGAGCATTTATTAATTATTTTTAAACGGTAATCCATTTTTATCATTATTTCGAGTATTTAAGATTCTTAAAATGTTCCTGAAAAACTGGAGAGATGTACGGTAGTAAACTCATAATATCTTTGTTTTTCTTCCGATACTGGTCTAATGCTGGTGTATAATGGAAGTAATTTAGTATTTCCGTATATTTTTGGTCTTTCTTTTTTAGGTGAAAGATCCAAAACGTGAAATGTAGAATCATCTAAAGAAGTTTTATAAAACATAAAAAATTTTATAAGGTTCATTTTTCAAGAATCTCATCCATTGAATTTGTAGCCAAAAGACAGATTTGCCCGCGGTATTTTTTTACTATTCTTGTTATTGTATCTTCTAATGATTTCGTTGAAATAAAATCCGGCTGCGACATTCGCTTTATCGAAAATGTATTGCTTCTTCTGCACTTTTCTATCAATTCATAATAATGCTCAGGGTTGTATAAGTAATTTGCTTTTTTATTTTCATTTCTATCAACCCAAAATCACGATCATTCGGTAGCAAGGAATGACCTGATACCAAAAATTTTTGCCTTAGACCACTTTTATAATTAACACTAAATGAATTCCATATAATGTTGAAATTACAACCACTATCAAATGGTTCATTTTTGACAATTTCGTAAAAATTACATTGAATACATTTAGTTTAAACTAATGTGGTATGAAATAACTGATAAACTCATTTTTTTTTAATTTTGACTTAGATCACTTTCATAATTATGGGCACAATTGACTTGTTTTTTTTTGATAGACATGTATTTGAAGCAACGTACTAAAAGTGATTTATTTCAAATGTAGAGGTCCACGACTTTTTCCATTAAGTTTTCTTTCGCATTTTGCTTGTGACCTCATTTGGTAAATCAAGTAATCTTTAAAAAAAAACTCTAAGAAATAAATTTTTACAAAATTATATACAAAAATTACATTTATAATCACAAATTTCACTTACAATTCTTACCAAGTCTCAAATTGTCATCTGCTCATTCGCAAAACCCCAAGATTTTTTTCCAGTGCAAGTTCGCTTATAATAGGGGGAGTGAAAATGAATACAATTTGATTAACCTCTTTGTGAGTCCAAGGGAGGATGCATTCGTTCTTTCAGGCGAAGTTCCTGCATGCCATTACCCGATTATCCCACTTGTTTGTCCGTGATTACCCCAAAGAACAAGATAAATAAGATAACTACCAGGCAAATAGAATACTTCCCGCAGAGTGTTTGCCCTGAATCAATTCATTACTTAGCGGTTACTCGGAATGAGCTGATCAACTGAGATATTGATTCATGAATAAAAAACAAAATTTTAACTTTATTTTGATTTTTTTTTTATTTATTTTTCATAGCAAGCTTTACAAAGTACATTCAGCTACATATTGTTACAGTTATATATTATTTGACAGCGAAAGAAGGATCGCTATCCTGCGAATGCACCTTCTTAGATGTTATGTTATATTTTGTAGTAAATCATTGCAGATTCTTTTTTTTGAGACGCTTTGGTGGTAAAGGCTTGAGCAGATCTAACGCTAATACGTTCGGATGACGACTTAGGCGAGCTTTGTATCTGGTGCAGTAAAGATTAATTTCTTCTTCTGTAGTTCGAATTCTGAGATCTTGATGTATCAACCAATTGCGAAAGTATTTTGGAGCGTTCACGATTTCTTTCAAAATTTTATTTTGGAACCTTTGTAGATTAGTTATGTTCGATTTACTGGCCGCACCCCATAGTTTTAGGCCGTAGGACCATTTAGGTTTAATAATTTGAAAGTTCGATAAAATTGTATTAACCGCCAATTAACTTGCTAACAAATGCAATAATAATTTTAACAAGCGTTCCTTAAAATTTGTTTTTTATTATCCCTTGGATTATATTTTTTTAATAACCCGATATCATTTCCTCCGGACTGTAAATGTGTATAATTGATACAAAACTAATTTGTTTATTTGGATGCGATCGCATAAATCTCGCGTCACGAAATCCGAAGACATCGCATAACACGAAATTAAAAATAAAACCGGACAAAAAGAATGACTAACAGGAGGCCGTCATGAAATATAATGAAATCATGAAATAATATCAAATCGAAAATATAAATAACAGCGTCTAGAGCTTCGAATGCGGTTTTGCATTATTTATGTCGATCGCACGGTCACTTGAAAACGTGCTAATAAATAATACTATAGGAGAAAAAATGCAAGCAGACACGATAAAACGCGAAATGACATACAGTTACGCAAGTTGGAGAATAAATCTTGGAACTGACGATGGGTAAAAAAAGAACCAACAATAATAAGTTATTTTTTACAACGCGATGATTGTATGATGGCAAATCGGTCGATAGTTGAGGATTTTATTCAATAATTCCTGAGCCGTTCAATGCCATGGTTATTTTATTAAGTTTTTGGCCATGATGTTAGGATGGTTTTGTATTCTATCTTTGTATCTCAAACTGAACTTTTCAATTTCTTTCTCAACAGTGTTAATGTTCAAATCTTTATGAACCAACCAACTTGGGACATACTTTATAATTTCTTTCAAAATCTTGTTTTGAAATCTTTGTATTATGGCGATGTTGGATTTGCGTGCCGTTCCCCAAAGCTGTATTCCGTACGTCCAAATTGGTTTCAGTATTCTATAAGTTGATGTAAAAATACGACGTCAATTGTTTTTGATCAGAGCTATCTTAAGTGTTCTAAGGTTCAGGTGATTCCTTAATACATAATTCCTTGCTCATTCTCCTTGTGATGATACTATTGTGAGAGATTTCTGATTGTTATATAATATATACTACAGCAATGTCCTGAAAAGCTAATTTTAACTAAAATATTATCAATCAAATATTTGTCAAAAAGCATTTACTGAACTACACGACTAGTAAATATATTTGCCTTCATAACGAGCAGTCATGGGACCCATTCTCATATATAGTTTTTTTTTATATATTCCAATTCTTTTCTTTAGTTTAAATTAGTACAACAGAATTATCAAAATTAAATTTTAATTTAAGATGCAATTTAAAAACAAGTTGGTTGATAAATTTTACCTTCTGTTACCATCTATCATATGAAATCATGAGGCTCATTTTGGCATATATTTTTATGTCTACCAATTTACTATGAATATTTTCTTTAAGATATATTAGTGAAACAAAACTATTTACATAAAATTTTACTTTAAGATCTAATTTAAAGCATGTTGGCGCAGAAATGAATTTTTATTACTAAAATCCAATTCGCCAAGTTTCATCAACATTACTCCAAGATAAAAAAAACCCTACTAAGTAGTGTTCAATAGAGCTCGTAGTAGTATAATGGTTAACAACTGGGACTAAACTAGTCCTGAATTTGATTCCAACCTTGTCCAACTCGTTATCAAGCAGTATGATATCAAATTTCTTCATTCTAGGAGAAAGCCAGGTAATAAAACACCTACAGCTGATCGTTGATAAAAAAGAAAAAAAGTAGTGTCTAGTGGAAAAATATTATTCTCTGCCCAAAAATAATATTTTCTTGTCTCTGATCACAAAATTAATTTGTCACTAAAATCCAATTTTCCAAATTTCATCAAAGTTACTCCCAGATAGAAAAACCAAATAAGTAGTGTTTAATAGAGATCGTAGTAATATAATGTTTAAGAACTGGGCCTAAACTTATCCCGAGTTTGATGCCAACCTTATCCAACTTGATATTAAGCAGTATGATAACAAATTTTCACTTTCTGGGATATAGTATAGCAAAAACAGCTCACAAAACACCTAGTTCTGATGGCTACTAACAAAAAAAAAAGATGTAGTGTCAAGCAAAAAATATTTGTTTCTGTTCCGATCTAATATGTTCCTGTCCTTCCAAAGTAGTGTCCAGCAAAAAATATTTGTTTCTGCTCCAAACTAATATGTTTCTGTCCTTCCAAAATAATGACCAGCAAAAAATATTTGTTTCTGCTCCAAACTAATATGTTCCTGTCCTTCAATCACACGTAACTCTAAGAAATAATTAATTGTCTATAATAAGTCATTTATTTCACTTGACTTTCGCACAATTCCCGACTCCAAGAAAGAAGTAACCGAAGGCCAAAAATAAGTACCTACTCAAACCGACAAAACCTTCTTTGTCCTTTTGAAATCTAAAATCAAGTTCCTATATTCTCTCAAATGAGCTGTGAAGTCTGTTATTCGTTTTATTCTAGTTGATCTCGACTCGCGTACTGTGTAATTATTGTGACCTTACAATGTGCCCTTATATTAAGGGTCTCTTGAGTTCACTGGCGTACCGGAAACTGGGGTGCAAACATTCTTTAGATACAAATCGCGATTTGGAAAAGATTCGTTGTAATAAATAATATAGAGGAAGAAGTAATTGTTTGATGGTAGTAAGAAAATGGGGATGTGATTTTTGGGGTCCTGGAGTTGACATTGGGAAACTTTATATTTGGAGAAGAAAGATATGCATTGATAATATAATACTTAACAAATCTTAGTGATTAAACTATCAAACCATTATTAATTTGTATGCAAATTTAACTGAAGATTAACAACTTCAATTAAGAAAACTTATATTAGGCATCGAGACCTGGTATAAGGTCTTATATACTATGAACTTTCTTTACTTAAGATATTTTTCTTCATAGGATGAACCAGCTTTTTTTATTCAAGATATATTTATAATTGTCCTACACAGACATTATTTCACTGTGAACTAGCTAATTAGTAAATTTTGATACACATTTGACAAAACTTTGAAAAAATATTGACAAAATCAATTAACATACAAATTTTTAGTTAGTTATCTGGAATATGGCGAGTTTTGGTTTAGCTTAAATTTGATTTTTTAAATTTTTTATTGATACAAATAGTAATAAAATTCATGCAATTTTATACGCTATGATGATAACATTAAAATTAAACTAATATTCTTAAAAAAAATCATAAAATTCATCATTCTAAAAAACCATTTTTTTTGAGTCTTCATATACATGGGTTAAAAATAGTAATAATATTAATGCAATTTTATAAGCTATGATAATAATTAAAATGAAGTTAATATTAATAAAAAAATGTATAGAATTTACTCCAGTGAGTGATTTTCTAATTAAGGCTAGAGCAGGTCCAAATACCAATTTTTTTGAGTCTTCTCATACATGGTAAGAGCAAATTCAATACATGAAGTACAATTTGCTAAAATTATAAAACCTTCTTTCGTTTATTAAGTTGTTAACGGACATCAACGAATTTCCTTCTACATCTCAACATTATAACCTATTTCCAACAAAGACAGGGGCGTATCAGAGAGTTTCCCACGGTGAATAAGGGCGCAGATCTAAATAAATAGGACACCTCAGCCCGCCCCTTGACTTTTGATTTGCGAATAAAAGTAAGGGCACTTTTATGAAATAACAAAGAAGTATATCAGATTACAATTTGCGATTGATAATAAAAGATGTGATAACGTTTGAATATAGAGCTATTGTGCTAAATTTTATTGTTTAGTTATGAAGTGACAACATAAGAAATTATTATTAAAATAATATTAATTTAAGTTATGACTTTCTAGTTATTAAAAAAAACTAATTTACCAACTTTAGTACAAATTGCATAATTTAGTTTCTAATTGAAAAAGATTTCCTGAACTTCGGTATTCGTGTTTACCAAGTTGGTTTGAAGATTGTGTATTTGTATATTTTTTATAGTTTTGTAATTTCTAAACCAGAATTCATAGTCATGATAAAAATTAATTATATTAATAGTAATTAATAAGTAAACAGTTTGATTAAAAAGAAATTTTACTAAATACTGGTTCTTATGAAATGAGGGCCTGATGGCACATCTCGAATCGGATTTTTCAAAAATCTCAAAGTCCATTAAGTTCGCCGGTACAAATCTTGATTATTCTTATTCTCTACATATATGTAGATATATCAGGTACTATTTTCAGCTTCTGTATATACGTGAACACTAATTGCACAGTAGTTGAACACCTGAATTGCACGACGCCAGTTGACTTGCGAGTGGATGAATGAATGCCATGAATGAACGGATGAATAATAACACGTACGAAAGTGTAGTATGAGAGCTAAAAATATTATTATTATTGAATTTTGAATAAAATTGATGAGGAGTATAATACACTTTTATTTGTTAGCTTGATCATCTATATACAAAGAATAGAAAATGATTTGTTCAGAAAACATAGTTTTGAAAAAGTGTTGAAAGACGAAAATGGATCCTATATACCTATATGGACTGGGTCAAAAATAAATCGTTAGGATAGATTTGTCTAATTCATCTATTTTGTATTTATTCTGGAAAATTTCTTGCAAGGCACTTAGGATATACCTATTTGCCTATTTTTGTACTTTTACAGTTCCTGTGCTATTCTACTACTCTGCCACTCCACTCTGATGAAGTCTATTCCCAGTTCTTCATAAAAATAAGTATGTTAAACTTGGAGTAAAAATTATTTATATTATAACGAATGACAAAAATTGACAATCGTGATACATGGAGTTCTTCTTAGACACCGCTCTCAAATATTGTCAATTTAGCTTATAGGAATTCTTGTGTATTTCTGATTGCTGAAAAAAACAGAGTTAAAAAAAATTGTTCAGTTGACTATTTTGCTAGAGGTAGGTTTTTATCAATGGTTCTTTGATATATATAAAAGTCTTTCAAAATAACGCTTTGCTCTGATGTGGATTTATTTTTTAAAACAAGACTTTTATCCAACTTCTATTTGTTTATAAAACGAGCGGCTGCAGCAATTTTTTCGAGACCCTTAGTAATATACCTCTATATCACCAAGTGCCCAGGAGAAATTTCTGCACAGCTACGGTAATATTATTTATTTAAATTTTAGGTACTTTCCACTAGATCTTCCACTAAATTAGCACTGAATATATAGTATATTCGTCGTGTACTGGCTAAAACATACAGTGAACAATAAATATGTCGACTCCTGCAGATATATCACAGAATGTGGTCTTTGTGTTGCTTTTGACATCTTGATAACAAGGACTTGTATACGAGTAACGAGTGTTTTGCGTGAGTTTTTTGCCTTTGTTATACTTTTATACTCATTTAAAATTCGTCTATTCGTGAATTAAATGCGTCAGGTCATATATTAAGGATAATAGGCATCCATCTACACGAAGAGAAGAAAACACAATTTACCATTATAATATATACATATTGAATTAAGTACACAAATTTTACGGAAATAGCATTTTTCATTGAGTGATTTGATTAATAAAGCAATCATCCTTGCCACAACTTATATAAAAACTTGTATTTGACGGTATATATCATATACAAATAAAAACAAATTGTTGGAACATTTTTCTTAATTTTGTTCCAAGAAAGCCTCGCCAATGTTGGTTACATTCGTATACTCCAATAAATTAGAGTTAAAATTGAATAATTATAGTAAGTATGTTTGCCTTAGTATAATATTATTTAATTTGGTTTGTTTCTTAATAAAATTTTAATTAATTTCAATAAAACATGTGCGTAAAGTTGATTAAATTCACTAAATATGACCAAAATAGCATTTTTCATTAAATCATTCGATTAATAAAGCATTTATCCTTGCCACAATTTCTATCAAAAGTTGACCGTATACTCGTATATCAAATTTAATTAATAACAAGTTGTTGGAACATTTTCTTTAATTTTGTTCCAACAGAGCCTTGTCAGTCTTGGTTTTATTAACTACTCAATTATATTAGTTAAGTTTGAATAAATTTGTTTGCTCTAGTACGATATTGGTTAGTTTTTTAATAAATTTTGGTATAGAGTAAAACATATGTAAAGTCTTTAATTTCGTTGAATAAACTCACTAAATATTACCAATTACCAATTCACTAAATAATACCAATTACCAATAGGATTTTTATTTAATTATTCGATTGATAAAGCCATCATCTTTGCCACAACTTTTATAAAAACTTTTATTTTTGACGGTTTATATGATATTCAATTGATAACCAGTTGCTGAAATTTTTATTATAATTTTGTTTCAATATAACCTTGCAAACCTTGGCTTCTTTAACTACTCAAAGAAATTTTAGTTAAGGTTGAATAATTTTGTTTGCTATGTATTTAAATTGGTTTGTTTTTTTAATAATTTTTGGTATAGAGTAAAACATATCTGTAAAGTCTTTGGTTTAGTTGATTAATTTCTCTAAATATTACCAAAATAAAAATTTTCATTAAATCATTCGATTAATAAAGCAATCATTCTTGCCACAACTTATATGAATCTTATATTTAATTTATTAAATTGCTGGAACATTTTCTCTAATTTTGTTCCAACAGAATCTTGCCAATCTTGGATTAATTCACCACTTAAATAAATTAATTAAATAACCAATTTGTTTGAAATAAATTAAATATATAATATAATAACAGAGTAGTAAATGAAACACAGATTGGCAAGGCTCTATTGGAACAAAATTAGATAAAATATTTTACTTGAAACTTGCATCTTATTATTAATTAAATATGGCATATAAACATGGTCAAAAATATGAAGTGAATGATTTTGGTAAGTATGTTTGCTTTAGTATGATATTATTCGAATTGGTTTGTTTTTTTAATAAACCTTGGTTATAGAGTAAAGCATCTGTAAATCCTTTGGTTTAGCTTCAACTATATTTGTCGATTAAATGAACTAATTGTTTCAGCGCAGTTTAGTATTTCTTGTATAATCAGTCAAATTTAAAATTATAATCTAATTTTTTTTTATAAATATATAAAAATAAACCACCGTACCATCTGAAGTGGTGCCGAAATGTGCCACGGGTGGTACTCACTACAAATATATATTATAGGTATTTGGGGCACTTTTGCCCAACAGTCTGCGGGCTTCCCGGGTCGCTCCGTGGGGCACCATCGGAGTCTCGAAGGGCTCCTCTTTGTCGAAAGCGCGATTATCACAATTACAACAAAGTCATTGCACAATTGAATAGAGAATGACGGACTCATATGGAGATGATTGACAGTTATTAATGCTAATATTAAAACCAGTACGTTACTTGCACATATGGCGCGATTTTTTAAATATCTGCGGCTGATAGAAATATTTTTGTGATATGCATATGACTCAAAATATTTTGGAAAAGAAAAAATCTATTTGCAATAAACTAGCAAACTAGCAACCGAAACTATAAAAGCATATCTTCACAATTTTATTTTCGCAAAGCAAATATTCAAATTGGCTTCAATTTGAGACTTACAAGAAAAGTGTATAAAACCAACCATATAACATATATTTTATATTAAAGTTCCACCAGTGATGACAAAAATTCAAATCAGTTCAAATTTTTATATTAAATTTTAAAATTGTTAACTTTAAAATGTGGGTTAGTCATAATATATCAGTCTACGTTTTATTTTACACTCTAATAGTAATCATTAATTATTTTAATAAATTAAATAATTCAAAAATTAATGAAGATAATATATAATAATGATAAAAAACTGTAATATAAAGGTGATAATTTAATAGGGCATCACATATTAGAAAACCCACATTTGTCATTTGAAAAAGCGATTCTTAAAGTAAATTGTCTCAAATGGAGAACAAACTTGTAAAAAATTATAATGATTGGCGTACTATTCATATTACTTGTAGATTATGATAAAGTAACAAATTTACATGTTTCACCATTTTCACCAATTATATTTTTTATACGTTCAATATTTTAGAATATCAACGATGGATAGTTAAATTTAACATTCAATAATCTAGTAATCTAATCTCATAATCATTAATAATATAGAGAGTGTAACTAGAGACAATAAACGAGTAATTATAGATGAGGTGTGTTAATAGAAACGAACCAAGTTAACAAATTTAAATTTCAAACAGTTACAATTGAAATGTTTTATTATTCCAAACTTCAAATATCACGTTCAATTATATTAAACGTGATTTTTGATAAGTTTAAAAACGCACTAGCATTTTAATGCTGGTTTTATTTATATTCTAGTAATAATCTTGAATCTATTTACCACTACTGTTAAATGATTGTCCTTTATTATGAGCTTTTAATCGTATCATGAGCGGTTTTCTTTATTGCATTAAAAACACGTTTACACACATTATAAATCACATATTATATAGGTATATCACTTTCACATTATTTAATTTTTTGTTGGAAATTTTGGAAAAAATCGCGCGCCTACGCGAACACAATCTTGAATTGTTCACATTGGATCCATTGTGATAATATTTGGGCTCTATTGTGTCCGTCCTAAGTGTTTTTTATACAATATAGATCTATTTATTACAGCTGTCATCTATATCTTTGTTTGAATTATTTTTGTATAACATATGGCCAAGATTTGTTATGCGTTATTGTGTGTGTTCTTGAATTTAAAAAGCAGTTCTATTTGCAGCATTTTTATTAAATTATGCGCAACGATTGGTCCATTATGTAAAAATCTTTTTGGTAAATTCGTTATAAATCGGTAATAGTAAGGTTTAATTTTATTAATGGCATTTCTATTGGCTTGAAATGCGGTAAAACTGTGAGGTACAATAAGAATATTTTAAAAAGTTCATGTAACATGTAAAAATGTTTTTACAATATTATTTCAATTATCTATATATCAATGGTACGTTTGGGTTATATTCATTTTTATCATTCACAGTCATTTAAAGTAACAAACATAAACACGATTTCTATTATCTTTGCTCCGTATCTCCGAAACGGCTTTACCTTCCTTAGCCAAAAACTAATCAGCATATCTCCCTATCAATAGGAAGCGAATGTTTTTTGAGCCATTCAAATCGTTTGACCCACGTGCCCGAAAACGTGTGCGAAAAATTATATCCATACATACATACACACACACACATCCATTTTTTCTGAGGTAAGCCAAAATTTTCAGAAACCTTCAAAACGTGAAGATATTTTGTATAAATATGATTTTTCAAGGATGCAAGGACATTATATTGCATGTATTAATTGTTGTTCTTAATTGATTTCTGAATTATTTATCCTCTAAAATTCATCTATTATATAATCTATCATACTATCTATAAAAATTACATGGAGCAGACGACAGGTGAAGTTTCATATATAAATAATCACAAATTAAGTGTTAATTCATTCCGGCATTTTCCATACTTATTATAAACTATTAAATATTTTATTAACTTCGTAAATATTAAATTTTTTATATAAAATGTGATTAGTAACAGTAAGAATAATTCATAAATGTTATGAATTTGGTAAGTTATAATTTATACAATTTGTGATTAGTAATTTTAAATATTTTTGTTTAAATTTATTCTCATATTCTAGGCAATGAGTTTGGAAATTCGCCCTGGGATTATAATCATTTGCAAGTATGTTTTTTTTCAAGAATGCAACTATTGAGAGAAAAATCACTATGCATTATACATTTTAATTTATAAATGATAGTCGAACTCATTTGAATATGTCTAATTGGTACTATTAGTACTGATTGCTGTATGCAGTTATACTGAGCAAATCATGCTTCAAGTTGATCGCACCGATTTGTTACTATTTAGCACCAACGACGCTCTTTTTGCTCGCATTTAGATTAATTTGAAGAATAAATTTCAACTAAAAAACCATTACTAAATATAATTTTTCCCACATATTTCACTGGGACATCATATATCACTCACGTGATTTATCGGTGCCTCCGATGCGTCGTGCTCATACGCTTTTGCTTATGCTTTTGCCATACACGAGAGAGCATCATCTCGAATATCAGAAAATTATTTATTACATCGCGTATAATATCGCTAGAAATTGTTGCAACAAATATTTCATATAGGTTTATGTGCGGAAGCGTCGCGACGTCCGTTAATGAAAGCACGCCACCCGCGAGCAGGACCATAAACAACTCATGTCGTGTGTTCGGAGCTAAATTAATTGTGAAAATAATCGAGAAAACTGAAAATTGAATTTCCCATAGATGAGATACACTCATACTAAGGTTATGGAGTAAGCTAGATACTCATGATCCTGGAGAACGGTCGCGCAGTTTGATTCGGGAACACTATACTTTAGATTTCTTGACGAAAAAAAAATCAGTCGTAGAAGAAAGGTACATCTGTTACAAATATTATATTGTAATAGACCAACCGGACAATTAAAAAAAAATTAATTTTATATATCAATCTTATAATATTTTTGAAAATGAGATTGCATTTTCCATTACAACACTATTTCAAAAAAAATATCACAACAGCTTTGCTAGAGTTTATATGTTTAGGTCTTGATTATGGATTAAACAAAATTCTATGGTTTTTAATTTTTTTAATTTTACACCTATAAATGTCTGTAATAAGTGCATTTTGTAATTGTATATTTGTAGTTCTATTATAAAGTTATAATACATCTGTAGCGGGTTGCCAACACGCATAGCGGCTTGTCAACACGCATCACATGTCTCTGGACAGATTGGCCCATATAGTGACAGCACTGAGAAAAACAAAAGGAAATTCAAGTGTCAGATCGGACACGGTTTTTGTTTCTCCCTAGTCGAATTTGCTAAAATGTATAATTCTTAAAACCTTTCTTTTCAATTATAAATAAGAAAATACCAATAACGTTTTATTAATGATCAGTATGACAACACATAGTGTCGTGGATATTAATCATATATAAAATAAACGAAATATAATAATATTTTATGAAATTTATTATTGTCTATCATTTTGGTATTAATATGGAGGACTACCACACCTCCATATTTTACGGGTTGCCAACACGCATAGCGGCTTGTCAACACGCATCACATGTCTCTGGACAGATTGGCCCATATAGTGACAGCACTGAGAAAAACAAAAGGAAATTCAAGTGTCAGATCGGACACGGCTTTTGTTTCTCCCTAGTCGAATTTGCCTAAAATGTATGATTCTTAAAACCTTTCTTTTCAATTATAAATACGAAAATACCAATAACATTTTATTAACGATTAGTATGACAACACATAGTGTCGTGGATATTAATCATATATAAAATAAACGAAATATAAATAATATTTTATGAAATTTATTATTGTCTATCATTTTGGTATTTAATATGGACCAAGCCTCCATACATCCATTACATTTAGAGTAATAATTGGGAAAACAGTATTATTTACATTAATATTTATTAGTCCTTGGGGTATAACATATGTACATAATAAAAAAAATTACTTTATTTTCATTAATCATACAATTTATTTAACAATTTACTTAACCTTTCTATGAAACGCCATAGACAAATTTGCTACCAAAGCTCTAATAGACTTGCGATCTTCGGAGAAGACAAGAACGAATAAGAATTCTAGAGCCCCCCCCCCCCCTTGAAGTAATGCGATGGTATCCATGGGTACAAGAAGCAAAAATTTTTACTTGGTATTATTTATATTAAGCCCAACATAACCAGGCAAAAGATCTAGCCTGGTATGCGTAACTGTATTTGTTTCGCTATATGAAAAAAATTAATCAACAACTTTATTTTTTAAAACAAATCTTTTTTTGATTCCTTCTGCAACTACCAAATATTATATGAAAGTTTTAAGATTGTTCTGTGAGTAAATATGAAATTATAATTTTTCCAAAAAAATCTGGGCTAAGAAGAAAAAAATAATTAATTATTCATTTATTTGAGCATATATTCCTTAATTAGAAAACTACACTAATCGTTTTAAATTCAAAGTTGCCTATCCTTAGATAATTCTTATGGATTATGATCTAAACTATATTTATAGGAAATGTAATTTAATTTTTATATACTTTAATAATATTTTCGCTTAATTTTTTTCATATTATTTACTTACAGAATTAAATAAAATCATCGCTTATTTATAGATATATATAAACGGACAAAGCATTTACCTACTATGTCAAATATTTTGAAATTATCGCATTTAATTTATTTCAAGGGCAATTTTAGAAACATTCCTGTATCTATACAATGTACTGCAAGTTTTAATTTACACTATTTAAATTTAAATTATTTGTGTTTTGGATCATGAAAACCTGGCCTAAAACTTGCAACTTGTATTGGTGTATAAAGGAAGGAAAAACAGTCGCCGAGGAAAAACAGAGTAGTACAAAAAATTTGCTTAAGACAAATAACGGAAAAATTATGACATAATGTGCAAGTGTGAGTGAAACATAAATATAAATTTCATTTCAAAATAAAAATTTTTAGTCAAACTGCATGAATTTCATTGGAGCAAATTAGCTCCAACTTAGATTAAGAGTGTCATGACATTTAATGTAAAAACAAAAAGATTATCAAAAATGTTGATGTTAAATAAAATCATCATTAAATTGCAAATTATTGATTTTGAATTAAATTCGCCTAATTAGCAAAACCAATTTAAATCAAATTTTTAATAAAAGCGTTGCAACCACAACTGCGAAATTGAATAAAGAAATATTTATGTAAAAGCTCTCTGTTCATTGAACGCCAACGTCCTTCGGAGCTTTATCAAATAAAAGTACTTTGATACGACATTCTGCTAGTATATTCAATACACTTATTTTCCCATAATATTTAGTATGCCACAATTGTCATACAACACTTTTTTATTACTATTTTATATTAAAATTTGATTCACTAAAACAAACCGAGCATTACATCATTTTAACTCGGCTTTATTTTGCTCAAGGGAATTTGCAACGCTCGAGGGACGATCCGAACATCTTTAGTGTGCGGGAATTTAGTACATTTGCACACACATAAATCAAGATTAACTTGCGACAAATCAAATAAACACGTGCCATTTGAAATTTATTTTAAATCACCACCAAACAAATTACGTTTAGTTTTGCAGAAATAAACTGAAATCTACCCTTTGGGATTTTAATTTTGTACATGGTAAAGGATAGTTTAGATTTCAAACCTTGTGAATAAAGGATAACCAAACTTGAAAAAGTATTTTTTTAGATAGGGTATAGCGGGGCTAAAAGGTCCGGGGATAAAAAGACCAATAACTTCCACCAATATCTCAAAAACAAGTAAAGTTAAAAATTTTTCAACAACAAAATTTGAAATTAGAGGGAAAAAGGTACATATTTTAGTACCACTTTATATGAAAACTCCTATATAACATAGCCTTGCCATAACATTGGTAATGGACCAATAATATCGTAATCGGCCTCTAAGTTATAATAATTATAAGATTTTTTAATATTTTTACAAGAAATAAATTAAATATAGATATTTCAACTCAATATTTCGAATGAAATACCAGATCAAATTTATATAGAGTGTTATCTCTGTGAAAAATGTACTCATGAAATTTATATTTTGCACTGGTTGAATAATTTATATTAATAATATTTTATAAAATCTAGTTAAAATTATAAATAAGACATAGGGCTTATATCGTCTCGACGTCCCATTTCACCATGGCTATGATGTAAAAAGGTCCAGATGACAAATTTTTGAAAAATAGCAAAAAAACATATTTGTATAATGATCAATTAGATGAACACAGTCAGATAGTCCCTGGTCGTCCCATTTTACACGGCTATGAGGTAAAAAGGACCAGGTGACGAATTTTTGAAAAAACAGCAAAAACAAACATTTCTACAATAAGAGATAGATGAGTCGTCCCATTTTCACGGCTATGAGGTAAAAAGAACCAGGTGACAATTTTTTGAAAAACAGCAAAAACAAACATTCTACAATAAGAGTTAGATGGGATTTTTACTGAACATAGTCAGATAGTCGTTTGTTTGATATATGGTATTTGTTGTGATATAATTAGTTTGGTTTTGGTCACCTTCATGCCCCGCCCTACCCTATTCAATTTTAATTTTAAAACAATTTCTTCAATTCAACGTGGCTTCGTCTCTGTGGTGTTCTTATTTCTAACAATTAATTTTCGTCGAATTTATCTCCAGATAGTTAGCGGGTGGTATATGATGCGATATGTAATATATCTATATGTAGTTAACGAAGTAAAGAACGAAAACGATGCCAAAGGCCCGCCCTCGTTCGCTACCGCTCCGCTCGCCGTTTTCATAATTAAAACGGAGGCTTTTAATTACAATTTAACACCAATTTATAAAACTCCCATTTTTCCCAGTTGTTTGTTTTTATTTCTTAGTTTTGCTGCCGCTCTTCTAAAACAATAAATATTTATTTAAAGCCGGCGGGCATTCGCTAATATGGGCGTGCACCGCACCACACCGCGCTCGAGCTTCACGTTAATTACTTCGCTACGCGCCCACTAAATGATTTATTCCTCAATTAAGATATTTACTTTGCTGCTTTTGTTTCAACTGATCATAATATGATTTCTTTAATTTATTTATGTCGGAGAGGAATCGGGATTGCTGGTATTTTGCAAACTGATCGACTCGAACAGCCACAACATCATGAAGGAACACAAATATATGGCTTAATAAGAGAATTGATCGGGTTCAATTCCTGTTTCGGACAACCTGATATCAAGCAGAAGTAAAAATATGTCTCTAGTTAAGTTAGCCCATCCTCAAAATATATAAGTATTAAACGTTGAATTAGCGTATAAAAAATATAAAATTTAAAGTTTCAGCAGAGCTCAGCTATGGCTCATGCAAATGTTATAATCTGATTTCTGTTACAAATGAGAATTTAAAAACAAATTTTGAAAAAATCTGATAGAATTGTGTAATTATATTTACATTTTTTGGCTCATGTAATTTGTTACATTTTTTATTTTTTTTAAAAGAACATTTAGAGAATTTGTGGAATTTACAATTGTTAGTCGTAATAGGGACATTGTATACTATAGTGAGTAGTGACATATTGGAAAAACAACTGAATAGTTGTTTTTCCATTCGTTATAAATAATATTAACAATGTTTTAATGATAATAACCCAAACTTAACTATTTACATATAAATAATGTTTAATAAAAAATAGCTAAGTCAATTCAATTTTTATCAGAAAAATTAATAAATTAAATCCATTGGCATATTTAAATTTGTTACATACCTAATATAATAATTATACTTACTGATAAATAAGAATCTAAATAAAAAATATTAACGTTAAATTAAAACGTATTAAAAACAGTTAATACTATGTTTAATAATTTTTTATGAATAATGAATAATGCGAAGTATCATATTAAATATATTAATCGTACTATGACGTAAATTTGAATTGAATTATTGCAAATTCGATTTCAATGATATCTATCTCCAAGAAGCCTTTGTATTTCATATATTTTTTTTCATTGGATTAACTGAATACAACAATTTCATGTTCATAAAAATTTCTTATTTAGATACTAGTTTTGAAGAAAAAAATGTAGACAAATATTGCTTTATTTTACTAATAAAAGCAACATTTCAAGAATCCGCAGTTCAAGCTTTTTTCGAGCTTTTTAAGCTATCAAAAAGTACGTACAGGATTTTAGTTATTATAAATTAGATTTAAAAAAACATTAATAGAAAGTTTTATAACATTATATTAATATAAACTAATTAAAACTTTATGATTTTTATTTAAAAATTATTTTATTGACATGAAAACGAAATTTCTGATGTTCTTTAAGGCACTAGATTTGTCAACGATCAGTCCAAAATATACCCAATATTGTTATCACATTCTATTATTTGTTAATTATTTATCACATAAAATTTGAATTTATGAATTTACGAATGTTTTGTAATAATCTTTTAATATAATACAATACACTTTATAAATTATAATTAAGAACTATTATAAATTATAATTAAGAACTCGTATATTTCGCTTTGCCTAGCATTGATCAACCTCCCCTGTCTCAATAGAATATGTATGTAGCAATGTCGCAAATTTATGACTTAAATTTTTTAGCAATTCACAAAATTAATCACTAGTCTTTAAAGCAAGTAAGACTAATTCATCGTTGATAATAACGTAAAATAAGAGGAATAAACTGATATCGCCTTCTGGAACGTGGATTCTTGTTCCCTTTAACAGCTACAGCCTTATTATTATTTCAGACGTATTAATATTTCATATCTTACCAGGAGAAGCCAAATAATTATTCATTATTTAAATTGAAAATGCACAGCTTGTGTTTTATACATATATACATACTTGAATGAAAATATTCATGTGTGTTAGATATCCATACAAAATTACAAACACCCACATAGAAGGATAATGTTGATATGTAGATGTGTATAAACAAATATATATATATATATATATATATATATATGTATCTATATATATATATATATATATGTATCTATATATATACTTATATGTATATGTGTATATGCTTACAAAAATGATTAATTACAAAACAAGCAAACTACAGAATAACTTACGTTTCGATTTAGTGAGGTCTATTGTGCAACATCGACTATTCGAAAAAAAAAATTGATAAAAATTCTATGATAGTCATAGTTCTTAGAAATATTCACTTAATGATTTTACTAGTTTTCTTTACTAATATTTATTTCATTTGAAATAAGTACAAAAGCTTAATAATTCTTTTATAATATATGTTCAATAAGTATACTATATCAAAAATAGTATTTTTAATTAGATGTGCGTAGAAACACATATAGCATTTGCAAGTGGAAACTGTAAATAAAAAACACATTTGAATACATTAACTATACCAAACTATCTCATTTTGAGCTTTATCTATAAAAAAGTTCTGCCCCAAAACTTTTTTCAAGACATTTTATTAAAAATTTAAAAAAAACAGCAATTTAAAAATCTAGCAGCTTTTGAATAAGTATTAAATTAATACATTAAATACTAAAATTTATTCTTGAAACAATATATAAGTAATGTATGTATGTAATTTGCAAACCTTGCTTTTGTATATTTTCATGATTGACAAATTAGCAGAATTAATAAAAACAATGGTATATTTAATATATTTAGGTATGTTTCTTTGATAATGTTGCTATGAGAAACAAAGTATAATCCAGAAAATTGGATTTTATAAAATATAGTAGTTATTAAAACAGTTACATTTGGAGCCTGAGAAATTGTTTGTAATAAAAGCTTTATAATGAAACTTTTTTTTATTGATTGTAATAGCAAGAAGAACTTAAAAAGATTCATACACTTGCTTTTAATCAACATTTTTCTTCTGAGATAAATAAAATTAAAATTGATTTTGAAAAGCAGCTTGTTGATTATTACTACAATTTACAATTTTATAATGATACCTATATATTTTTGTGATATATATATATATATATATATGTATTTATATATATATATATATATATATTTATTTATATATATTTACATATATATATATATATATATATATATATATAGTTCATTTTAATTTAATAAAAGAAATCAATTATGTCAACAATTTTTTTGTGTTTGCTATTTTTTTCACATACAAGTTACATATTAAGAAGCTTTATTCAGTGTATTGGATACAAAATTTAGGTTCAGATTTATGATTATTAACCCCACTATATTTATGGTATTTCCTTTGAATAATGTGCCTATGAGTATGTTTCTGGTTTAGATGTTACCAACAGATAAACCTGTTCAGTGCTTATATCATTCTATTTATTACGCCTAATGGCTTTTTGTTTAATTATCGTGATCCTTCACATAAATATGAAACGCTTGTTTCAAAATGAAAAATCATTCTTAAAGAACGATCTATTAAAATATTTCTGAGAAAAGCACACAAAAATTTGTTGGCGAAACATCTGAATGGGAATATAATTAATTATGTAATAGGCCTATGATAGATCGAAACAAGTTGAGAGGTATGAACTTTTTGGATACCCCTATAATAATCAGAAAATTATCGAATATAAATTAAGTATTATTTACTTATTAAATGTTATATCAGAATTATTATGAAACAACCAAAAATGTTAACAAGTATGTTCTGAATTTTACTAAAAAAAAATAGTGATTAAAATTTTCTGATATAATTGTGTCGGTGTAGAGATATGGAATCGTTAGAGAGAATTAATTAAAAAATTATCAGGTATAAATTATTTATCATTTTATTATTAAATATCAGACCACAAAAATTACAAGAAAATCAAAAATATTAATAAGTAAATACACAATATTATTCATAAAAATATGAGTAAGTCTGCATTAAATAATACTTTCTGAATTACTCACGTAATATGTATACATCTGCTCTTGTTTCCATTCCTTCCTAATTTACTTGTTTTTTTCAAATTAATTTATTATTTCATTGCATTTTTAATAAATTATTATACTAGGAAGCTTTTAAGTGAAGCACACATTTTTTTTTCCAAAATATCTGAATGAGAATGTAATTAATTTGAAAAATCGGAACTAAATTTTGAACTATTAGATCTTATTCGCTCTTACTCTGTTTTTCCTATCTAATATTTTTCAGTAAATTTTTTAATTCCTATTTAATTAGTTTTCAAATTATTATTTTTATAAATTAATTCATATGACGACATTATTCTCATACAAATTATATTCTTTTAATATTTACTATTTTTGTTTTTGGAGATATTGTGCAATTATTTTCAAGAACCTTTACATATATATGTATAGGTGTATCTATTCATATATTTATATATATATATATATATATATATATATATATATTTACATATGTGTGTATCTGTATATACATATCGAACCATAACTAATACCAAAATTAGTATCCATTTGATAAAAAATGTTTCTCATTGTGTTGGCATTCAAATTTTCGATCATTTGTACATTGTGTGCATTATTCGAGCATATGCTTTCGGTTTTATTGTATGAATATTATTTTTATTATGACCATTGATAGCATTAGTCCCGAATCGAATCTAATCAAAAGGATTGATTATTATTATTAAGAATCTTTCCTGAATAGAAGAGCACAATCGACTGGATTAAAAATGATCAGTACGAAATCTGTCTGAGAAAATAATATCTTGAATTTCCCAAAGAATATAGAGAATGATGGTTGAAGAGACCAGTAAATGATTTGTGCATTTTATTATAAGAACATCTATTATAAGAAATATCTTTCTTTACACGAGGGATCAAATTTTAAGAAGTCTATCTTAGGTTTTTCTTTATATCATTAGATATAATTAGTATTAACAAATTGTTAAAAATGTAATAAGATTTGATTAATTTTGAGTTTGATTACTGCAACTATCTCCCATTTTAGAAATAAATAAGGAGTGCATTAAAACATTTTGCTTAATTTACTAATTCTAATAACTCTACGCATATATACACACACATATATATATATATATATATATATATTTATATATATATATATATATATATGTATATATATATATATATATATATATATAATATTTAAATTCTTAGTCGGTATCTACAGAGAGCACAGGTGTTCATTTCATTAGTCATTATTATATTATTCTCACCTCTATAATTGAACCGAAGTAAGCTTTTGTATTTTTTGATTGCGTTTATATATAGAACTTTTATACAGTTGCAACATATGTGTGTGTGTGTGTGTGTAAGCATAATATTATATGAATGAACATATTTCTGAAATGAAATGGCCATAGTATTAATATTTTCAGGTTGTGAATTATGTTTGAATCCACAGGTTTTAAGAACTTATTATTTTATCAAAATTCTATTTTAATATTTAATTAATTGTATGAAAAACAATTATTGAACATATAAATCATTTTAAATAACATTAAATAATCTTATCGCTTATTATTATTTGAAAATTAAATGTTTCCATCGAATAGATCTATAAATAAATTCATGATAGGACAATAATTTTATAAAATAAGATTAATACAAATAGAAAATGATTATTACAAATAAATTTAAAAAAAAAACGAAGAATCAGTTTAGTAAAATATTATCTAGAATTTTAAGCCTTTTAGAGTATATCTAATAGTAAACATTTGTTAATCGAAATATTATTAATTATAATTTTTAGTGCATGCTATTTATAACGATAATGTGTTATTATTTATACTTACACACATTTATTCATTTGTTTTATATTTTTACAACCTAATAAAAAACTTATCAAAGACATTCAACTTTTGAATACGAGAATCTGTCAAAGATTTATTTAGTATGTAGCATTGCATATAATATGAAATATATATATATATATATATATATATATATATATATATATATATATATATATAATTCATATTATAATATAATCAAAAAATAATTTTATAACCCAACGAAATAATTCTACGCTACATCTATGATATGTCTTCAACAGCTACGTAAAAAGCTCTAGCAAAGCTCCAAACCAATTCGAAACGTGTGCTTACATTCACTAAGCGAGTTTGTAAAACGAGCTTTTATGCGATCTGTTTCTCAACCAAGGATTCAGATAGCTAATTTTCAAACCGAGCTTTCGGCTAAGTTTATTTTCAAACCGAGCTTTTGTAGAAATATTTTTTTGTAAGTATTTGCACCTGTTCCTCAGCTAATTTGTTGAAGTAGCAGAAGTATTACATCGAAAGCTATAATGAACAGACGTTCGGGGTTAAAAACGATTGCAAAATAATAATAAAATTTTTTTTTTCAGATATAATATCTACTAATTGTAAGTATATAGTCCACACCAGTGTTTCTCAGCATTGCATCCTCGCTGAACTGGGGAGATTTCAATTAAATTTATAATTCAATAAAATTCAATGACTTCAATAAAATTAGGTAATTTGATAACTTCGAAGGATATTTTAAAATTCGTCTCAATTTTAACACTTTTGCCGGTTATGTTTTATTAAATGGTAAACATCTAGTATCAAAAAAAATAATAATAACAATAAAATCATATTCCTAATCCTTAAAAAGTAAAAGAAACATATTTAAATTTCTTAACAAATGGTAATATCTAAAGTTTAAAATTCGCTAATAATGTTTTTTTTTTGTTAAAATGATATTAGTGGTGTATGGCCAAAAATTTTATACATAATCTTTAGGTAATAATGTATATTTCCACAAACAAATATAAAGTTCACATTTGTTTATATATTCAAAATTTAAGAGTTCAATATGCATGTATATATATATATATATATATATATATATATAATATACAAAGCATGTTACCCATACAGATTTAAAGCGGAAGATAAATTACATTGTAATTAAAATGTGTTAAACCGTAATTATTTTTATTTTTACATTTTACTCATTGTTATCATCAAGGTTCGATAATTACAAAAGAATTTGATGTTAGAATCTCATTCGTCTGAAGATTTACTCTTAGTGCAGGGTCAAGTGGAAAATATTACAAATATATGAATTTTATAAATTTTATAAATTGGTGTCTTCATAAATAAAATTTATAAACCAATCATTTTTGCATGAGATATTATCATATTTTAGTAATCCTTCAAATTTATGATATACGAGTATATCCGTTTTGCGTTAAAATTTCATGTAACACATTATATAGTTATAATAATATTGTTCTGTTTTGACTGCAATATACATTTTGAAACAATATACATTATATTGTTTGAATTGTTTGAATTGAGGTTTCATCACATTTTAGTAATCCTTCAAATTTATCATGTATATCCGTTTTGCGTAAAAATTTTATGTAACACATCATATAGTTATAATAATATTGTTCTATTTTGACTGCAATATACATTATACATTTTGAAACAATATACATTATATTGTTTGAATTTTTTTTTAATATGCCTCAAAATAATATTGCAGTACTGTTAAGCATATTTCTTACAAGAATTTGAATTGTTTTCTATCTCTTGTTGACAAAGGTAGATTATTTTTGATCTTAATAATTATTTATAATAGA
>NW_020537758.1:19416176-19439947 GCF_003426905.1 Ctenocephalides felis | reverse complement strand
AACACATATAGCATTTGCAAGTGGAAACTGTAAATAAAAACACTTGAATACATTAACTATAACAAAACTATTCATTTTGAGCTTTATCTATAAAAAAGCTGTGCCCAAAAACTTTTTTCAATACATTTTATTAAACATTTAAAAAACAGAAATTAAAAATCTAGCAGCTTTTGAATAAGTATTAAATTAATACATTAAATACAAATTTATTCTTGAAACAATATATAAGTAATGTATGTATGTAATTTGCAAACCTTGCTTTTGTATATTTTCATGATTGACAAATTGGCAGAATTAATAAAAACAATGGTATATTTAATATATTTAGGTATGTTTCTTTGATAATATTGCTATGAGAAACAAAGTATAACCCAGAAAATTTGATTTTATCAAATATAGTAGTTATTAAAATAGTTACATTTGAAGCCTGAGAAATTGTTTGTAATAAAAGCTTTATAATGAAACTTTTTTTTATTGATTGTAATAGCAAGAAGAACTTAAAAAGATTTATACACTTGCTTTTAATCAACATTTTTCTTCTGAGATAAATAAAATTAAAATTGATTTTAAAAAGCAGCTTGTTGATTATTACTACAATTTACAATTTTATAATGATACCTATATATTTTTGTGATATATATATATATATATATATATATATATATATATATATAGTTCATGTTAATTTAATAAAAGAAATCAATTATGTCAACAATTTTTTTGTGTTCGCTATTTTTTTCACATACAAGTTACATATCAAGAAGCTTTATTCAGTGTATTGGATACAAAATTTAGGTTCAGATTTATGATTATTAACCCCACTATATTTATGGTATTTCCTTTGAATAATGTGCCTATGAGTATGTTTCTGGTTTAGATGTTACCAACAGATAAACCTGTTCAGTGCTTATATCATTCTATTTATTACGCCTAATGGCTTTTTGTTTAATTATCATGATCCTTCACATAAATATGAAACGCTTGTTTCAAAATGAAAAATCATTCTTAAAGAACGATCTATTAAAATATTTCTGAGAAAAGCACACAAAAATTTGTTGGCGAAACATCCGAATGAGAATATAATTAATTATGTAATAGGCCTATGATAGATCGAAGAAAGTGGAGAGGTATGAAATTTTTAGATACCCCTGTAATAATTAGAAAATTATCGAATATAAATTAAATATTGATTACTAAATAAATATTAAGTCAGAATTATTATGAATAATTTGAAATCCAATAATGTTAACAAGTATCTTCTGAATATTATTAAAAAAAAAATAGTGATTAAAATTTTCTGATGAACACATAAAATTGTATCCGTGTAGAGGTATAAAATCGTTAGAAATAATTAAAAATAATCAGATATAAATAAATTTTTATTTTATCATTAAATATCAGGCCAGACAAATTATAAAATAAAAGAAAATATTAACAAGTAAATACACAATTTTATTTAAAAAATATGAGTGACTCTGCATCAAATAATATTTTTTGAAATACTCACGTAATATGTATACATTTGCTCTTATTTCGATTCCTTTCTAATTTGTTTGTTTTTTTTTCAAGCCAATTTATTCAAATTATTCAATGTATTTTTATTAAATTAATATACTAGATTATCAAGAGAAACACACAAAATTGTTTGACAAAATATCTGAATGAGAATATAATTAATTTGAAAAATATGAACTAAATTATGAATTACTTTGTTAATAAATATTTCATTAAGAACATTAATGTTCTTAATGAAACATTTGTTAAAAAAATTACTAAAAAAAATCAGGAAGAAATAGAGTAGGAGCAAATTTGTTCAATAATAATTATTATAATAATTACTTTTTATTTCTTTTTAATTAGTTTTTAAATTATTAAGTTCATAAATTAATTCATATGACGACATTACAAATATATGCAAAGTATATTTTTTAAATATTTATTATTTTTGTTTTTGGAGATATTGTGCAGTTATTTTTAAGAACTTATTAATGGATATGCATTCAATCAATATATATATATATACATATGTATATATCTGTATATATCTGTATATATACATATCGAACCATAACTAATACCAAAATTAGTATCCATTTGATAAAAAATGTTTCTCATTGTGTTGGCATTCAAATTTTCGATCATTTGTACATTGTGTACATTATTCGAGCATATGCTTTCGGTTTTATTGTATGAATATTATTTTTATTATGACCATTGATAGCATTAGTCCCGAATCGAATCTAATCAAAAGGATTGATTATTATTATTAAGAATCTTTCCTGAATAGAAGAGCACAATCGACTGGATTAAAAATGATCAGTACGAAATCTGTCTGAGAAAATAATATCTTGAATTTCCCAAAGAATATGGAGAATGATGGTCGAAGTAAATGATTCGTGTATTTTATTATAAGAACATCTATTATAAAATATATTTTTTTTGACATGAGTGATTAAATTTTAAGGAATACTTTATGTTGACTTTGTCTTTATGTTATTAGCCAAAATAGAGACTCAGCAAATTTAATAAGATTTCATTAATTTTGACTATAGTTATTGCAATAGTCAGGCATTATCAAAATAAATTAGAAGTGCACTCTAACTTTTTGGTTCATTTAATAATTCCAATAACTCTACGCATATATGTATATATATATATATATATATATATATATATATATATATATAATATTTAAATTCTTAGTCGGTATCTACAGAGAGCACAGGTGTTCATTTCATTAGTCATTATTATATTATTCTCATCTCTATAATTGAACCGAAGTAAGCTTTTGTATTTTTTGATTGCGTTTATATATAGAACTTTTATACAGTTGCAACATATATATATATATATATATATATATATATATACACTTGTAAGCAAAATATTATATGAATGAACATATTTCTGTAATGGCCACATAGTATCAATATTTTCAGGTTTCGAATTATGTTTGAAGCTACATGTTTTAGAAACTCATTATTTTATTAAAATGACACTAAAAATTGTTAAAAAAACAATAATTGCATATATAAATCATTGTATATAACATTAAATGATCTGATCATAAATTAATATTATAGAATTAAATCTTTGATGAATTTCTAATTTTTGTTCCAAAAAATGTTGGAGGACTGTTAAATATATTTCTTACAAGAATTCAAATTGTTCTTTATCTCTTGTTGGCGAAGGTAGATTATTTTTTATCTTAATAATTTTTCATAACAAAATTGCAATAGGTTTTCAATTAAAAATTTAAAATACTTTATAAGTTAATAATGCATTTTTTACTCAACACACCTGATTGATTATATATATATATATATATATATATATATATATATATTTATGATAGAACAATTTATTTATAAAATAAGATTTATTCAAATAAAAAAATATTACAAATATATTTCAAAAAAAAGAAAAAATCAGTTAAGTAGAATAGTATTTAGAATGTTTAGTCTTTGAATGTAGACGCAACAGTAAACATTTATAAATAGAAATATTATCAATTATAAATTTTACTGCATGCTATTTATAATGCTAAAGTGTTATTATTTATACTTACAAAATTTTATTTATTTATTTCATATTTTTACAACTTAATAAATGATTTATCAGAAACATTCCACGTTTTAATGCGAGATCTATCAAAGAATTATTTAGCATTGCATATAATATGAATTATATATATATATATATATATATATATATTCATATTATAATATAATCAAAAAAGAATTTTATAACTCAACAAAATAATTCTACGCTACATCTATATTAAGTCTTCAACATCTACGTGAAAAGCTCTCGCAAAGCTCCAAACCAAATCGAAGCGTGTGCTTACATTCACTAAGCGAGTTTGTAAACCGAGCTTCTATGCGATCTGTTTTTCAACTTCTCAACCAAGGGTTCATATAGCTAATTTTCAAACCGAGCTTTCGTCTAAGTTTATTTTCAAACCGAGCTTTTGTAGAAATATTTTTTTTAAGTATCTGCACCTGTTTCTTTAAGGATTACTAAGCTAATTTGTTGAAGTAGCAGAAGTATAATATCAAAAGCTATTATAGTGGCCAGATGTTCGGTAATAAAAACGATTGCAAAATAATCAAAAAAAAAATTCTGATATATTATCTATTAAGTATATAATCCACACCAGTGTTTCTCAACGTTGTATCCTCGCTGAACTGAGGAGATTTTAATTAAATTTATAATTCAATAAAATTCAATGACTTCAATAAAATTTGGTAATTTGATAGCTCCGAAGGATATTGTAAAAATCGTTTCGATATCAATTAATACTTTTGCCTGTTATGTTTTTTTTTAAATGTCAAAAATCGAGAATCAAAAAAAAATAACAATAAAACATATACCCAATCCTAAAGAAGATAGCAGAAACCTATTTTAATTTTTTTACAAAAGGTAAAATTTAAAGTTTAAAATTCGCTAATAATTGTATTTTTGTTAAAATGTTAGAGTGAAGTATGGTCAAAAATTTTATTCTTATCCTTTACGTAATAATGTATTATGTATTCTCACGAATAAATATAAGGTTCACATTTGTTTATATATTCAAATAAAAAAACAATATGCATGTATATATACATATATATATATATATATATATATATATATATATATATGTATAATATATACAAGGTGTAATACGTATACAGATAAAAGCGGAAGATAAATTACATTATAATTAAAATGTGTTAAACCGTAATTATTTTTATTTTTACATTTTACTCATTGTTATCATCAAGGTTCGATAATTACAAAAGAATTTGATGTTAGAATCTCATTCGTCTGAAGATTCACTCTTAGTGCTGGGGCAAGTGTAAATTAATAAAATTATGTGATTTTTTTAATAGTTGATAGAAATCAAATGCTGAATTTTGTAAAATGGTAACAATATTTCGTAATTTTAATATATATATGCATGAATTATTTTGGAAAAAATGGTATAAATTTTATTTAGTGATTTATTATAAAAATATATAAATCAATAATACTTTAAATTTATTTTTAGCTATAAAATACATTAGCTATGCATATCCATTTTATGTTATATTTTAATAAAATGAATTTTTAATATAAAAATTTAACTCAATATAGATATGCAACTTGTGCAACGAAAAATATAGAGATAATAATATTCCATAATTGATAATGTATGTCGAATGAACTTCTAATTATCGCCCCGAAAATGTCTTTTACAATTTTTTTAGTTGTATTCAGTTGAGTAAAGTACCATTAGATTATTTTTATGTAAGGTAAATATTCATAAAAAAAGATAATAAATCCTCAAAAAAAGTTAGGATTACTTAAAGAATTAGTAATGTATTTTTTGCATAAAAACATTGAAACAAAACTATCTAGAAAAATAATTGCACCAAATTTGAAGCATTTGTATGGTTATTTAGTGACAATGACAGAGCGTTTGTTTAAAATGATTAATATTTTTTTAAAATAAAACTGACGTTAGCAGCAATATCAAGGATACCTAGCTAAGAAATAAAAAATAAATCTAAAAATATTGAAGCATATACTATTAAAAATCGTACCCCTAGCTTCCAGTTTATTTGGTATCTCGTTCATAAATAGATTAAAGGATACAAGAGCAGCAGATCGGCCTTCGGCTCAGCAGTTCGGTACAGTCTCAAACGGGTATTAAACTATTTAATTTACAGGTTGTGGCAATTAAGGGGCGCCAAACGAATGAAATAAAAAATGTGTTTCTCACACAAAAAGAAACACCTTACGAAGGAATAACGCCACACCGCCACAACGCTCTCGATAGCCCGAGACGGAATGAGGTACGATAATCGGAGATCCCACGCGGGAGCTGCGCTATATAAGGGTCAGAACCACATCGGAACCAAATATAATAAACCAAATATTTTTTTAAAAATTCTTAACAAAACTAAATATATATTCTTTAGCTCGATTAATTTAAATATAATTTCAGAAAAGCAATACCCTATTTAAATTGCTCAACAAATTTTAAATAACCCTTTTTATATATTAGTAATCCAGGTAAAACATATAAGATATTATAAGTTATTGTAAATAAACCAAAAAATGCATGTTAAAATAAGGCCAAAAATATAATTTGCATCTCATCAATTTATATGTAGAGAAAACATTTTGTTTTATTTGAGATAGGTTGACCAGTATCTTTATGATATAAACCTGGATGATAACAATGAATAAAATGTAACAATACAAATAATTATGGTCTAACATATTTTCCACATTTAACCGGTATACGTAACGTGCTTTGTATATATATACATAATATATATATACATATATATATATATATATATATATATATATACATAGTATATATATAAGGATTGTTTCTTTTCCGAACAGTAAATCCGATAATAAAAAAAACAATTTGTTTTTGAAGATGTTTAATAACGACGTTTCGGAACTAGATAAGGTCCATCATCAGGTTTATTCTGTCAAAGGCAACGTTTTCTAAAAAATTGACTGACACTAATTAATGATTGTTATTACAGATTATTTAGAAAAAATTATAAAGGAATAGATTATGTACCAGTCTAAAGAGTAAAGAAAAGTATCTAAAAAAGGTTTTATATAAAATTGAGAAGCAAAAATTATTTACCTGTGATAATTTTTATATCCATATCACTAATATTTTGTTAATATATATATATATATATAACCACTATTCTACATACATTGACACACTTCAAAATATTTTATAAATATTCGAATAGCGGTTTAGGAGCATTTTAGTAAAAATTCACGTACAGTAGATTTATATATACTAAATAAAATTAAGTTTTAATAAAAAAATAATAATTAAATTGATTTTCCAAGTGTTGTTGAAATTTTTCCTTTACCATTTATTAAGCAATATTTTTTAAACTATATTATAGAATTATATTGTAGAAGTATATCATTTCTTGTGCAGTATTTTTTAACTATGTTTGTACCCAAAATATCTTTTTTAATCGGATTGAGTTCACATATATATTTACAAACCCATTTCTCATCGAATAATTGGTTGAAAAGTAATAACTTATTAATATTAAAGTTTTAATTTTATTTATTTATTTAGTTATTTTGTCTCTATTTGAGAATGTTACAGTCTGAAAATACTAAATCGATTTCAATAGTTTAATTTCTATTTTATAGAGTTCAGAATAAGATATTTAATGAATTTTAATAATGATAATAATAAAAAAATTAGAAAGTAAAAGTCTTAAACCTGAACTTTAAGAAACACTGCTATTATAACTTTTAATCTTTATTGATACTTTTATATTTTTATAAAATTAATGTGAACTAGTTATAATGTTTTATCAAATTTATTTTAAAAATTCAACTATTTAAATTATATATATATAATATATATATATATATATATATATATATATATATATACATATTACATATATACACATTTGTTGACAAATATAGCTATAAACAAATCAGTATTAGTAGTAAAAAACACCAATTCAGTTATAAAAATAAAACAGAAGTTGTATTAATTTTTTTTATCTCTATTCTTAACTAATATTCATTTCATAATGGCTGTCTGTTAATATAAAATATAATAATGATTTGGAAAAAAAAATGCGATTAGAAATATTTAGGTAACCGCTGCTTAGTTTACAAAAAATCTCCATTAAATCTCGAAATTTTCAAAACAAATTACAAATGCTATACGCTGAATAATTACAAATACGACAAATCGAGGTATTCCCAATATTAAAAGTTTGAAGATTTTTCTTTCAAAATACATGCAACTTGAAAAATATTGCATTTACCTTTTCTTGGAGCTTTCACCATTTAAAAACAATGGAAATAAATACGGATTTTGCCAGGGTATACTTTAAATAATAGTATATTTGTCACAATACTACTAATTTTAATTACTCCAAGCCATATTAAACGAAAAAATCTATTTAATTTAACCTTTAGAGTTCGTTCCTGTCTGTTGTTCCCGAGCATACCTCTACTTGGTTACAAAGGAACCGAAACACCTATATTCAGTTCATTCAAACCGCGGCACCCGCAAGGTGTAATACTAGCATTAAACGACATAATAAAACGTTAAATTACTTAAATAGTCACCGACAACGAACAAATTAGATATATACAAATAACAATTCATAAATTTGTAATTCAAATTTTAAATATAATCTAAGTTAATACCATGCATCGCGATAAAGTGCTCACGAATTGGAAAGTTAGAACCCGATAATTGGGGGCGAAAATAAAAATGTGCAAAATAATAATTGTAATAAGTAAAGGAGTATTATTAAGTAAAATATGTTGTTGAAGTGGATGCAGTTGAAATTTATTTATGTCTATTTATTTTTGGATTATGCTCGCTCTATACGATGGCTGTAAGTAATTTTTTTAAAATTTAAAACTGTAGTTTAATGAAATTGAGAAAAATTAATTCATTATCTGTTATGAATTTAACATAAAAATTGAATTAAAAAATAAGAAGATGATGAATAGCAGTAAATAATAGCATGACAATTGACAATTTTTCTATTGAAAATCATCTAATAACAATGACCATATATACAATACAGTCTTCAATATACTCGTATCAACTCGTATCAAATAAAATTTTAAATTTTATTTAAACGCTCTCTCATATATTTTAATATAAATTTTATTGCTTTTTTATTATATTGGTGAACTTTATTTTTTATTTTTAAATTTGCAAATTTGTGCTCTACATTTTTATATGAAAAGTTAATTTTATGCTCTACATTTTTATATGATTAATTACTCTATCTATTAAATATATCTTACAACAAATAGTATATATATATATAATTATATATATATATATATATATATATATACTTTATTTTTTATTTTTGTCTACTTATTATTCTACGCCAAAAATGCAAGAGAAATTTTCTTGCACGCAATTTTGACATTAGCAGCTTAAGTAGTCGTTTTCGTGATGATTATCTAGGAATGTTTTCCACATTTTTTGTAGCAATTTTCTCTAATATATATATTTTTGGTAAAATGAAATAAATCCCATATAATTGTAGAAGAGCTCTAATCAGATTCCTGTTTGAATGAAGTGAAGATCGCGAATTAATTTCCATCGATTGAAGATGAGATTTTTTATTTGTAGTTTTTTCTGGGTGATAAAGAGGCTAATTAAATGATAAAATATGTGGGACCAGTTTTCTTGTTTTGAGTTTTATATATCCCTTTTTAGCAATACACAAAATTATACAGTCTGGTTTTTATCTAAAGAAGATACTCTACTCTACTTTATCTTGTATATTATCAAGTAAACACTAAAAATTAATATGTGCAAAAATAAATGTTATAGCAAAATAAATAGTTACGTCCTAGAATTTATAACCCTGGTTACTATTAGTGATAGATATTTTAAAAATTACGATATTTATATTTAGTTGATACTTAATATCCTTAACATTTCATTAAATTTTGTTGGATTATTTGAATTTTTTATCATTTCCAAATTTTAGTAATATTTATTACTTTTAGTTTATTTAACTTCACTTTCTTTAATTTACTTAACTATCTAGTTTTATTACACTTTTTATAGCATTCTATAAAAATAAGTATATATTTTACCATATACCTACTACATATTTCTTCAAGATATTAGTAGTATATTAAGATTAAATTAAATTTAAGGAAAAATATAAAGTCGATAATAAGAAAAAAGTTCAAAGTTCTAGTTAATTATGAAAAATATAGTAATTTGTGAAATTTATCCAACTTTGAGTATATTTTTACCAGCTAGCATACTAAAAACTTGCAAAAGATTGTATATGCAATGGATTGAGGAATTCCTAAAGTATTTACAAAGCCTTTGACGCTGCACTTTGACGTTTGATGTTAAATTATGACGTGGTATAACTAAAATATCTGAAATAGCCGCGATATTATAGTTCAAGATGCGAGAAAGGAAAGGTTTTTGTATAATATATGCAAAGACGATGGGATTATGTTTGAGCAAAATGTTAAATAATATGCTAAATATTTACACTAAATCTGAACAGGAAATATCTGCAATATATATATATATATATATATATATATATATAATAGTTACAGATTATTATCTCAGTTTTCGCATTCAAAACGATATATCTCAAAGCCAACAATGTATGCAAAATATTGAAAATTTATTTTCATTGCAATGCAGTTTCCGCAGTATTGCGTGACAATATATAATATTTCTAAAAGAAAATTCATAATATTTAGTATAGTAAATCATATTATATAAGACAAAGAAAACTGTTACAAACTTTCAAATAAAAAAAACTTAAACCATCAGAAAATAAATTATTCAGAATACATTATATGGCTAATGAATATTATTGGTACATATATATTATTTGCAAGCTTTTAGACATTTAAATTAATAATTATTGTGAAAAATTATATTATAAATTACTATAAATTATTAAAAATGTTTTTTTTTTGCATGGTTTTATTGCCAATCGAATTATATACATTTTTTAAGACAATTTGCTGAGAGTAAATGCATTTAATACATTATCTCCTATGAAATATCTCTTTTTTATTTTCTGACATTTTATTTAAAATCGTATGGCCATTTAAAAATGTTTTAGAAGGAAAAACTATGTTTTTATAATTTGTACTTAAATTTATGAATTTTTATTAAATTGTCATCAAAACTTAAAAACAGAGAACTATTTGACTGATTTCAGATATTTGGCAACTCTGGTTAGATATTTATTTATTTATCTTTAATTTAAATTTTTATATTAGGTTCAATTTTAATATTTATACAAAAAGGTCCATTGTTTTAATTAATTTATGTCATTATTTTCTTAATTCACTCATATAGTACAGTATTAATTTTAAAACAACATCTGCAGATAGAGAATTTTTTATATATAATAACAATAACAAGAAAATTAAAAAAAAAAATTATTAATTTAATTACCATTAATATAATTAAATTATTTTAGGTCAGCATTCTAAGTTTTTTAATCCTATGGACAAGTATTAATTTTAAAACAACTTTTACAATTATAGACTTTTTATGAATATATTAACTAAAACAATAAATACTTAAATTAACAATTTAATTGAAAAAAATATTACTAACTTAAGCGTTATTATTTTAATCATTTTTTTTCAAAATCATTCTATATATATTTGTTTAATCTTATAAACAAATATCAATTCTGAAGCAATATTTGCAGTAATAGAGAATTTTTGAGAATATTAATTTTATTTAAAAACAAATACAAAATGATATTAAATCAATAGAGAACGTACATTTTAAGGGTAGTTCTATATATGCAAATTAAGTATGCAATTAATATTAAAAGTTGATGCCATGGTTTTTAATTTTTTAATTCATCAAACTTATTGAGGAATATTTTCTTATTAAAAGCAAAATAGAAGTGTAACGTGTAAGAAATTAATTTCCGATTATATAAATATCGACCATATAATTGAAAACTTATGCAAGGATAAACCACTGCGTCATTTATAAACTCTAAATAATACCCAACATCTGTCTACTCCTACTTGACGAAGTATACCACTTTTTCTTCTAATAATCCCAGGATTAAACATATTCTTAAAGAGTTCATTTACATTATCCGGTCTGGCTAATAGATTGTAATCATCCCACGTAATTCCTAAAGGAAACTGACATCGCTCTAGTAAAAATTTCTGGGTTTAATAAACACTCATATTGCATAATTAAGTCCCCGTCTGTCTGTATGCGAATTAAGAGACTGATATCTCGTACATTCTTGTTCATTCATATTCATTTAATCCACTGGACCATTTTAAGTTGAGCGGAAATACAGTTTTAGGTGTCTTGATGATGATGACAATGGACAAATGCTTTAGACAGGGAACCAGTAGTAATGGTAAAATGGTAAAAGCATTTTTAGTTTCGAACTTTGATTTTTACTGCCAACAAAACACAGAGCGTTCATTTGTTTTATTCTAATTCATTTTGATTAAAATTCTATGTCACAACCTAAACTTTGATGATTTTTTATAATACAACCGCTTATCGTAAGCCTATAATATTTTAGTATGTTAATTTAACCTGCAACATCTGTCGTTATACAAAGTTTCATGAAAATAGCCTGAAAATTTTTTTCTCAACTTTTAATTGCGACGAAACATCCTGGGCGATTTTTAGTGAAAACTAATCAATGCAATTTCCAAATGATGTTCTTCAAACTCACCTATGATATCTATAATTGTATAAATGTAATGAATTTATTAACTTCCCGTAGGGTAAGTTATTGTAATCGTTCAAAAATCGAAATTGAAATTTTTCACATTTCTTCACGTTTTGAAGGCTTCTGAACGTTTTGGCATACCTCTGAAAAAATAGATGTGTGTGTGTATGTATGTATGGATACAATTTTCCAGTCACGTTTTCGGGCTCACAGATCAATCGATTTGAATGGTTCAAAAAACATTCGATTCCTATTGATAAGGATTGAGGAAATGTGTTGATTAGTTTTTGGCAAAGGCAGGTCCAGCAGTCACGGATATGAAGAGCAATGAGTGCAAAAAGGGAAATCGAGTTTTTGAGAGAAGGGAGTATCCGATTTGAATTATCTAAAAAACATTCTATTAGTAATGATTGGGAAAAGTGTTTATTAGTTTTTGGCAAAGGCAGGCCCAGCCATTTCAAAGATACAGAGCTAAATCTGCAAAAAATGGCAGTTTTGGAGGGAACTAAGCGTCCGATTCAAAGAACTTTCTGCTTGTTTTACAAAATAATTTGTTTTTCAGGAAAATTTTTTTTTTGTCGAAAATAATTCAGATTTTATTTATAATTCTGACTAAAGTTCTAACATACTTTAAACAAATAATTTTAACTTTAGAATTCAGTTTATATAATTTTTATAAATATTATACAATGTTACAATATTTATAATAATCTATTCCTCGAACATTTCGTTACGGTACGGGAAGTTCCAGCAATTTGCCATAAGGCACGATGCCATACACCCCACTAGTTTAACATAATTTTCATCTATTTGCATAAATTTAATTAATTTGTTTAACACATTTCTTTTCATTCAATTCCCGTGAACGAAATACGAATGTTAGATTCTGATTAGAATCTACACAAAAGTGCGGAAAATTCTAAACTTTGATAAATTTTTATATTTTAAGCGCTTATCGGAGGACTGTAATATTTTAGTATGTTAATTTAACCTATAAAATCTATTGTTATAAAAATCGTCAAAAAAATTCTACGAAAGTGGACGAAAAATTCAAGTTATAAACGAAGTAACATTTGCGTAAAACCAAGTACAACGTAAGTACTAAAACCAACTACATATGCTTAATTATAAAATATTACGTTATTATAAATATTATATCAGTAAAAAATCTCAGCAAAATAAATTATTTTCCGTTACTATAAATTTATATTAATTAAATCCAACTGGTTCGTTGCGGATCCCACGAGTATTTTCACCGAGAATATAGGAATAATACTCGTCCGATAATCCACGGATTCGCCACGCCAGTTGTACCTCTTAATATTTATAAATTACAACTTTACAATTCATAAATTACGCCAACGGTAACAGCCATGAAAAGAATATTGATAATTTACGATTCGACATGCCATGCCGATGCCATACTCAAAGCAGGATTACGTTAATTAAAAACCGAAAAATGAATACCTTCCTGATATTCAGAATTCGTTTGTTGTCCGGTTAAAAATGGAAAGATAACAAAAGATAACAAAAGATAACAAAATCCTTTTTTAAGTGAAGATATCTGATTCACAAATCTTCAATTTGAAACTGCAATTGTACTAATTAACTAGATAACTGAGATCGATGAGAATTCTCTTCATCAGTAGAAAATTTTGTGTATTAATGTGTATAATCATCTTTATATAAATCAGAAATCAGGGTTCGCAATTTTTCAGATGATCAGAGCATATCTTAAATTTTTCACCATGAGAAGAATTTCAAGATTTACAAGCTTCAAACATTTCAATATCTCAAAATTATAACAATTTTTCTTCGAGTTATTGCATTACATAATACTAATGTTAGGTGTAATATTGTTTTAGTAATTAATTCAATTAAGATTATTTATTTTCTGTAATTACTAAATTTAATCTTGTATCTAAAATTTAAATATAAATTTTAATCTCAGCAACCATGAATTACTCCACAGAAACAGTAAGAGTTCTACTTTCATAGATAGTAAAAATTTACTTGGATATCTGGCGTTTTTAGTTTTAGGCGTATGTTCAATAAAGAAGAATGTAGATTCAAGTAAATATTTAACAATTTTATAATTTTTACTTATTTTATTGTTAATGTAAGTTATAGTAATCGCAAAAAAATCTAAATAGATTTTTTACATAAATTTACCTTTCTAGTCCTTACTAAAAATGAATGTATATGTATGCGGATACAATTTTTGTTCGTAATTTCCGGAGCACGGATCAACCGATTTAATTGATTTAAAAAATATTTGATTCCTACTGATGGGGAAACGTGCTGCTTAGTTTTGGGCATAGGCAGATCCAGCCAATTTTAAAGCTGCGGTGTAAAAAGTGCAAAAATGGCAATTCAGTTTTTAAGAGAACCGTCTGATTTGAATGATTCACAAAACATCTCATTTGTATTGACGGAATGAATTTTTGGAAAGGCTGGACCAGCAGCCTTGTAGAACCAATAAAGAAAGTTTAAACAAAATTATTTTGCGGTTAAAAATAATCGTTACGTCATATGTACATCTAATTATCAGATATTTTATAGAAATTTTAATTAACAAATTTTGTTTAGCAGAATTTATTATTTTTTTAATAACTCTATTTTCATGTCTCGATTGTAATGACTATGAAATAAATCTATAAAAACTAAATTAGTTAATAATTTTTTTTATACTAATTCCTACTATCTTTTACCAGAGGTTTGAAACATTTTTCCCCCGAATCTTTCGATGAGGGTTCGGCCTGCAGGCAGGCCTTGGGCATGTCGCCGCGTCAGACCGCTCTCTGCCTAGCTGCCCTGGACACAATGCCCCATGTGGCCAGAGCGGCCCACTTGACATTGGAAGCCTGCTCTACACTTTTGGAGGATAGGAGATGGAATTGCTCCAGTGCTCTTAATGCTCCTGTTCTAGGACCTGATCTTGCTAGAGGTAAAGTATAAATAAAATAGGGTAGGCGGGCGGGTAAAAAGGTCTTTTACACCGCCATTTTAAAAATCAGTAAAGTTAAGAATTTTTGAACAACAATATTTGAAAGTAGAGGGAAAAAGATGTTAAACCATTCACCACTTTGATTTTTTCGACGTTGCCATCGGGAGAAAAACGGCAACGTTTGAAAACTCATAGAAAATGTATTTTCTTCCCTTGTTAGTTTTTTCGGTTGTGAGCACTGTTGCTCGGTTTACGAAACGTTAATATGATTTTTTTAAGTAAACGTTATTACACCTAGGTGAGGTATAAAGAACCAACTGAACTTTTACCTTGACAGAGATGTAAAAATTAAAAAATGCCTAATGTATTAATATATTTCTTTAATGAACATAGTTAAATGATAAAATAATAATTTAAAAACCTTTGTATCAATATGTAAAATTCAAATATTTTTAGTTGCATTTGAACGTTTTGAACATAAGTTTTTTTCTTAAAATGTGAAATATTTTATTCACATTATTAATAATATAAATTTAAACAAAAAGATTGAAAAATCTGAAATTAAACAATGAAATCAGTGTATAAAACAAGATTTATAAAATGCATCTATTATCTAGCATAAATAACATTTTTTTGAAGTAATAATATTAGCATTAATTTGGAAAAACATCAACAAAAACTTCATTTATGATTAAGCATTATTATGCATAGTAGTATTTAAAAAAACAGTAATTTTAACAAATATTTAATTACTGCATCAAAAGTACTAAGTGATAAAAGACAGGAAAGAACATATTATGATTTGTAGTCAATCTGAAACTTATTCCAAGAATAAAATCACTTTCCAAATTCTCGCAAATTAATTAGTCATTTTTCCGGTGATATACTTAAAATTTCAATTATTTTTCTCCCTTTTTCTTTTTTAGTCATATATCTTCGGTGTGAACTGGAGCAAGAATTCGATTAGTTTCAAACTTAATGCTTGTGAGAGATTTTTGCTTGCGATAATATAAATACAATATCCAGCAACATACAACATTTTGAGTCGGTTATTGCATACAACACTCCCACATATGCAGATGGTGCAAATATGTACCTTCGGGCAGAATAAACTGTGATAAATTTCCAAAGTTTATTATATATTTTACACTAGGGATACACGTGGTTTGCGGAAAAGTTTTTGATCACATATATAAATTTAGAAATGTCGGAATAAACACTGATTTGAAAAAATATATTACTTGTTCTGGTTAGCATTGACATGCAGAATGTGTAAAATCATAAACTCAAAAATGCGGACACACAAAACACACACACACTCATACATCCATTTTTCTGAGGTATGCCAAAATGTTCAGAAACCTTCAAAACGTCGAGAAATACAAAAATTTTCAATTTCGATTTTTGGATGATTACAATAACTTACCCTACGGGAAGTTAAAAATATCAGTGGAAAAACAATTCCGCCTAGTTAAGTTGGTTTTTGGCCACAGGCCTATGATTGTCTATACATGCTTAGATATAAATTATGCGATATACTGCAATTATAGGTGACATGTTCACTTGGACAGTTTTTCTACATAATATATTCTAAAAGTATATATCCCACACGGAATTTGTGCAAACATTGTAAGCATAATCAAGATACAAATTTATTATTCTATGGTATGCCAGCATAGAAGAAAAGCCCAAACCATCTATTTACGAATTTATTTATATAAATTGAGAATAGTATCATGTTTTTACAGTTTGTAGCACTTTCTGTATTCATTAATAACAAAACAAAATTAATATTTCGAAAATAGTGAAATATTGGAAACAACCTTAAACGTACAATAGAGGTCAAAAATCATAACATATCAAAAAACGC
Organism: Ctenocephalides felis; assembly: GCF_003426905.1. Lineage (NCBI taxonomy): Eukaryota > Metazoa > Arthropoda > Insecta > Siphonaptera > Pulicidae > Ctenocephalides > Ctenocephalides felis. The sequence continues at coordinate 19,422,897 of NW_020537758.1, read as the reverse complement.
TGAATCGATAAAACACTTCTAAATAGTTTCAATTAAAAGAGGAACACAACAAAAAGTCTTTTTATTAGAATTATGAGGTTAATTCCATAATTTTGCAACATGTTACCTTGTATAGTTTATGTTGAGAAATTATCCAATTAACTGTATTAACAATATTTTATTTCTGTAGTTTTTTATTTCTTAGCTAATTTTCCACCAGCCTTCCCAACTATTCATTACTTCCATGCAAAACATATTTAAAAGCTCAACTAAAGTTGCATGTGATGCAAGGTGGCTTGTTGCAGACGTAAAAATTGTTATAAATGATAGTCTGAAAAACTTTTGAAATGAATTATTAAATCATGTTTACACACAAAGTTTTAAAGACGTATAATATGAAAGAAGGTTATTAAGAAAACAATGATCGATGGCTATAAATTCACATTTTTATTTAATTAACTGCCTCAGCAAAATATAAAAGAAGGCGTGGGCTAATTTAAGAAAACTTGGGTAGTATATATATAACACACACTACATAATATATATATATATATATATATATATATATATATATATATATATATATAGTATATACATATGTATGAAACCGATAAATGTAGTTGATAGATTGTGCTGAATACAGATTTTTGAATAACTATTTAGTGACAATATAAATTTTGGTTCACCATTTGGAACGTGGCAAACTTGATATTAGTGACGATTATTATTTTATTTTTATTTCACTTTTCCACATCAACTTCAAATTGTTTCGGACACTTGCTCAAACCTTTCTACATTTTTTGTAGTAAATAATTTTTCATGCAGAAAAGCAATTTTCACAGTTGCTTAAGTTACCAAGACCTTTCTCTTGAAATATGGTTTTTCATGAATTTTTGATAGTTTATCCTACTAATTCTACAAAAACTTGGCGAGAGAGCTATCTTGTTTATTATTAATGAAATTGCTAGCGTGGTGATATAGGTAAATAGACAAGTAGATGATACCGGAATGGAATAATTTTTGTACAATTCTTGTAGGTAGTAATATTACATAATAAATAATTTATTTATAATTATTCCACGCTTGTGAAATTAATATTTGATCCTATATAATTAAAAATTATATTGTTATGTTGAAACCTAGAGCAAAAACATCTACGTGGAATCATTGTTAGAGGAGTGTTAGAAAATTCAGAAAATCGTTTGAAAACTTGGTAGCTTTATATTTTAATAATCTGAAAAACCATCAGAATTTTGGAAACCAAATTTTTCTACTTTTTTTATTTTCTAGGTACAAGGGAGCAGGCATTCATGTACGCCTTAGGATCAGCAGCAGTTACATTAGCAATAGCTCGTGCCTGCGCAGCAGGTGAGCTTTTTCACTGCTCCTGTGCACCACCTCCAGGTGAACCACCAGGTGGTAATTTTAAGTGGGGCGGTTGTTCCGACAATGTCCGTTGGGGATCTTTGTTTGCCAAAAGATTTTTGGATGCCACTGAAAGAACTCATGTAACTGCCAGTGTTCTTCATGAAAGAAGAAGACGTCGGAGGAGAAGGCAGAGGAAGTTGAAAGATGGTAAATCTACGCCGTTTAAAGACAAGTAAGAATTTTATTAAATTTTACAAGTGAAATTTGTTTTAGTCTGAAAGTCCGTTTTGCTAATTTTATGTTTTCTTGACTTTGAAGTTTGAGACCAAAATTTAAAGAATGTATGTTTGTTTGTATCCATGTGTGTGTGTAAGTGATATGAGCCAAATTTTAACTTTTTATCCAATTTTGAGCTTAAATTATATGCTTAAACAATTAACATAGTATTATTTTAATTTTTTATATATTACATTATTACTCCAGATTTGGCAAAATGACTGATGAAGAAACTGCTGCTCAAAAATAAATTGTTCGACCAAGCAACTAAAAATGCTGTAATAAAAACGATCGCCAAAAAACGAAAATTACAAGCAGATCCCGACATGATCAAATTTCACACAAGGCTAGCCGCAATGAATCTTCATAACAACAGGATAGGCCGAAAAGTAATTCATTGTAATTCAAGTTATATTCACTATAAAAATCAATATAATTTATTTTTTATTTAGGTTGTTCAGCAATCCCAAGCAATTACTTGTAAATGCCATGGAGTGTCCGGTTCTTGTAGTGTGAAAACATGTTGGAAAGCTCTGGAAGCTTTAACAGTCACCGGTCAAAAGCTCTTGAGGAAAATGGATCAGGCTGTGGAAGTTGCTCCACGTCGATTGGGAACAAGTAGGTAATAATATTGAAAAAATAATTCGGATTTATTTAGATGAAATATTTTATTTTAGCTACACAGTTATCTGGTGTGGCACCAGTAGTTACAGCGCCGATGTCTAATCAACTTATTTATTTGACAAAAAGTCCTGATTATTGTGAAGAAGATTTATCTGCAGGAAGTTTTGGTACCAAAAGGAAGGTAAATAAGATATTTTCATTTATTATATGATCATGTAGAAGGAGGATTGAGAGGTTGAAATAATTAGTACTATAATATGTTTCTTTGAGATTTTGGTCTAAATTTGTTATTTGCCTTATGAAAAACATTTTCCAAAGTGATTGAAATATTTTAATATATTCTTATTATATTATATCCTTTTCCAGGACCTGTTCGGTGGGTGTTACAGGACTTAGTGTTGGCAGTTGCCACCATTGTGTTGTGGTCGTGGCTACAATACGGTTGTTGAGGAGAAAATTGAAAGATGTCACTGTGTTATCATTGGTGCTGCTACGTTAAATGTAAAACTTGTATAACTACCACCAACGACAAGAATGCAATTAATAATAAAAAAAGTGTTGATGTTGGGGGGTTTCTCAAACCCCTTTCGAAGTATTTATACTTCGAGGAAATAACAAAAATTAAATGTATTCAGAAAACAAAAACCAATGGTAAACAATAAATTAAAAATAAAGTTCTCTTACATCCGTAATCAATAATAAACTAAAATATATTCTATATAAATTTTATATAAATGAAAACAAAATGAACACTAATTAATATTGTATGAAAATGTTATCTGTTTGGAAGTCCAAGCCGCGGCAGCTATTTGGTTGGATCTGGAAACATCAGCGTAGTCGTTGGATAGGTTGAAAAGAATTCGAATACACTGACAAATAAAAATAACTGTTGACTTGACACACAATAGAAATTAATCCATGATAATATTGAACTGATAACAAACACTGAAAGGAACTGAATGTATTGATTGCAAGTAACTGAATGAATGAATTAAACCAAATGAATGAAAACCACGGAATAAATCAACTCGAACACTGTAAGGAACTGAAAGTAACTGAACGAATGAAAGGCGCGGAATGAATTGATTGAATGCCAAAAACTATTGCCTGCATCAGCCTTTTTATGAGTCAGAATTGCCCGATTGCTAAATTTGAAACGTATTGTCCGAGTAGAAAAACAAACCTTTTACAGGTCCGACAACCTACACAGGTGCGGCGCAAACATTTTCCCCCGACTAAAAGGTTAGCCTTTTATACTTCTGAAAATACTCGAAATGGTACATAGTGAACCTCATGATTAGGAAGGATAGAATTGCCAAAAATAAATTCAAACTTTCATTCAGAGTAGATCGGTTACGGAAGCCTGACCTCGCGCCAGGGTCCCCCTCTCACGACCTACCACATTCACACGATCTAGATTGCGGAAGTTTTATTTTCGCGCCAGGGTCTAGATTTTTTGGACATTTACAAGAATCTTCCAGAGACTATGAGGGGTTTCTCATCGCCCTGAAGATTGAAAATTTGGCAAAACTATATATAGAAGCAAATATATCATGAGATAGAAAAGTTTTTTTTTTTGAAATGAATAATTCAGAGATATAAACTATTGAATAGGTAGGGGGCATAGTTTGACAACAGGCCGCTTGATTAGGGTATTTCCCGTTTTTACCAATGCTACTCGAACCACTCCATCGGAGCCCGGAAAAACCTCTTCAACTCTTCCCAACCCCCAATGGAGCGGACGCGCATTCTCTTGTTTTACAACTACCAAATCACCCTTTTTAATAGGATTAGGACTGTATTCCATTTCTGTCGGACCTGTAGCTCGGTCAGAATTCCACATTCCATCGCTTCCAGTAAGAAGCGACAATTATGACTGCAATTGTTTTCTTTTAGTCAAATTCAAGTTTTCATAGTCAACGGGCAAATCCGACAGAGGCTCTTGCATTAAAAAGTGCGCCAGGCGTAAGAGCTGAGGGTCCGACGGATCATTGCTCAGCCAACATAACGGTCTTGATTCAGTAAGGCTTCGATTTGATTGAGGACTGTATAAACTCTTCGTAGGATAAAATTTTGCAACCCTATAACTTAAAAAATGGGTCTTCACTGATTTAATATTCGCCTCCCATATACCTCCAAAATGTGGGGCAAACGGTGGATTAAATTTCCATTCAATGTCATGTTAAAACCAATAATTCATTGAAACGCTTTTTATACTCTTCGGAATTTAGGAGAAGGAATAAGGAATCAAGAGTATTTTTGGCTCCTATAAAATTGGTTCCACAATCGGAGTAAATACATTTAATAGGACCACGCCGGGCTAGGGATCGTTTCAAGCAATCTAAAAATGTATCGCTTGTTAAATCTGAAGCTAATTCGAGATGTATCGCCTTAGTGGCTAAACAGATGAACAAGCATATATAAGCCTTGTAGGTTCGAGCGCCTCTGTGACGACTCATGGAGATATTGAAGGGGCCTGCATAATCAACGCCGACGTTTAGGAAAGCTCTACTGGCTGTTATGCGCGGTACTGGTAAGTCGCCCATGAATGGAAAAATGGGTTTCGGATTCTGTCGAAAACAAGTTATACACTTGTTAAGACGATTGCGAATTATTGCACGAGCCGACAAGATCCAATATTTTGCCTCAATAAAGATAATACTAAGTTTGATCCAGTATGTAAATTATTAATATGGTAGTAATCTATGAGACAATTTACTACTTGGTCTTTTTTTGGCAAAAGAAGTGGATTGTTATTAGTTGTTAATCCTAATTACCTTTAACGCGTAAACAATTATTAGAATCCAAAACCACATTTAGTCGGCAAAACTTCTTCGAACAAGACTTTCCGTTCGTTAATAGTTTGAATTCTTCGGGAAAATGATGTTCTTGGACTAAATCGAATAATATATAACCTCGGCTGTTTCAAATCTGAAGTCAAAAGTCGGTTTCGATTTGTTATAATTTTACAAAACTTCAATATATAAGCGAAAATTCTTACAAGTTTGCACCAATTAGAAATTTTTTGCGTTAATTCATATAAAGGATTGATCGGTGGTATGACACTCTTTACTATTAGAGCGTTAGCTTTTCTTTCTTGATCAATATCTCCGGAAGGTTCAACCGTTTTGCAGGCCAAGTTGATATAGGACCATTCACCCAATCCGGCCAAACAACCAATTCTTATGTTGGATAAAATCCTTAGGTCGAAGACCTCGAGAAAACACAATCGGCTGCATTTTGATTAGAAGGAATGTGAAGCCATTGTGCATTAGGAATGAGATCCCGTATTTTTGTTACCCTATTGGCTACAAATGTTTTCCAACGAGTAGCCGGTCCTGCTAACCAGTGAAGGACAATCATAGAATCGGAAAAAAAGAAACATAATGAATCAAAATCTATACTATGTTGGTTATTCGTTAATATAAAATTCAGAAGTTTTGACAGTAAATGACAGGCACAAAGTTCAAGCCTGGCTATGTTGGTTTTTAATCGGTGTTACACCGCGATTTTGAAATCAACAAGAAATTCGGATTGCCAAGAGATTTAATATAAACTACACCGCTCCATACGCTTGCTCTGAACTATCCGCGAAACCAAATAATGAACATTTGTTTTGTTTTGATGTTTCGAGATAACGCGGAATCTGATAGTTATTAAGATGCTCTAATTCGGAATATACGGCTAACCATGATGTAATAATAAATGATGGTAATTCCTCATCCCAATCGATTTTAATGTCCAAATTTTTTTCAATAATATTTTTATCTTAACAACTATCGGAGTAGGAAACCCAGAGGATCCCAGATTCGCGCTATTACTGAAAGAAGTTGTCTCTTTGTCCATTTTCTCCACGTAAGCTTTATTTCGAATGAAAAATTATCTGATAAGGGATCCCATTTTAATCCCAATACCTTTGTAGAAGATTCCATTGAAAATCCGATTTAGAGAAATGTTATTTGTACATCAGAATCAGAAAAAAGTTTACGCAGATTAGAATTATTAGATTCCCACTTTTTTAATTCAAAACCACCAGACGATATACAGTCTGCAAACCCTCGCAAATGGTTTTAGCGCTATCCAAGGAGTCGATACTTGTAACCACATCATCAATATAGACATCGTTCTCAAGAATTCTAGAAATAGATTGAGAATATTTGGAACATTCGTCTCGGGATAGTTTTTGATGGTTCTGATAGCTTGAAAGGGAGATGATGATAGACCAAAAGTTTAGGTATTAATTCATAGATGCCAATGGGTGCATCGGGAAACGGTCTCCATAAGATTTTTTGATATTTCTATCTTGTTTACGAACCCAAATATTACGATACATTTGTTTTGATATCAGCTGTTAATGCTATAGGCCCGAAACGAAAATTTAGAAGGATTGAACAAATGTCGGTTTGTAATTAGGACCAACATGCAAAATTTCGTTCAAGGAAGTGAATTCTGAATTTTTCGCAGATGCATCAAA
>NW_020537758.1:19393769-19415176 GCF_003426905.1 Ctenocephalides felis | reverse complement strand
TCATATTGTAGTAATTATTCAAATTTGTTATATATGTCTGTTTTGATTCAAAATTTCATGTAACCTATTATATGGTTAAAATAATATTGTTCTTCTTTGATGAATTTCTCATTTCTTGTTTCAAAAAATGTTGGGGAACTAATAAGCGTTTTTCTTATATAAATTTAAATAGTTTTTTATCTCTTGTTGACAAAGGTAGATTATTTTTGATTATAATAAATTTTTATAAACAAAGGGCTATAAGTTATCAATTAATAGTTTGAAATACTTTACAAATTAGTAATGCAATTTTTGTAGAACACAATAGTCTCTACAATAATTGTACGGTTATAGGTTATAAAGGAACATTCGATATTTAGCAGATTTTTGTATTTTGTATTTGATACAATATCATATTTATAATAGAATTGGAATTAAGAGCGATATAGAAAAACCGGCAATGATAATAATTATATCAAAAAAAATATTACAAAAATTATTAATATTTCATGATATTCGTTCCGTACCCCAAGCTTCCCGTTTATTTGGTATCTCGTTCATAAATAGATTAAAGGATACAAGAGCAACAGATCGGCCTTCGCCTCAGCAGTTCGGTACAGTCTCAAACGGGTATTAAACTATTTAATTTACAGGTTGTGGCAATTAAGGGGCGCCAAACGAATGAAATAAAAAATGTGTTTCTCACACAAAAAGAAACACCTTACGAAGGAATAACGCCACACCGCCGCAACGCCACAACGCTCTCGATAGCCCGAGACGGAATGAGGTACGATAATCGGAGATCCCACGCGGGAGCTGCGCTATATAAGGGTCAGAACCACATCGGAACCAAACAATAAATTAATTTGAAAAATTTGCTTTATTTGACTTAAATACATACATCGATTTTTATATAAAGATACAAAGTGTATACACCTGTTCTGGGAATATTATTCTACAACCATAATATAATATTGTTGGCATATATATATATATATATATATATATATATATATTTGTTTCAATTAACTTATATAATTATGAAAAGAGCTATCAAAACATTCTGCCATCAAGTGTACCACATCGGAACCCAATATAATAAACCAAATATTTTTTCAAATTTTACTCTTCCAAACTAACTCTATATTTTTCATTATTATTAGTTCAAAAATATTTTAAGAAAACGATTATTTTATTTAATTTGCCCAGAACACTCTAAATTTTGCTAAAATAGCAATCAATTTACATCTATACAGGGGTCAGAAAGGTTTCGTGTTCACATCACGTCGGGGTCACCAATTATATAGTTTTACGAACTATATATTTATTTTTTAAATGATTAAAACACGATTTATCTTTGATGAAGATTTAATTCGATCAGAAAATACGAACATTTAAACTTACGAGATCAAACAATATTTTATTGACGTATATAACAAAAGATGATTATGATTACTAAGATCACTTTTGGCTAGATGTCAGGGGACGCCATACATCGATAAAGATTTTGAAAGCAATTGCGAAATAAATAAAAATGCATGTTAAAATAGGTCGAGAAAAAATAATTTAAATTTTACTCTATTTAGAGACTATGAAGTATTATCTAAATTTTATTAAAACAGCAATCAAAACACTCATAAGATTTTGATAGCTTTGCAAAATAAATAAAAATGTTTGTTAAAATTGGTTAAGAAAATATAAATTGAATTTTGCTCTATCTGGAGAAGACTATGAGCCACACTCTAAATTTTATTAAAATAGCAATCAAGATACATCTTATAAGCTTTTGAAAACAAATGCAAAATAAATTAACAATGTATGTTGAAATAGGTTGAGAAAAATAATTTAAATCTTACTATATGTAGAGAAGACTATGAAGCACACTCTAAATTGTACTAAAATAGCAATCAATATACATCTTATAAGATTTTGAAAGCTATTGCAAAATAAATAAAAATGTATGTTAAAATAGCTTGAGAAAACATTATTTTAATTTTACCATTTCTAAAGAATGGGACTATATAGCCTCTTTTCAATATAAATTACAACTTTTCAATATAAAGGACTTTTCAATATATATTATGGAGAACCTTAATTTTTACCTAAGTAATTTTTTCGAAGGTTGTCTCATCATTTTTGGTATAATTTGGAATATTATCTTTTATTGCTTATTTATATTGTGGGATTGAAAAATACGTGCAACCCTCAGTTTTTACCCTCCGACAATAAATCTCTATTTTATTTATCCAATAATTTTTCATCCATCTCGATAATTGCTCATTTACTGTTGAGGGTTTTGGGTCAATAATAATAATATAAAACTAAATATGAATATAAAAATTAATTTATAATTATTATATTAAGGTGGCTAAATCTTATATTAAAGTGGTGACAATAATAAACGACAATATTTTTTCAATATAAAGCTTATGGAGAAGCCTAAATTTTTCATAAAAAATAGTAATTTTATCAAGGGTTGTCCCAACATAACGAACCTCTCGTAAAATTTAAATCTATATCATTTATAGCATTTTTTATAATGCAAGATTTTATCCTCCTATCATAAATCTATTTTATTTAATTTTTATTTTATTTATCCATCTTCAAAAATTGCTCATTTACGGTTTTATGGTTTGAAATAATTATATATATCTACATATAAATATAAAAATTAATCCATATACATATTTAAAATTATATGTGTCTGTAATATATAAATGATGTGTAATTTGCGAAATTATTAGGTATGTATAGGTACATGCTAGGGAAGGATTTTTGCATATTTTTATTAAAACCTAGTGATTGAGGTTTTATCGAATATTGCTTATATATTGTATACAATTGGTGAAACATATATAGCTATGAACAATATTTTAACATGCATTTTGATATAAGTATAAAACCGTATTTTGGGTTTATTTTTTTATTTATTTCATTATGTTTAATTAATATTTAAAAAGATAAAATACAATTAAATGAATGACATATTAGAGTCAGGGATGTTTAGGTAATCATTATTTATCACTTAAATTTTGCATTATATTTTTAAATTTTAAAAGCAAATTACCGACAAATTGATGAATTTCCAAATCTAAGAGGTAAAACTTATTTTTTCAAAACACATGCAATTTGAAAAATATTGCATTTACCGTATCTTGTAGCTCTCTTTAGAAAGAAAGGAAATAAATATGTATTTTGGAAGGGCATTGCTTAACTAATAGTATATTTGCCATAGTAACATATATTTTAAATACTTAGAGCCACTTTGAACAAAAAAATCTATTTAATTTAACCTTTACAGTTCGTTCCTGCCTGTTGTTCCCGAGCATACCTCTACTTGGTTACAAAGGAACCGAAACACCTATATTCAGTTCATTCAAACCGCGGCACCCGCAAGGTGTAATACTAGCATTAAACGATATAATAAAACGTTAAATTTCTTAAATAGTCACCGACAAAGAACAAATTACATATATACAAATAACAATTCATAAATTTGTAATTCAAATTTTAAATATAATCTAAGTTAAAACCATGCAACGCGATAAAGTGCTCACGAATTGGAAAGTTAGAACCCGATAATTGGGGGCGAAAATAAAAATGTGCAAAAAAATAATTGTAATAAGTAAAAGAGTAATATTAAGTAAAATATGTTGTTGAAGTGGATGCAGTTGAAATTTATTTATGTCTATTTATTTTTGGATTATGCTCGCTCTATACGATGGCGTGTAAGTTAATTTTTAAAATTTATTAAAAATTATAGTTTATAGAGATACAGAAAAATAGACACATAAATCAGCATTGGTAATGAATTTAATATAAAAATGTTTTGCGAAAATAAGGAGGGGTGTAATGACATTAGATTACTTTCTAAATGATATATATATAGTTGCATAGAAATTGTCATTTTTGTAATCATCCTCTAATGACTAGAATCTTTAAATGATCAATTCTTAAAAATATCTATATAACTTAAAAATGTTTTTTTTTTTAATTTTATTTAAATGCTCTTTCTTATTTTGATGTGAAATTTATTGCTCTTTTTGTTATATTGGTAAACTTTTTTATTTTATTTTTAAATTTGCAATTTTTTTACACCCTCTATTTATAATGTTATAGAGAATGTGTTTTACCATGTTCTACATTTTTATATGAAAGAGTTTATTATGTCCTCTACATTTTTATATGATTAATTTCTGCATCTAGTAAATATTATTAGCATAACACATAGTGGATATATAAACTTATATTGCTATATTATATATATATATATATATATATATATATATATATATATACAATTATTTTTTATTTTTTGTCTACTTATTATTCTACTCCAAAAATGCAAGAGAAATTTTCTTGCACGCAATTTTGACATTAGCAGCTTAAGTAGTCGTTTTCGTGATGATTATCTAGGTATGTTTTTCCACATTTTTTGTAGCAATTTTCTCTAATATATATATTTTTGGTAAAATAAAATAAATCCCATACAGTTGTTGAAAAGTTCTAATCAGATTCCTGTTTGAATGGTGCGAATTAATTTCAATCGATTGAAGATGAGATTTTTTGTAGTTTTTTCTGGGTGATAAAGAAGCTAATTAAATGATAAAATACGTGGGACCAGTTTGCTTGTTTTGAGTTTTATATATCCCTTTTTAGCAATACACAAAATTATACAGTCTGGTTTTCATCTGAAACCTCTGAAGAACAAATATACTCTATTATATCTTGTATACTCTCAAGTGAACAGTAAAAGTTATTTTGTGCAAAAATAAATGTTATGGCAAAATAAATAGTTACATCCTAAAATTAATAACCTTTGGTTACTATTAATAAGGGATATTTTTAAAATTACGATATTTATATTTAGTTGATACTAAATATTCCTAACATTTCACTAAACTTACTTGAATTAATTAAATTTTTTATCATTCTCAAATTCCAGAAATATTTATTTCTTTTAGTTTATTTAATTTAGCTTTCTTTAACTTACTTAGCAGTCTAGTTTTATTACATTTTTATAACATGCTATAAATATAAGAATATATTTCTTCATATACTTCTTCGAGGTATTAGTAGTATTAAAATCAAATTAAATTTTAAGAGAAATATTAAGTCGATGATATAAAGAAAGTATAAAATTCTAGTCATGTATGAAAAATATGCTAATTTATTAAATTTATCCATTTTTGAGTATATTTCTACCAGCTAGTATACTAAAAACTTGCAAAAGATTGTATATGCAATGGATTGAGGAATTCCTAAAGTATTTACAAAGCCTTTGACGCTGCACTTTGACGTTTGATGTTAAATTATGACGTGGTATAACTAAAATATCTGAAATAGCCGCGATATTATAGTTCAAGATGCGAGAAAGGAAAGGTTTTTGTATAATATATGCAAAGACGATGGGATTATGTTTGAGCAAAATGTTAAATAATGCTAAATATCTACACTAAATCTGAACAGGAAATATCTGCAATATATATACATATATATATATATATATACATATAAAATAGTTACAGATTATTATCTTAGTTTTCGCATTCAAAACGATATATCTCAAAGCCAACAATGTATGCAAAATATTGAAAATTTATTTTCATTGCAATGCAGTTTCCGCAGTATTGCGTGACAATATATAATATTTCTAAAAGAAAATTCATAATATTTAGTATAGTAAATCATATTATATAAGACAGAGAAAACTGTTACAAACTTTCAAAGAAAAAAGCCTTAAACAATCTGTAAATAAATTTTCAGAATGCATTCTCTTGTGAATGAATATTATTGATATGTAGTACCTATACTTACAATTAGACTATATATATTTAGACTAAATTAATAAAACAATTTTTGGAGCAAAAACTATAATGTTTTTATAGTATGTACTTGAATTTATAAATTTTCATTAAATTATTATTTATTAATTATTAATTATTTCATCAAAACTTAAAAACAGACAACTATTTGACTGATTTCAGATATTTGACAATTGTGGATAAATTTTTATTCATTTATCTTAAATTTTCAAATTAGGTTTAATTTTAATATTTATACAAAAAAGTGCATTATTTTAATTAATTTATTGTAGGTCATTATTTTCTTCATTCACTCCTATAAAAAAGTATTAATTTTGAAACATATTTTGCAGATAAAGAATTTATATATATATATATATATATATATATATATTGTATATATATATATATTATATATCTAGAAATACCTAAATCAATAAAAAAATTAAATGAATAACAAATATTTTAATTAAATTATTTTAGGTCAGCATTTAATTTTTTTTAATCCTATGGACTATTAAAAGTTTAATTTAAAAAAAATTTACTATCTTAAGTGTTATATTCTTAATCAATTTATTTAAAGCCATTATATATATTGTTTGTTTATCTTATGAACAACATCAATTTTGAGGCAGAGAATTTTTGAGTATATTAATATTAACAATAAATTGTTGTAATTGATAATTTATTAAAAACAAATACCTAGGAAAAGTTGTACTTTACTTTAATTTAAACTTGTACTTTTTAAGAAAATGTTCTAATAATATATATGCAAATTAAGTTTGCAATTAATATTAAAAGATATTGCCAAATTTTTTAATATAAGGCATCTACTATAATTCAAGTCAATATTTTTTAATAATAAGAAAATAGAAATAAAACGTTCAAAAAATTATTAACTTACCATAGGGCAAGTTATAGTAATCGCAAAAAAATCGAAAATGAAAATTTTTATATATTTTTACGTTTCAAAATCTTCTGAACATTTTGGCATACCTTAGAAAAAATGGATGCATGTGTGTGTGTGTGTGCGGATACATATTTTCGTCGACGATTTTGGGAACTCGGGTGAAGCGATTTGTGTATTTCAAAAAACATTCGATTCGTATTGATAAGGAGACGTGCTGAATAGTTTTTGGCTTAAAAACAGGTCTACCCGTTCCGAAGATATGGGGCAAAAAGTGCCAAAAACGGAAACTCAGTTTTTAAGAGAACGGATCGTTCGATTTTAATAATTCAAAAAAACATTTTACTTGTATTAACAAGATGAAGAACTGATCAAATTTTCATGAAGGCACGTCTAGCAGTTTCGGAGACCTAGTGAAAAAAGTAAAAAAAATAAGTTTCTCAAAAATCTATTTTTTTCAGAGTAATTTTTTTTCGAAAATGATAATCTTTTAAAAAAAAATAGTTTTTGGTACGGGAAGTTCCAACAATTTGCCTTAAGGCACGGTTACATGCGCCCCACTAGTTTTAAATTTTAGTTTTTCAATATCATCTACGTTTTTATAAAATATGCCAAGATAGACCACTGTTTCATTTATAAACTCTAAATAATACCAAACATCTGTCTACTCCTACTTGACAAAGTATACCACTTTTTCTTCAATAATCCCAGGATTAAACTTATTCTTAAAGAGTTCATTTACATTATCCGGTCTGGCTAATAGATTGTAATCATCCCACGTAATTCCTAAAGGAAACTGACATCGCTCTAGTAAAAATTTCTGGGTTTAATAAACACTCATATTGCATAATTAAGTCCCCGTCTGTCTGTATGCGAATTAAGAGACTGATATCTCGTACATTCTTGTTCATTCATATTCATTTAATCCACTGTACCATTTTAAGTTGAGCGGAAATACAGTTTTAGGTGTCTTGATGATGATGACAATGGACAAATGCTTTAGACAGGGGACCAGTAGTAATGGTAAATTGGTAAAAGAATTTTTAGTTTCAAAATTTGATACAAAACACAGAATTAACTAGTTATAAGTAGCATGATGCCTTCAGGAAAATTACATTAAATTCCCTTAACGTATACATAACCAACTTAATAAGAATTGAGATTCAGGTATAAGGTAAAATGTTCAACTGTTGGTAAAATGGTAAAAGAATTTTTAGTTTCAAAATTTGGTAAAGTAGATAACTCAAAATTAACTAGTTATGAGTAGTATAATGCCTTAAGGCAAGTTGCATCAATTGCCTGATACGTATACATAACCAACTTAATAAGAATTGAGGTTCAAGTAATTGGTAAATTGATCAACTGTTTACTACGAAAAAAATGTTTTACTTTGGCTAGATATTAATCAATGCGATTTTCAATATTCTTCAAATTATAAATTTAATTAATTTGCTTACCACATCTTATTTTATCCATTTCATGTCAATGAAACACAGAACGTTCATTTGTCTCGACATAGATTCTGATTAGAATCTATGTCACAGTCTAAACTTTGATGAATTTTTATAATTCAACCACTTATCGTAAGCCTATAATATTTTAGTATGGTAATTTAACTGGCAAAATCTGTCGTTATACAAAGTTTCATAAAAATCGTTGAAAACAGTTTTTTTTCAACTTTCAATTGCGACGAAACATCCTGGCCGATTTTTATGAAAAACTAATCAATGCAATTTCCAAATGATGTTCTTCAAACTCACCTATGATATCTATAATCGTATAAATGTAATTAATTTATTAACTTTCCGTAGGTTAAGTTATTGTAATTGTTCAAAAATCGAAATTGAAATTTTTTGCACTTCTCGACGTTTTGAAGGTTTCTGAACATTTTGGCATACTTCAGAAATAATGGATGTGTGTGTATGTATGTATGTATCAACGGATCAACCGATTTGAATGGTTCAAAGAACATTCGATTCCTATTGATAGGGAGATGTGCTGATTAGTTTTTGGCAAAGGCAGGCCCCGCAGTTACGAAGATAAAGAGCAAATAGTGCAAAAAATAGAAATCGAGTTTTTGAGAGAACGGAGCATCCGATTTGAATGATCTAACAAACATTCAATTAGTAATGATTAGGATAAGTGGTTATTAGTTTTTGGAAAAGGCAGGCCCAGCCATTTCGAAGATACAGAGCTAAATCTGCAAAAAATGGCAGTTTTGGAGGGAACTAAGCGTCCCTGTTTTTCAGGGAAAAAAATTTTTTTTGTCGGAAATAATTCAGATTTTATTTATAATTCTAACTAAAGTTCTAATATACTTTAAAGAAATAATTTCAACTTTGCAATTCAGTTTATATAATTTTTATAAATATCATACAATCTTACAATATTTATAATAATCTATTTTTCGAACATTTCGTTACGGTACGGGAAGTTCCAGCAATTTGCCATAAGGCACGATGCCATACACCCCACTAGTTTAACATAATTTTCATCTATTTGTATAAATTTAATTAATTTGTTTAACACATTTTTTTTCATTGAATTCCCGTGAACGAAATACGAATGTTAGATTCTGATTAGAATCTACACAAAAAAGCGGAAAATTCTAAACTTTGATAAATTTTTATATTTTAAGCGCTTATCGTAGGACTGTAATATTTTAGTATGTTAATTTAACCTATAAAATCTATTGTTATAAAAAACGTCAAAAAATTTCTACGAAAGTAGACGAAAAATTCAAGTTATAAACGAAGTAACATTTGTGTAAAACCAAGTACAACGTAAGTACTAAAACCAACTACATATGCTTAATTATGAAATATCACGTTATTATAAATATTATACCAGTAAAAAATCTGAGCAAAATAAATTATTTTTCATTACTATAAATTAATATTAATTAAATCCAACTGGTTCGTTGCGGATCCCACGAGTATTTTCACCGAGAATATAGGAATAATACTCGTCCGATAATCCACGGATTCGCCACGCCAGTTGTACCTCTTAATATTTATAAATTACAACTTTACAATTCATAAATTACGCCAACGGTAACAGCCATGAAAAGAATATTGATAATTTACGATTCGACATGCCATGCCGATGCCATACTCAAAGCAGGATTACGTTAATTAAAAACCGAAAAATGAATACCTTCCTGATAGTCAGAATTCGTTTGTTGTCCGGTTAAAAATGGAAAGATAACAAAAGATAACAAAAGATAAAAAAAATCCTTGTTTAAAGTGAAGATATCTGATTCACAAATCTGCAATTGAACTAATTAACCAGGTGACCAAGATTGATGAGAATAAAATCCTCTTCGTGGAGAAGTGGCAAAATTTTGGGTATTAATGGGTATATTTGTCTTGCATATAAACCAATGATCAGAGTTGCAATTTTATAGATGAACAAAACATTTCTTAAATTTTTTCACCATCAGAAGAATTTGAAGATCTACAAGCCTTAAATAAACTATCTCAATATCATAACATTTTTTCTTCGAGTTATTGCATTACATAATACTATGTTAGGATTAATATTGTTAAATTCCCGTAGAGCAAGTTATAGTAATCGCAAAAAAATTTAAAATGAAAATTTTTATATATCTTTACGTTTCAAAACCTTCTGAACATTTTGGCATACTTTAGAAAAAAATGGATGTATGTGTGTGTGGTGTGTGTGTGTATGTGTGCGTGTATGTGTGTGTGTTCGGATACAAATTTTCGTCGTCGAATTCGGGAACACAGATAAAGCGATTTGAATAATTCAAAAAACATTCACCTTTCACCCATCATTTTTCATCTACTCGATTTTCATGTCTCGATTGTAATGACTATAAAATAAATCTATAAAAACTAAATTAGTTAACTAATTTTTTTCACTAATTTCTTCTATCTTTCACCAGAGGTTTGAAACACTTCTCCTCCGAATCTTTCGACGAGGGTTCGGCGTGCAGGCAGGCTTTGGGCATGTCGCCGCGTCAGACTGCTCTATGTCTAGCTGCCCTGGACACAATGCCCCATGTCGCCAGAGCAGCTCAGTTGACACTGGAAGCCTGCTCCACACTTTTGGAGGACAGGAGATGGAATTGCTCCAGTGCTTTTAACGCTCCTGTTTTAGGACCTGATCTTGCCAGAGGTAAAGTGTAAATAAAATAGGGTAGGCGGGCGGGTAAAAAGATCTTTTACATAGCCATTTTAAAAATCAGTAAAGTTAAGAATTTTTGAACAACAATATTTGAAAGTAGAGGGAAAAAGATGTTAAACCATTCACCACTTTGATTTTTTCGACGTTGCCATCGGGAGAAAAACGGCAACGTTTGAAAACTCATAGAAAATGTATTTTCTTCCCTTGTTAGTTTTTTCGGTTGTGAGCACTGTTGCTCGGTTTACGAAACGTTAATATGATTTTTTTAAGTAAACGTTATTACACCTAGGTGAGGTAAAAAGAACCAACTGAACTTTTATCTTGACAGAGATGTAAAAATTAAAAATGCCTAATGTATTAATATATTTCTTTAATGAACATAGTTAAATGATGAAATAATAATTTAAAAACCTTTGTATCAATATGTAAAATTCAAATATTTTTAGTTGCATTTGAACGTTTTGAAAGTAAGTTTTTTTCTTAAAATGTGGAATTTTTTATTCACATTATTAATAATATAAATTAAACAAAAAGATTGAAAAATATGAAATTAAACAACGAAACCAGTGTACAAACAAGATTCATAAAATGCAACTCTATTATCTAGCGTAAATAACAAATTTTTTTTGAAGTTATAATAATAGCATTAATTTTGAAAAATGTTACCAAAAACTTCAAAAATGATTAAGCATTATTATGCACAGTAGTATTTAAAAAAAATAAAAACAATGATTTAAACAAATATTTAATTACTGCATCAAAAATACTAAGTGATAAAAAACAGGAAAGAACATATAATGATTTGTAGTCAATCTGACACTTAATCCAAAAGTAAAATTCCCTTCCAAATTGTCGCAAATTAATTAGTCATTATTAAAACATATTTTTTCCGGTGATATACTTAAAATTTCAATTATTTTTCTCCCTTTTTCTTTTTTAGTCATATATCTTTGGTGTGAACTGGAGCAAGAATTCGATTAGTTTTAAAGTTAATGCTCGTGAGAGATTTTTGCTTGTGATAATATAAATACAATATCCAGCAACATACAACATTTTGAGTCGGTTATTGCATACAACACTCCCACATATGCAGATGGTGCAAATATGTACCTTCGGGCAGAATAAACTGTGATAAATTTCCAAAGTTTATTATATATTTTACACTAGGGATACACGTGGTTTGCGGAAAAGTTTTTGATCACATATATAAATTTAGAAATGTCGGAATAAACACTGATTTGAAAAAATATATTACTTGTTCTGGTTAGCATTGACATGCAGAATGTGTAAAATCATAAACTCAAAAATGCGGACACACAAAACACACACACACTCATACATCCATTTTTCTGAGGTATGCCAAAATGTTCAGAAACCTTCAAAACGTCGAGAAATACAAAAATTTTCAATTTCGATTTTTGGATGATTACAATAACTTACCCTACGGGAAGTTAAAAATATCAGTGGAAAAACAATTCCGCCTAGTTAAGTTGGTTTTTGGCCACAGGCCTATGATTGTCTATACATGCTTAGATATAAATTATGCGATATACTGCAATTATAGGTGACATGTTCACTTGGACAGTTTTTCTACATAATATATTCTAAAAGTATATATCCCACACGGAATTTGTGCAAACATTGTAAGCATAATCAAGATACAAATTTATTATTCTATGGTATGCCAGCATAGAAGAAAAGCCCAAACCATCTATTTACGAATTTATTATATAAATTGAGAATAGTATCATGTTTTTACAGTTTGTAGCACTTTCTGTATTCATTAATAACAAACAAAATTAATATTTCGAAAATAGTGAAATATTGGAAACAACCTTAAACGTACAATAGAGGTCAAAAATCATAACATATCAAAAAACGCTGAATCGATAAAACACTTCTAAATAGTTTCAATTAAAAGAGGAACACAACAAAAAGTCTTTTTATTAGAATTATGAGGTTAATTCCATAATTTTGCAACATGTTACCTTGTATAGTTTATGTTGAGAAATTATCCAATTAACTGTATTAACAATATTTTATTTCTGTAGTTTTTTATTTCTTAGCTAATTTTCCACCAGCCTTCCCAACTATTCATTACTTCCATGCAGAACATATTTAAAAGCTTAACTAAAGTTGCATGTGATGCAAGGTGGCTTGTTGCAGACGTAAAAATTGTTATAAATGATAGTCTGAAAAGCTTTTGAAATGAATTATTAAATCATGTTTACACACAAAGTTTTAAAGACGTATAATATGAAAGAAGGTTATTAAGAAAACAATGATCGATGGCTATAAATTCACATTTTTATTTAATTAACTGCCTCAGCAAAATATGAAAGAAGGCGTAGGCTAATTTAAGAAAACTTGGGTAGTATATATATAACACTATATATATATATATATATATATATATATATATATATATATATACATATGTATGAAACCGATAAATGTAGTTGATAGATTGTGCTAAATACAGATTTTTGAATAACTATTTAGTGACAATATAAATTTTGGTTCACCATTTGGAACGTGGCAAACTTGTTATTAGTGACGATTATTATTTTATTTTTATTTCACTTTTCCACATCAACTTTTAACCAAATTGTTCCAAACACTTGCTCGAACATTTCTACATTTTTTATAGTAAAATCATTTTTCATGCAGAGAAGCAATTTTCACAGCTGCTTAAGTTACCAAGACCTTTCTCTTGAAAAATGGTTTTTCATGAATTTTTGATAGTTTATCCTACTAATTCTACAAAAACTTGGCGAGAGAGCTATCTTGTTTATTATTAATGAAATTGCTAGCGTGGTGATATAGGTAAATAGACAAGTAGATGATACCAGAATGGAATAATTTTTGTACACTTGTAGGTAGTAATATTACATAATAAATAATTTATTTATAATTATTCCACGCTTGTGAAATTACTATTCAATCCTATTTAATTCAAAATTATATTGTTATGTTGAATACCTAGAGCAAAAACATCTACGTGGAATCTTTTCAATGCTGTAGTGTTAGAAATTCAAGAAATTGTTTGAAGACTCGGTAGCGTTATATTTTATTAATTTAGAAAACTATCAGAATTTTGGAAATCTAAATCAAATTTTCTAATTTTTTTATCTTCTAGGTACAAGGGAGCAGGCATTCATGTACGCCCTAGGTTCAGCAGCAGTTACATTAGCCATAGCTCGTGCCTGCGCCGCAGGAGAGCTTTTCCACTGCTCCTGTGCACCACCTCCAGGTGAACCACCAGGTGGTAATTTTAAATGGGGCGGTTGTTCTGACAATGTTCGTTGGGGATCTTTGTTTGCCAAAAGATTTTTAGATGCCACGGAAAGAACTCATGTTACTGCAAGTGTTCTTCATGAAAGAAGAAGACGTCGGAGGAGGAGGCAGAGGAAGTTGAAAGATGGTAAATCTACGCCGTTTAAAGACAAGTAAGAAATTTATTGAATTATACAAGTAAAGTTTGTTTTAGCCAAATAATCTGTTTTGCTAATTTTATGTTTTCTTGACTTTGAAGTTTGAGACCAAAATTTAAAGAATGTATGTTTGTTTGTATCCATGTGTGTGTGTAAGTGATATGAGCCAAATTTTAACTTTTTATCCAATTTTGAGCTTAAATTATATGCTTAAACAATTAACATAGTATTATTTTATTTTTTTATATATTATAATTATTACTCCAGATTTGGCAAAATGACTGATGAAGAAACTGCTGCTCAAAATAAATTGTTCGACCAAGCAACTAAAAATGCTAGTAATAAAACGATCGCCAAAAAACGAAAATTACAAGCAGATCCCGACATGATCAAATTTCACACAAGGCTAGCCGCAATGAATCTTCATAACAACAGGATAGGCCGAAAAGTAATTCATTGTAATTCAAGTTATATTCACTATAAAAATCAATATAATTTATTTTTTATTAAGGTTGTTCAGCAATCCCAAGCAATTACTTGTAAATGCCATGGAGTATCTGGTTCTTGTAGTGTGAAAACATGTTGGAAAGCTCTGGAAGCTTTAACAGTCACCGGTCAAAAGCTCTTGAGGAAAATGGATCAGGCTGTGGAAGTTGCTCCACGTCGATTGGGCACAAGTAGGTAACAATCGAATAAAAACCAAAAAAACTGTGTTTCCATATGTTTTACAAATAATAGTAAAATATTTTGATTTGCAATATTAATGAGAATTGTAATTAAGATGAAATATTTATATTTCAGCTACTCAGTTATCTGGTGTGGCACCTGTAGTCACAGCACCGATGTCCAATCAACTTATTTTTTTGACAAAAAGTCCTGATTATTGTGAAGAAGATTTATCTGCAGGAAGTTTTGGTACCAAAGGAAGGTAAATTAGATATTTTGTTTGTTTGTTATTTGATCATGTAGAAGGATTGAGAGGTTGGAATAATTAGTACTATAATATGTTTACTTTTGGGATTATAGACTAAATTTGTTGTTTGCCTTATGAAAAATATTTTCCAAAATGATTGAAATATTTTAAATATTTTTTGAAGTAAAACTTCTTTAGGCGCGATATGGGTGTAAAAATTTCTTTAGGCTACACGGGTGTAATCCGTACAAATGCAACGAAAATGCCAACGTGTAGTTGAACACTACGACGCCGTAAGCGCTGATGTCGCGAGTATCCACTCATATCGCGTCATGTCATGCGTAAGTCGAGCGCTAAACCCTATATGAACTTGCATTAATTGAATCACGTTTTTTTTTACGTTTTTATATTTTTTATCACGTTTAAAAGAAGAGGTTGCTGTATTATGTCCTCATGGAATAAGACTTTTCTTAGAGAATAAATGTGCCATGGAATATAATAAATTTATATTGAATCTCGTTGAAGACAAAATATATCTACAGCCACGGATATTTATGTAGGTTTGCCATGCGACAGATCAACAATCATACATTCGTCAGCAGTTTCAAAAAATCGGTTATTGATACCGGGGCTTTGCCGTATGAAATAATTTTAGTTCTGAATAAATTTTACATAATAACAACTAATATTGATGTAAGTGATGGCTTAGCTAATGGTTGTGTGGGAAAATTAGTGTACATAGAACGTGGCGATGATGATGAACTTCTACGTTTATGGTTTGAATTTCCCGGTAAGATAGGTAACAAAATTAGGAAGAAAGCTTCACATCATATTCAAACTCTTATATCAGTAGGACAGCTGTGCCGATGCTCAGGAGATCTTATTATTATTGATGTTATATGATTATTAAAAGATGATTTTTAAAATTCAAATATGATGTTTTTTTTATTTTTATCTTAATTGCCTACTCATACAATATTAAAAGTTTTACTTCAATCGCGTGTGATCCTTACGCGCACTCTTTTTTTTTATTATATTATATCCTTTTCCAGGACCTGTTCGGTGGGTGTTACAGGACTTAGTGTTGGCAGCTGCCACCATTTGTGTTGTGGTCGTGGCTACAATACGGTTGTTGAAGAGAAAATAGAAAGATGTCACTGTGTTTATCATTGGTGCTGCTACGTTAAATGTAAACTTGTATAACTACCACCCAACGTCAAGAATGTAATTAAATAATAAAAAAAGGGAAATCGAAAGATAAACATTTTTCATCGAATTGAAAAGAAAAACGAAAGTTTCCTTGTTTTTGCAAAAAATGAGCATGCTGAGTACTATGTCCAAAGATTTAAACTAGAGTTACTTTTCGGGATTAAAAATAATATCTTACAACAACAGGCAATTCGCTATTAGAAAGTTTCCAAATTTTATTTATTATGAAATGCAATATTCAACAATCCCACTTGTAAAAGCCAGTAAAGTTCATTTAAAACTAACGAGTAAAAGTTTGCTATATTGGCGTAATTAATTAAATTAATAATTGAAATCTATATTCATATAAATATTTAATATTACGTTTTGTGAATCAAAAAATATAATTTTATCTCAGCTTGCACTAGTTGTGCTCAATGATTCCCAAAATATCAAGAATTGTAAATCATTTCAAAAATTCATTTGTATATAATTATCATATTCATTCACTTAATTTTAGAATTATATAAAATGTACTGCAACTCTATGGTAAATTAAGCTTATTTATATTAAATAATATTGATAAGAGAAATCGTCAAAAAGCATTAGCTTTGCGTCATTAAAATGTTCTGAATATATAATATATAGTAAAGTTATATGTACCAATTCAAAATATCACTCATATATCTTCCAGTTTACCTCACTTTTATTAGTTTTTTTAATAAAAAATTAAAATATTAATATTTTATCCATAAAGCTCAAATTTTCAAATATACATTTCATACACGTTTTTAAACTAGTCGATGTATATTTAATATTTATCAAAAATAACAATAATTATACTACAAGTAAATAATCAGTGTATCATACTTCTACATTTTTTTAATTATCATTCAGATCTCAAAATAAATCATAATAAATCTTATGCATAAACAAATTCTCTATTGTTTTATTTCAGTATGCAATTTTAAATCAAGTTTGACGTAGAAATATTAAATTTTTGTTAGATTTTTGTTTTGTAAAAATATTTTTGTATGTGTATTTTGTATTTGTAAAAGTATGGATAATCGTGCATTACAAGAAGAGGCTGCTCTAAAATATCAGCAATGGAGAGAAGAAACGGTAAAAATTACTTATTTAAAATATACAAAAAATCAGAATCAATAAATAAATTTTAGTAGTAGAATTTTTAAGTGGAAAGAATAGCAGTGAGGGCTACATATCACAGTGGCAGTTTTTTGCCACGAATTATATAAATGTAGAATGGACTAGATACATATATAGGAAATGTATATATGAAAATTATTTCAAAATCTTTTTTACCAGGCACCCCTGCCTGACTAAGATATAACAATATTATATCAATAAAAAAAATAAATGCATATATCATATACTACTCTGTTTATGTTAGAAGAAAATAAATAATTATCAAAATCATTTTTATGTGCTTTTCAAAATATTTGCTTTATGGGTTTAGACTTTCAAGTTTTGTTACATCTTACATTTGTATATAAATACCTAAGAATCTTTCATACATTATCTTATAGTAAGACAACTCCTATATTATATGATTTTTAGGCAAGAATTATTAGCCAAAGTGTTTTAATATAATGAAATATATTATATAAGAAAAATATATTCATTCAAATCCCTTCCTTAAATTATTTCTAATATACAGATCCGAAAAAAGTATCCCTTGTTAGCTGAACCTCCCATGTCATATTTTGGCCCTCGTTCTGGAGATGGTTCCGGTGAACCTGTCGCCCACGTTGGTGCCTTTGATGCCTTATTTTTGTCTTATGAACCTCTTGACATTCGGGCAAAAAGAGGTGACAGAAAACGAGGTGCAATCGTGGAAATGGGAATTGCTGAAGAAGTAAGCAATATAATAAAGGAGCTATAATTAACAATAGAAAAATAGGGTAGATTTATTGTAAAATTGGATTTTTCTAGGCTTATTGGACGCATTTGAATGAATTTATATACCAAAATATGGTATTCGATAAGTTTTTGTTTAGCAGTTTTCGTCAATTCCAATAAGGCTACAACTTGTTTACAGCAAAGTAGCTTAAAATAGTCTAATTTCAACACACAATACTAAATTAGTAAATTTTCAATTAAACATATAGTGGATGTTTTATCATTGCCATCTAAATAAGTAATTTTCAATGGAAGTGCTAATAAATAATAATAAATATATTATCTCAGGAAGGAGCTCGAGTGATTCCATTAAGATCTTCAGCAGTGCACGGTCATACAAAACATCTAAAAACCAATATTATTGATTTCTACCCTTTTTATCACGCATTAAAAGAACAATATCGAAAATGCGGTATAACATTCGATACTGAAGACAAAAGTTGGCATGTTTGGTAGATTGTAATATATACTAAAATTTACTAAAAAATATGTATTAAACATTATTTATAATTTTACGTGATGTAATAATCTGAAACAAAATTATATGTGCATCGATGTCAAAAGCAATGTTTTTATTTGATCATTAGAGAGAAGTTTTTTTGAACACCATATTTTTTATTCATTTACTATCATTTTTTGAGAAGGTTTAAATAAAGCTGGTAATACCATTATCAATATATTTGCAAATTATTATGTAACAATTTAAGTAATAAAATTAGTATCTCATGAGTATATATATTGATATTTAAATTTTGTTGAATGTGAATTACAAGGCTGTTCTACAAAAAACCTGGACAGATAAGCTCAGTATAAAAGACATTACTTTTTAGTGAAAGCTTATTTTAGTAGGTGCTTTATTAGCTTTATTTCTTAGCTCGTTTATTTAAAATATGACAATCAATTATGTTACTTTTTTGGTGTATAGTTTTGAAAAGTTTAAGAAATTGATTGAAATTATACTTAGATTGATCTACCTCAGCCAACAATAAAATATTCTGGGTCTATTACCTCAGAAGATTTGAGGTTGTATTGGTTAGACATGATATTGCCAATAAAGTTTACAAAGGTTTGAAAAAAACGAAAACTTAAACAATTATAAATAAATAATATTTATAGATCAATAAATGAGTTAATTTAATAATGTAAGAATCTTTAGAAATTGGAGATCCGAACAAACATGCAACAGTTATATGTTTTGCTTCTTCAGAGATGCCGCAGCTGTTATTTTCAAGTTTGATCAATTTTCGCTAGTATAAAAGAAAAACGGATATTTTGTATGTTTTAGTGAAAATTTAAAATATTTAGTGACGCTTTGAAAATACAAATGATTAGGTTCCGTACCATCATTTTTTCTCAAAAACTATTACTGCTTTATGATACTAACTGGTGAAGAAGCAAATCCATTTCCGATAGTAATAAATATTATGAATAAACATCAGAAAAATGCAATAAATGAATAAATGAAAAATAATCTATATTTCATATATGGATAAAACTCTAAAGTAGATTATTTGTCTATCAAATGCTCTAATCAAATTATTTCCGAATATGTACTGAATTTTTCTATAAACCAGCACATGTTAAATAATAATTTTAAAAATGTAAAATAAATCATAAAAATATTTGATAATATTATAAAAAATGAATAATATAACTTTTATTACATTTTAAAATCATTTCACATAAAATATTATAATTGAATATATTAATATTGAAAAGAGAATATGTGGAGAGAAAAGAGAATGGTTCTTACAACCTCATCATGATTGTAAATTACGTTCTATATGATTCTTTATTTTAACAAATAAATATCATTTATATTTAATTATTCTTAATTCTAAAACTGAACATGCTTAGGATTTAAAAGGACTCACCGAACAAGCACCGATTCTTCTGGAACATCTCGATTAACAATTTGTTATCACATAAAATAATATTGATTAAATATAAATAATAGTTGGTAATATATTCTGAAAATGAACAATTAAAAATAAAAAATAATTACCTCGATACTTCCAGAAGAAGGGTGATGAGGATCTTCGAGGTTTTTGAAACTCATCATTGTCCTCACATTTTGTACACTTGACTATCATGAACTAATATAATAACTAAGCACTATAAAAAATATACATTGAAAACTTGAAGTATTCAAAACTTGCAATAAACCGCACTGACGACTACAAATTTGTAAAATTTCAGACTTCACAAATTGAAATTTGGAGATGGGAAACCCCTGCAAAGATATATTGTGAAAATTAATAAGAATATGAACAATATTTAAGATTTGATTTATTTTTTTAAATTCCTACTATGTCTCAATTAATTGATAATCAATTAGCAGATTTTTTTGAACATATTATTTAGAAAATTCAAATGCACAGTACTATGTTCTTTGAGTGAATTACAAATGCTTATTTATTCCTCAATTTAAGAATCTGAAAAAAATAAGTAGCAAGATAAAAAGTAACCTTTTATGAAGTACCCATATGCAGATCTATTAACTACCTTTAAATTGATTTAAAATTTAATTTTTTAACTTTCTGAATTAATACATAGCCTTCTGCATTATTTAATAAATATTACCTAATATTATTCATTCAAAGTGATAAAATAAATTGATGATTCAATAGAGACTGTATAGCACATATGTTTTTATTAAATAATCTATTTTGGTTATCAATAAATTTATTACACCAAAGAACTGTTCATATGAAATTGATGCGCAATATTACTTTCTACAGAAAGATAAGATAAAAAGTTTAAAATTTCGTGAAAAAACTGTATAATTTATTAATCATACATTTAATTAAGCGGATTATGAGAATGAACAGATGGTACGAGTGTAAAAAAAACATCACATATCAGAGACTTGATGGAATATGTAAGTAATTTATAGGATATATAAATTATTTAAACATATATTGATTTAAAATGCTGAATAAAATTTTACAAAACAGGTTCAAGATGTAGTGACTTCTACAATAAAATACAGATTCTGTTTAAATGAAAATCTCTATTTTTTCGAGTAGATGGAATTATTATTGATTGATAACTTAAAATTTGTATAATTAAGTATAAGCCTATGTTGGTTTTATAACGTATTTATTATGTAT
>NW_020537758.1:19378399-19392769 GCF_003426905.1 Ctenocephalides felis | reverse complement strand
TTTTCTTGACTTTGAAGTTTGAGACCAAAATTTAAAGAATGTATGTTTGTTTGTATCCATGTGTGTGTGTAAGTGATATGAGCCAAATTTTAACTTTTTATCCAATTTTGAGCTTAAATTATATGCTTAAACAATTAACATAGTATTATTTTATTTTTTTATATATTATAATTATTACTTCCCAGATTTGGCAAAATGACTGATGAAGAAACTGCTGCTCAAATAAATTGTTCGACCAAGCAACTAAAAATGCTAGTAATAAAACGATCGCCAAAAAACGAAAATTACAAGCAGATCCCCGACATGATCAAATTTCACACAAGGCTAGCCGCAATGAATCTTCATACAACAGGATAGGCCGAAAAGTAATTCATTGTAATTCAAGTTATATTCACTATAAAAATCAATATAATTTATTTTTACTAAGGTTGTTCAGCAATCCCAAGCAATTACTTGTAAATGCCATGGAGTATCTGGTTCTTGTAGTGTGAAAACATGTTGGAAAGCTCTGGAAGCTTTAACAGTCCGGTCAAAAGCTCTTGAGGAAAATGGATCAGGCTGTGGAAGTTGCCTCCACGTCGATTGGGCACAAGTAGGTAACAATCGAATAAAAACCAAAAAAACTGTGTTTCCATATGTTTTATACAAATAATAGTAAAATATTTTGATTGGCAATATTAATGAGAATTGTAATTAAGATGAAATATTTATATTTCAGCTACTCAGTTATCTGGTGTGGCACCTGTAGTCCAGCACCGATGTCCAATCAACTTATTTTTTTGACAAAAGTCCTGATTATTGTGAAGAAAATTTATCTGCAGGAAGTTTTTGGTACCAAAGGAGGTAATAAGATATTTTTGTTTTGTTTGTTATTTGATCATGTAGAAGATTGAGAGGTTGGAATAATTAGTAATCATAATTTGTTTACTTTTGGGATTATAGACTAAATTTGTTTGTTTGCCTTATTAAAAATATTTTCCAAAATGATTGAAATATTTAAATATCTTTTTTTATTATATTATATCCTTTTCCAGGACCTGTTCGGTGGGTGTTACAGGACTTAGTGTTGGCAGCTGCCACCATTTGTGTTGTGGTCGTGGCTACAATACGGTTGTTGAAGAGAAAATAGAAAGATGTCACTGTGTTTATCATTGGTGCTGCTACGTTAAATGTAAAACTTGTATAACTACCACCCAACGTCAAGAATGTAATTAAATAATAAAAAAAGGGAAATCGAAAGATAAACATTTTTCATCGAATTGAAAAGAAAAACGAAAGTTTCCTTGTTTTTGCAAAAAATGAGCATGCTGAGTACTATGTCAAAAGATTTAAACTAGAGTTACTTTTCGGGATTAAAAATAATATCTTACAACCACAGGCAATTCGCTTTAGAAAGTTTCCAAATTTTATTTATTATGAAATGCAATATTCAAAAATCCCACTTGTAAAAGCCAGTAAAGTTCATTTAAAACTAACGAGTAAAAGTTTGCTATATTGGCGTAATTAATTAAATTAATAATTGAAATCTATATTCATATAAATATTTAATATTACGTTTTGTGAATCAAAAAATATATTTATCTCAGCTTGCACTAGTTGTGCTCAATGATTCCCAAAAAATATCAAGAATTGTAAATCATTTCAAAAATTCATTTGTATATAATTATAATTATTCATTCACTTTAATTTTTGAATATATAAAATGTACTGCAACTCTATGGTAAATTAAGCTTATTTATATTAAATATTGATAAGAGAAATCGTCAAAAGCATTAGCTTTGCGTCATTAAAATGTTCTGAATATATAATATATAGTAAAGTTATATGTACCAATTCAAAATATCACTCATATATCTTCCAGTTTACCTCACTTTTATTAGTTTTTTTAATAAAAATTAAAATATTAATATTTTATCCATAAAGCTCAAATTTTCAATATACATTTCATACACGTTTTTAAACTAGTCGATGTATATTTAATATTTATCAAAAATAACAAAATTATACTACAAGTAAATAATCAATGTATCATACTTCTACATTTTTTTAATTATCATTCAGATCTCAAAATAAATCATAATAAATCTTATGCATAAACAAATTCTCTATTGTTTTATTTCAGTATGCAATTTTAAATCAAGTTTGACGTAGAAATATTAAATTTTTGTTAGATTTTTGTTTTGTAAAAATATTTTTGTATGTGTATTTTGTATTTGTAAAAGTATGGATAATCGTGCATTACAAGAAGAGGCTGCTCTAAAATATCAGCAATGGAGAGAAGAAACGGTAAAAATTACTTATTTAAAATATACAAAAAATCAGAATCAATAAATAAATTTTAGTAGTAGAATTTTTAAGTGGAAAGAATAGCAGTGAGGGCTACATATCACAGTGGCAGTTTTTTGCCACGAATTAATATAAATGTAGAATGGACTAGATACATATATAAAGAAATGTATATATGAAAATTATTTCAAAATCTTTTTTACCAGGCACCCCTGCCTGACTAAGATAAACACATATATCATAATAAAAAAAAAAATGCATATATCATATACTACTCTGTTTATGTTAGAAGAAAATAAATAATTATCAAAAATCATTTTTATGTGCTTTTCAAAATATTTGCTTTATGGGTTTTAGACTTTCAAGTTTGTTACATCTTTACATTTGTATATAAATACCTAAGAATCTTTCATACATTATCTTATAGTAGACAACTCTTATATTATATGATTTTTAGGCAAGAATTATTAGCCAAAGTGTTTTAATATAATGAAAATATTATATAAGAAAAATTATTCATTCAAATCCCTTCCTTAAATTTCTAATATACAGATCCAAAAAAAGTATCCCTTGTTAGCTGAACTCCCATGTCATATTTTGGCCCTCGTTCTGGAGATGGTTCAGGTGAACCTGTCGCCCACGTTGGTGCCTTTGATGCCTTATTTTTGTCTTATGAACTCTTGACATTCGGCAAAAAGAGGTGACAAGAAAACGAGGTGCAATCGTGGAAATGGGAATTGCTGAAGAAGAAGCAATATAATAAAGGAGCTATAATTAACAATAGAAAAATAGGGTAGATTTATTGTAAAATTGGATTTTTCTAGGCTTATTGGACGCATTTGAATGAATTTATATACCAAAATATGGTATTCGATAAGTTTTTGTTAGCAGTTTTCGTCAATTCCAATAAGGCTACAACTTGTTTACAGCAAGTAGCTTAAAAATAGTCTAATTTCAACACACAATACTAATTAGTAAATTTTTCAATTAAACATATAGTGGATGTTTTATCATTGCCATCTAAATAGTAATTTTCAATGGAAGTGCTAATAAATAATAATAAATATATTATCTCAGGAAGGAGCTCGAGTGATTCCATTAAGATCTTCAGCAGTGCACGGTCATACAAAACATCTAAAAACCAATATTATTGATTTCTACCCTTTTTATCACGCATTAAAAGAACAATATCGAAAATGCGGTATAACATTCGATACTGAAGACAAAAGTTGGCATGTTTGGTAGATTGTAATATATACTAAAATTTACTAAAAAATATGTATTAAACATTATTTATAATTTACGTGATGTAATAATCTGAAACAAAATTATATGTGCATCGATGTCAAAAGCAATGTTTTTATTTGATCATTAGAGAGAAGTTTTTTTGAACACCATATTTTTCATTCATTACTATCATTTTTTTTTGAGAGTTTAAATAAGCTGGTAATACCATTATCAATATATTTGCAAATTATTATGTAACATTTAAGTAATAAAATTAGTATCTCATGAGTATATATATTGATATTTAAATTTTGTTGAATGTGAATTACAAGGGCTGTTCTACAAAAACCTGGACAGATAAGCTCAGTATAACAGACATTACTTTTAGTGAAAGCTTATTTTAGTAGGTGCTTTATTAGCTTTATTCTTAGCTCGTTTATTTTAAAATATGACAATCAATTATGTTACTTTTTTGTGTATAGTTTTGAAAAGTTTAAGAAATTGATTGAAATTATACTTAGATTGATCTACCTCAGCCAACATAAAATTCTATATATTTATCTCTTTGTACCTCATAGAAGATTTGAGGTTTGTATTGGTTGAGTTGAGATGAATGATATTGCCAATAAAGTTTACAAGGTTGAAAAAAAAAAACGAAAACTTAAACAATATAAATAAATAATATTTATAGATCATAAATGAGTTAATTTAATAATGTAAGAATCTTAGAAATTGGAGATCCGAACAAACATGCAACAGTTATATGTTTTGCTTCTTCAGAGATGCCGCAGCTGTTATTTTCAAGTTTGATCAATTTTCGCTAGTATAAAAGAAAAACGGATATTTTGTATGTTTTAGTGAAAATTTAAAATATTTAGTGACGTTTTGAAAATACAAATGATTAGGTTCCGTACCATCATTTTTTCTCAAAAACTATTACTGCTTTATGACTATTTTAACTGGTGAAGAAGCAAATCCATTTCCGATAGTAATAAATATTATGAATAAACATCAGAAAAATGCAATAAATGAATAAATGAAAAATAATCTATATTTCATATATGGATAAAACTCGATATGGATTATTTCCGAATATGTACTGAATTTTTCTATAAACCAGCACATGTTAAATAATAATTTTAAAAATGTAAAATAAATCATAAAAATAATTTGATAATATATTATAAAAAATGAATAATATAATTTTATTACATTTTAAAATCATTTCACATAAAATATTATAATTGAATATATTAATATTGAAAAGAGAATATGTGGGAGAGAAAAGAGAATGGTTCTTACAACTCATCATGATTGTAAATACGTTCTATATGATTCTTATTTTAAACAAATAAATATCATTTATATTTTAATTATTCTTAATTCTAAAACTGAACATGCTTAGGATTTAAAAGGACTCACCGAACAAGCACCGATTCTTCTGGAACATCTCGATTAACAATTTGTTATCTACATAAAATAATATTGATTAAATATATAATAATAGTTGGTAATATATTCTGAAAATGAACAATTAAAAATAAAAATAATTACCTCGATACTTCCAGAAGAAGGGTGATGAGGATCTTCGAGGTTTTTGAAACTCATCATTGTCCTCACATTTTGTACACTTGACTATCACTGAACTAATATAATAACTAAGCACTATAAAAAATATACATTGAAAACTTGAAGTATTCAAAACTTGCAATAAACCGCACTGACGACTACAAATTTGTAAAATTTCAGACTTCAAAATTGAAATATTGGAGAAACACCTGCAAAGATATTATTGAAAATTAATAAGAAATATGAACAATATTTAAGATTTGTTTTATTTTTTTAAATTCCTACTTATGTCTCAATTAATTGATAATCAATTAGCAGATTTTTTTGAACATATTATTTAGAAAATTCAAATGCACAGTACTATGTTCTTTGAGTGAATTACAAATGCTTATTTATTCCTCAATTTAAGAATCTGAAAAAATAAGTAGCAAGATAAAAAGTAACCTTTTATGAAGTACCCATATGCAGATCTATTAACTACCTTTAAATTGATTTTAAAATTTAATTTTTTAACTTTCTGAATTAATACATAGCCTTCTGCATTTAATAAATATTACTTCCTAATATTATTCATTCAAAGTGATAAAATAAATTGATGATTCAATAGAGACTGTATAGCACATATTGTTTTATTAAATAATCTATTTTGGTTATCAATAAATTTATTACACCAAAGAACTGTTCATATGAAATTGATGCGCAATATTACTTTCTACAGAAAGATAAGATAAAAGTTAAAATTTCGTGAAAAAACTGTATAATTTATTAATCATACATTTAATTAAGCGGATTATAAGAATGAACAGATGGTACGAGTGTAAAAACATCACATAATCAGAGACTTGATGGAATATGTAAGTAATTTATAGGTATATATAAATTTATTTAAACATATATTGATTTAAAATGCTGAATAAAATTTTACAAAATAGGTAAGATCTAGTAACTTGTAAAATAAATTACAGATTCTGTTTAAATGAAAATCTCTATTTTTTCGAGTAGATGGAATTATTATTGATTGAATAACTTAAAATTTGTATAATTAAGTATAAGCCTATTGTTGGTTTATAACGTATTTATTATGTATATTAGTATTCAGGTATTAGTATTTAGGTATCTTATAGTTCATTTTTACAATTATGCCACTAATACTTGAAATAATAAAAACTCGGATTTTTTACAGAAATGATTAGACAGCAAATATAAAATATTATATTTTGAAAAAGTGGTAATTGAATTTAAAATTAAATCGCCTCAAATTGTGTAAGAAATATTAGTTTGGGTGGTACGGAATTCTTTACTTGAAAAATAAGGAGCATTATTGAACAAATTAATTTATTAAGAAGCATTATTGAACAATAATTTAAAAAATGAGCTATATTTTATAAAAACAAAAATTACATTTAAGAAAAAATTGCATTATAAAATAGTGACATTCATGTTAGACGTAGGCGCTTGGAATTTTATATATAGAATCTATTCTTGGAATATCTGCACTTTGGTTTTAATTTCGATAATAATGAAAAAAAGTCGATTTATTGGATTAACTTTTTGATATTTAGGAAAACAAGGCCATAAAAAAAGAAAATATTCTTTAGATAAAAAATAAATAATTTCCTTAACTTAAGGAAGTAAGTATTTGCTTTTGGTCTGGGTTTGGTAAACATTTTTGAACTAATAATTTGCAAAACATAATGGTTCATAGAGCATTGTCTTTGACTTGCATGACATTTTTTTCATTATTATTACTAATTTATAAAAATTAATTTAAAAAGTAACCTGTGAACCAATAATTTTCAGAACATGAAAGTTTTCCAAAGCTAGTAAAAGTTGGAAAGTTTTCCAAATAGTAGTTTTTAATTTACATGAAATTTACATTTTAATACTAGATTTTAGGAAAATTTTAAAAATCTATAAAAAAATTATTATAAATAGTTTACAAAAGTGTGCACCAGCTCTATATTTCTCTTCATCAAAATTCGTCGCGTACAACACCAACATTTACGCTTGCGCGCGGAAAATATGAAAAGCGCGGGGGTGTTAAAGGAAAATGTATCAAAACGGGAATACAAGCCCGTACAGGGACCAATCAGAATTTTCCCCAAATTACAATTGGTTGAACGTCCCCTTCCCGGCAATTTCAAATCTGGCACTTTCACGCGCGCATGCCCGATCTTCTTCAGAATCAGTCTGACACCGGACTTTGCCATGTACGCACACTGGACTGTTTTTGATTTTTGAAAAATATAGTTTTATGAAATGTTTTTAGTAAAATGATTTATGTTTTGTGAAATTTAAATCCATAGTGAATTTTTGGCGAATAAACTATTTATTAAAAAAATCGGTAAATTAATAATAATTGTTTTGTAAATGTTAAGTGGTGTTCGAAAAGTTATTCAAAATTGAATTGATTACTAATAATTTGATTTACAATGATATAAAAAATAAATAACACTTCATGTTATCAATATCATTTATAAATAATATATTCTAAAATTAGTTTTCTAAAATTAAAAAATATAAAGTTGTTATTCATAAGTGAATTAAAATTAAATTTTCAACCCTCATGAAGATCATCAACAAATTCATATATTGAGCAACAGGCGCACATGTCACAAATTATTTAGCAAAAATTAAACTTCAGCTATTTGTTTTACTTTGTAATCAATCATAAATTCATTTGTTATTCTAAACTAATTCAATCATAATTTTTGAAAAATCTAAGGACACAACACGTGCTTTTTATACAAAGCCATATAAGCATATCAACTTATATACGTATCTATATATACATTCATATATATATATATATATATATATTATGTCTCATATAAATTAAATATTTTTTCCAGAAACGTTTAAATAATCACCACTATGCCCAAACATTCCAATATATAACGAGTATCATTTAAGAGCACAAAATTTTTAACCATATTCATTAAACGACAAGTTAATCCAGTGTGTTATTTTTTTATTTTTGGTTATTTTTTATTTGAAAAAGAAGTAAATTTTCCCGAACCGGCATATCGTTGGCGGCCATTTCGGAAAAGCCTGTGACGTCATGTCGCTTTCCCGGATTTTCTGCATAGTGCTCCTGTATACGACACAGGGTGAGTAATTTTTCAAAATAATGTAAAAATAGATTTAGAAATATTTTAGTTTGTTAAATGTAAGTAGTGATATTGAAAAATATTAATTTAAAGCCTAAAGCATGGAAAATTACACTCATTATACAAAAGACATTTCTTGCTTGAATTTTGTACTATATATTGTATATACGGTACAGACTAAATAAATTTCTCCGATATTCAAAAATTGAGATCCAAATATGAATAATAACAAATTTCGGCATCATCTTATTAATAAGACAAATAATAACCTCAATACTCAAATAGAAAAAAGAATTATCTATTATGATATTAAATTTTAATGACAACCACATGAAAAAACGAATACAACCAGACCATAGAGTATAGAACAATCAATTGAATAATAACTACAAATAATTTATGGTATAAATAAATTTCTTCGTTATTCAAAAATTGAGATCCAAACATAAATAATAACAAATGATTGGCATCATCTCGTTAATAATACAAATATTAACTACCATAATCAAATGAAAAAAAATTTAATGGCAAGCACATGAAAAGACGAATTTTGAGATATATTATAAATTTTTATTCAAGAGTTAATTGTTATATTCATTTTATAATATTATATATCTATATATATATATATATATATATATATATATATATATGAACGTTCTTAATATAATATGTATTATAAATCTTACTGTATTACAAATCTTAACTGATGAAAATTTATTATAAATACTACCATCTGTAATAGTAAATCACATGCATAAATTAATAAAAAAATAAGAGCATTTATATTTTTGGGATTTGCAACTATCTACAAATTCCACTATAAAAAAATTAATTTGTAGACTGACTCATTATACACAGCTGCCTTTGCAAAAATAGTACTTTTAAAGCTATATTGGAGCTTTTAAAAATCCATCTTAGTTTAAGAAGTTTGTTTTTTATTTATTTTGTCATATAATTTTCAACTGTCTTTAGTCGACATCAAATAAATTTAAAGATAATATAGTTAAATTACATATGACAAGTAAATGACTATAGTACAAGTAGCCAGTTTTACTTCTATTTCAAATACAAAATACATTTGTTTGAGCTTTTTTGCAAAAAGCAAAGGAAGAAAGAGTTAAAAGCTGTTACAGAGTAAGGATAATGTAAGCACTAGTGAAAAGTTGAAATATTTTATTAATCGTAAATATACAAAATTATGTAATCCCAATAATATGGATCAAGTTCATTGACAATCAATTCTGTTTATGGAGTTTTTACGAGAGCAGAAGAATGTGTAAGGTATCGCCAGGGTCAACCTGTTGGACACACTAAAAACAAGTCAGTCGAGAGATTGTCGACGGGATCGAATCATATTTGGATATTAAATGCCACAACTCAAATAAAATGTTTTGTAATTGATAATCACGGTTTCAATAAAGAACTAAATGAATAAATCGAAATTTCTCCAGATTTTGTAGAATAGTATACCGAACCGAATTGAATCTAACTTTTTATTGGTACCTACTCCAAGCTCAATGGCTTCAAAGCATTTTAAATTAAATTATTAACTTTTTTTAAACAATTTTTACTCAAATTGAAAACATCAATTTAAAGCCATTGACTACTATTTTAAATTTTTTAAAACACATTTTACTCAATTTTAAAATATTAAGTTGAAACCATAATATGCACCTATATTATTTTTTTATAATATTTGTATATTAGTCTTCTATTATGAAAGATTAATTACCAAAATCGATTTCATTTTCATAGATATTCTAAAATCATTGTTCTTATATTGCTAAAATTATATTAAATTATTTCAGCAATAGAAAATTACATAACTTTATTAAAAATGCCGCATGCTTAAATTTTTCTCAGCACAGTAAGCATCAAGATTTTTTTATGTGTTTCAGAACAAATTTTAGTCTTACATAAAATATCTATAATAAAATTAAAATTTAAATACATATTACATAAATCAATTAAAAGTGTAATAAAAATTACAAATTTAAATATAATGAACGTATTTTACACTGGAGCAGAGTCTCACGATGATAATTATTTCCCATCAATCACTGGAGAATGTGTGAGATCTTAATTTATATTAAATTATATCACTTGCGTAATTTTAATGCAAATGCAAGTGCTCAAATAAATTACAACCTTAATGTGAAATTCAAATAATGTATGTTGTGCTTAAAAATAGAGAATTTGTTACATTTTAGCTTCCGTATTCGTGCGTAATCTTTGATAACTTTTCTCTACATCAATTTCATTAATAATTCTATTCGGAATATAATTACTCTCAATCTTTCACTGAATTTTTAATCAGAAGTCCTCTATTTTAATAGTGAATTTAGTTATTTGAAGCAGAATAATTGATAACAGACATAAGTGCAAATAAACTAAAATTAAAAATTCATTTTCAGGCTATAAGTGCTACACTTTAAAACTGAATACACAAATACTCGATTTTCTTGTATTTATATTATTGCTCATTAACAATTTTTTTTTTCAGTAAAATTTAATAAAATATTTTTGTCTGGAACGGATATTTTTCATAAATAAAATAATATACGTGCTTATATTCATAAATATATCAATATTACGAGTTTTTCTTACTCATGATATTTCATTCCAGAAAGATTTCTGCAGGCTATGATATTTATTTTTTTAAAATAAATATTTATATGCGTTTATATAATAAATGATTTGGATTATTTTTGTAACCAGTTTGGTTTAGTGTTTTTAAAATAATTCTCACATATGAATCATAAATGAAAAAGCATGTTAATATAATACAAGATAATGATAATTTTTTTATGATTTATTTAAGATGTATAACGTAAACAAATTTAATTTAAACAAATGTAAGTTATTCATTTGCATTGAAAATATTACATGGTGTGAGAAATTAGAAAAGTAATTTATTTAACAAGTTATATAAATTGACTTATGTTCAGAATCGAAAAATTAGGGTAGGATTTTAAGTTTAAGTTGAAGTAAAGGAAATCGATTATGTCGAATTAGCTACCAATCATTTTTGTAACTTCATTTTTCTATAAAATCCAAGATTGTTTTTAATATAATTCAATAAAATAGTCCTGGAAATAGACATTCCTTACTACAAATTCCAAGAAACGTTGATGTATAAAAAATATTTTTAATTAATTTAGCAATAGAAACATTTAAAAAACAACATTGAAAATGAAAATTTATGAAGCATTAAATTTAAATTAAGTTTACAAATTTTAACAATTCAATAAATTCGAATTCTGTGTTAGTAATATCATTGATCGCAATCCAAGCCTTTAAATAGCCTAATAAAATAGTATCTAATGTTAAAGCTAAAAGTTAGCAGTGAAAAAATTCGAATTGCCAAAAATTATTAGTATACTATAAGCAAATATTAAAATTTAAAATATACAGATTTTTTAATAACAAATATAAATAGCAACTTTTTCAGAGTTAATAGTATAGATTAAAAACAAACGGAGTCAACAAAGTTAGAAGTGTAAGGTACAAATGTTCTTGTAAACTATTACAAAATTTATATTCAGTGTTAACTGATCATTCTGCCTCCATTCAAGCCTTTTTTAATAAAACCCAATAAAACATTTCTGAAAATGGACTTCCTTTAATATGAATTCGAGCGTGCACTGATGTATATTGTATATTGGCGAGTATATTTCGCGTCCCCTCCGGCACCGTCAGCCACGTGCCAGACACGTGTCCGGCCGTTATCAAGTTCACACTACACGGAGCTTTTCACGTACGCCGACGTCATACTAATATATGTTCAATATCGTATGTAAAATATAAAGGTACTAAACAACGATGGCAGACGTCATGATATTTGGGGGATTGGGGGTTATTAATGCTGAAAATCATGAAAGGTTTGGGGACGATTTAACAGGAAGTGAAAATTTAGATTCATCGATATATATTCACAATACATACACACCATAATAACTATAAAGTTATAATTCATATGACCATTCTACCTGACATTAATTAGATCAGGTACTGAGACTAGCACTTCACAAATCGAGAGACTCATGGACATGATACTACTATTTTACAAATCACATACAGGAACAGACTGACGTATCCACAGTATACAATTACATAAAAAAGCTCAATGAAAGCTCAATTTCTACCTCAATTGTACCAACATCCGGGCACTTGGCCAATTTATAAAACAAATAGTTTGGAATGGTAAATACGTCATGCCAAACTATAACCTGATCAAACCATAGCTGTAATGGGAACTTTTGGAATCTTCTTGATAAAAAAATAAAATATTCTGTTGATTCCACATGTCCGATATATGAATACATACCTACGTTACATATATACATGTATATAGAATCAATTGTAATAGTACATCTACTACAACTGTACCTGAGGAAAAAAGCTTATATATTAAATTGAAACAAAAAATAGTATAAATGAAAAATTGGTAACTAAAGTAGACCATCTAATATATCTGAACACCATTAAACTGTGCCGATTTTTTTTTTACTTTAAAATGTTTTTATATTACCTCCAATTAGTTTGCGTACAAATTACCATTAATCTCTACATTGAATTACTCCTTTTTTGCAGAAGAATTAGCATTTTGCTATATTGTTATATGATTTTTTTTGAGAATTGTCAAACATATTCTTTTTTTCACATGTCCGATATAATTATAATTGTAACAGTACATTTAATTTATGAAAGAGTGCAATACTCGAGGGTAAAAGCTCTATGTAACACCGTTAAATTGTAAACTTCATTATATAATGGGAAACATATTTTAAATTGAAAAAAAAATGTATATATGAAGAGTTCGTAACCGGAGTAGACCATCTTTAATATATCTGAAGTTATTATACTGTGTCGATAAAATATCTGCTTGTATATGTTCTTATATTCTAGTTTGCATAGAAGTTACCTACAAAAAATTCCTTCTTTTTTTGAAGTAAGAATAAAAATCCAGCAAGTGGAACTTATTTACTTTGATAATATTGTTATATAATTTTTTAAAGAATGTGTCAAACATTTTTTTTACATGTCTGATATAATTGTAATTGTAACAGTACATCTAATTTATGAAAGAGTGCAATACCTGTGGGTAAAAGCTCTCCTCAAATATACTCTTCATATACTTTTTTTATATATGAGGAGTTGGTAACCAGAGTATCCCATCCCTGATATTTTAAACACCATTATACTGTGTCACCATTTTTTACTTGGAAATGTTTTATATTATTTTTAATTAGCTTATATACAACTTACCATTAATCTTTACCTAAAATTACTTCTTTTTTTATTTTATAAATTAAATAGAAGCTCCTTACTCAACTCTGGATTTTCATAAAACTTGCAACAACTATAGAGCTACTATAGATTTTTTGCTTTTATGTACTTACAGATAATAATAATATTTTTATTTTTATTTGGAAACAATATTTAGTGCAAAACTCATCAGATCGTCATCATATTTTAGGTTGTCCCGATTTGTGAGATGGTCCACATTGGTTACCTTTTCCTCATATGATGTAATACATTATATTGGCCACACATTTAATTCTGTAAATTATAGGTAAATTGACTGCTGTAGTAAAACCAATAAAATACTATTTACAAATTATGTTTCCCTAATACATTTTTGACATCTGGATTTGCTACTTTTACCGCGATTTCAAAATCTTGTTTACAGAATCGGGCTTCCCGATTCATCCATCATAGAGATGTCGTCGACTATTTGCTTTCAATCAATGATAATATCATTTCATAATTGGTTTTTGATAAAATGATCATCAAATTGTATTCGACAGTAAAATTAATAAAATATGTGATTTATGCGTAAATATTTATAATGTCACAGTCGTAAAATATGTTATATTTCCTAGTTTTCACGTGATCACACTATAATTGATCAATAGATATTTACAATCGGATAAATAATTAATTGACAATTAATCAATGGTTATATATGCCCAAATAAAAAAATAATTAAATAGAATAATGCTATATTAATAAATCTTTATATTTATAGCTGGTTAAATTGCAGCCTGGGAAAAACATAACTAGTTAATTTCCATTTTTAATAATTTTATCTTCGTTTAAATTCATTTTAAAATTTTTGTGTAGAGTAATAATTATATATATATATATACGAGTATATATATATATATATATA
>NW_020537758.1:19348422-19377399 GCF_003426905.1 Ctenocephalides felis | reverse complement strand
TTCTATTTTAACAATGTGAGATAATACAGAAAATTTTATTGTATATTCTAAGCAGTATTGTGCCTATTATCTCCGTCATGTAGCCTCAATATACATATCACAGTTATTAAGTTTGGAGCAAATTACAATAATGTAGGCGATTATACGGCATCTAATATATTAGGATCATCCCCTGAGAAACTTCCCAATAGGGGTAGAATTGCACATTCGGCTAACAGTGCGGTATGTCCCGGGTTCGGAACCCCCAACAATGAAAATTCATGATTTATGAAGCGACATCATGATTATTATAACGATATAAAGTGCATCCGCAGGAAGTTGGGTTCGACACCTCGTACGTTCGGCAAAGTTACTAGTCCGTTACTAACAACCAGCAATCTGGGAGGATTTCCATGGAACTTATACAGATTCAAATTGAAGGGT
Organism: Ctenocephalides felis; assembly: GCF_003426905.1. Classification (NCBI taxonomy): domain Eukaryota; kingdom Metazoa; phylum Arthropoda; class Insecta; order Siphonaptera; family Pulicidae; genus Ctenocephalides; species Ctenocephalides felis. Next base: position 19,376,976 of record NW_020537758.1, on the reverse strand, counting down.
ATACTAGGCAAAATTTGATACAGTTTTGCTTATCTGGATTTGTTGATCTAACCATTTTTCTGATACTGCTCCAAAAATTGATGCTTTATCTATAATGCACAATTACTAAATAAATCTACAGATTGTTCTCAAATTCTCTACCGGCTATTCTTCAACTTTCTTAAATTCTCTCAAATATTTTTTTAGTAATACGTAATACTGTCGTAGCTGATGCACCGATCATATTTTGTCCCAAATATATTAGTAATTGATCATGCGTAACCATTTTTCTGATTGCTATATTGTATGAATTATCTTGTTAATAATATGAGTAATTAGATAAGGCTGATTACTAAGATAGATACTACAATTAGCTTTAAACTTAGTATAAGTTGAAACACAGCACTTTTTCTTGAAAATGATCAATTGAGAAATAATTAAATTGTTCCATTTTTACATATTTCAATAGAGGAATAGATTCAGCAACTATCCACGTTTATTTCTCAGAAATATAATCAGTGCATATTAATTAAAAAAATGTTACAACCAGTTCCTAACTCTCCTGCTACGATGGCATTTACTAGGGAATACAATACTGGTATACCGGTACACCGAATTACCGGTAAACCGCCCGATTTTTCGGCGGTATTTTTACGGTATTTACCCCAAAAATGCGGTATTTTTTCATAAGCGCGCGCTATTTGATACATAATACACTAAAGTTTCAATTTCTCGGAACAAATTTAATTTTAGATTCCATAATCGCATATACAGCTATATCTTCAAGTGATTCTCAAATCGTCATCACAAGTACCTATACGGTTTAATTTTGTTATAATGAGAAAGTTCACTAGATCTCGTGGTGCAAAATGTTCGTTTTTCCTTCGATTAAAATGTGAAAGTCACATTACTATATTTAATACCTATATATACTCAATGCACCCCCGGGTTCTAGTAAATCATTTTGTAATTCTCATGCATCAACGAACTTACGCATACAGAGTCATATATAAACGTTCGCATTATTGAAGCACGTTGTCTTATCGAACTGAAATAGACGTAGCACCGAGGTAAAATTTGCTAAGTTTTATTTCATTTTGTAATTAATTGAATAAAACTATTATTTTACTAGCATTTTCTTATGATTTGAAACCTAATACATGTTTAAAATAAACAACAGAGAAGTATATCAAAACAATCTGATGAGCATTTTTCTAAAATATCTTCTATATATATAAAAACAAGTCGGGTTTTCCTTCCTGACGAAATAACTCCAGAACGCATGAACCGATTTCGACAATTTTGCATTCGTTGGAAAGGTCTCGGGCTCCGCAAGGTTTATAGCTAATTTAGTGGTAAATGGCATCGTGCCCTAATGCAAACTGCTGGATCTTCACCCACCGTAATTAAAAATTCAAGTAATAAAAATAATCAATAATTGTTTTAAATAATTGCAAATAGATTATCTTTTATATATATAAAAATAAGTCGGGTTTTCTGCCTGATCAATTTTTTCCTTTTCAAATATAAAACAAACAAAAAATTTCTTCATCTTTCTCACGAAACCATCTGGTGGCGAAACGGAGTTCGTCGGGTTTGCTAGTCACTTTATATATTTTCTTCTCTATATTTTTAGATATTTATTAACTTCCCGAAGGAGAAGTTTGTTTCCATAAAAAAATCGATTCGCTAATTTCGTGTTTTCTCGACATTTCAAGCCATTCTGAATCTAATGAGACCAAGTTTCGAGAAAGTATGTATGTGTGTGTGTGTGTGAACAGATTTTTTGCCGTAAATCGACGTTTTCTCAAAAACGAATGGACCAATTTCAAAAATTTAAAAGCTATTCGATGTATCTCGATGTTCTCGAAGGCTAATTTAAAGTAAACGTATAAAAATCAAAATTGAAAGTATCCCATACTTTGTTTTAAGGTCTTCTGAATATTTTGGCATATCAAAAAATGGATATGTGCAGAAGAACAGAAAAAGAGTTACTAGGTGCTGGCTACAAATAGTAGTTGGACATATCATATTTGATATAGTTGTTATAATTTATTGATCAATTTTTAATGATGATTGGTTATATTTATTGACACCTGAGTTGATCAAATTCTCCTTTAGCTCTCGATCTATTTGGATTGTCATATCGAGGTAGATTGTCGAAAGACCGTCGTTCATACAGCAGACACGCGCCAGAAAAGCTTTTAATATAATTACGGATGGGAGAAATGTACGCGTGCCTCTGCCGTGCAAAGCAGAAATTCTGATTTGATTTATAACGTTATCGTATGTCACAGACAATGAAATCTAATGTTACCGTAGATATCTATATGTACCTGTCTCCACGATAATGGTTTACTACACGTACACCGGGCCATTTGTAATAAATCTAGCGCTGAAAGCGGTCATATGCAATGAAAAATGCAACTGCAAAAATGTTTTATTATAAAAATTTCATCTATAGTTTTTAGGTGATTAAGGGCGAGTCTGATTTTCACCTTTGCATTCAAATATAATCTATACAAACCCATTAGTGTCGTTACGTTTTAATAAAGTACCAATTAAAAGTATGTTACAACTACACTATTTTCTCACACTATAAAGAATAAAATAAATGCCATATTTAATATATAAAATTTTTTACCTCTAGATTTTATAATACCAACCACCTTGATACGTATTTGTGTTACACTATAGTGTTGTTAAACTTAACTGATGAGTATCATCTCTCTTTAAAACTTACGATAATGGTCTTTGTGAAATTACTATAAAACCATTTCACAGTATTCTTTTAGCACGGAAACCCAATCTTTAAATAAAATCTAAATATCTTTTTTTCTCAGTTTTTACGAAGTTTTCTTGGAAAGTTCAACATGAAAAGTTTTATCGTAGACCTTCTACGTTTAACACCATGGTGCTTTGTCATAGAATTAAAGGAAAACGAATTGTTTTAAATAAAAAAAGAATTGTTATATGTATATATACACAATACACACATACATATATAAATATATATACATATATATATATATATATATATATATATACTAGCATACCCGGCCAAGCTTTGCTGCGGACTTCATTTTATTTTATATATAGTACTAACTTGATAACAAAATGCTTAAATTTGTATTAATTTTTCCCTGATTAAATTCCATCTAAATCTATTTATATATTCGTCCGCAAGCTATTTCTAATATCAATATAAACATCGTTATATTTTCATTAGAGGCTTATTAAAAATATATCAGATCGACTTTTATTGAAATTGACATAGACTATTCTTTTGATCTGTCGTTTTTTTTTGCTTATGAATCATATTATGTTGGACGTGAGCAAATATCTCCAGGCAAGATAAGAGCTCAAACATATTTGGCAAAGAAATTGTTTGATGTGATATCATTTTTATAAAAATAAAATATATTATGTTGTAAACTTTATTACTTCTAATAAGCAAATATGACATATATTGAGATAATTTGAATATTTGAAAATCATTTTTTTGGACCTTGAATTTTTAAATTTTTACTAACTTTAGATCTTTCACAATTATTACAAATTTAGCATTGTTTGCTTTGAAATGAGACATAATAAATTAAAAGTACTTATCACTTTGAAAAATTCTGAATACTGATGCTATCCGACTCTCAGTCACAATATAGATGAATGTAGAAATTTATAAAAATGGGTAAATCATTTTTGGAGAATTATGGCAATTACCACTATGATACGAATGTTATTTATATAGATAGATCATATATATTCATAATACTAAACATAACCCAATTAACTAACCATAAGAAGCATTCTCTATATATTCAGAATTAGAACAAAGTGAAATCGGAAGTTGTTTTTTTAAGTACCCTGCTCAATCTAAATTTTTATTTTGATTTACAATATTTCATTGTGGCCATTAATTAATTATTAATGTTTTGATAGCATCATATAATATAATTTGGTTAGAAATATACATTGTTTGTGAATAAATAAAATTATTGCAAGTGTACATATTCAAGTAGCAAGTACCTTGTCTATTACCCAATCGCGCAAGTAATAAATTCGAAACAAAACGTTTTATCTGAAACAAATATCATTTCCTACAAGATTTGAAACTAATGATGATCACTTCCTCGGTACAAATCGCATCTTATTGTCTACACGACAAACATCATAGCATAATATTACATAACGCTTTTTCGTTTTCGCGTAACGGCTGCCGTTTAAGAGAAAGTCTCTTATTGATGTCACGTAATGTGACCTGCTGATTATGGAATTCTTATATGATATGAACCGATGTCATAGAAGAAATGATTGATGAACTGACTTTATTGCAAGTCCATAGGTATTCATTCGTTCACCCTCCAAAAATATTTGGCGAGGAACGATGCATCGATGTTATATTGACCCCGGAATATTGGAATCGTATGTAATCATACAATGACTTGGGGGGTTAAAAGAATTCTAGCCAACTATTTTTGAGAACTGTCTTAAGAGATCATACATGAAGTATATTTCATTTCACTAATTTCATTTTAACATAATTATTCAATACAATAGTCATCAGAGACAAGTTCATTATATCTAGTATAATAACATAAGAATCGTTGAAAAGTATAAAATTTCCAGTGTCAATAAAAATTCTGTTTCCTACCTTTGTTAATGGCATAAGTAAGTTCCACTGTCCAAACATTAGTAAATATTGCCAAAATTTATTAAATATGCACATATATTAGATTAAATAACTTTTTTTAACTCAATTGATTTTAATTTTATTTTTCTATTAAGCAAAATCAACAAATACATACAGCCCTAAATTTTCATCATCCTACAACAAACCCCTAATTGGTAAAAATCACTCCCGAAGTTATCATTTTTACAGATAATTAATTAGCAACTGTATTCTTTAGAGTGTTTATACTCCTCAATCTACTTTCAATAGTAGGGGTTGTCCATCTCTATTTTTTTATTTTTTAGAATTCTTTTAATTTTATTTTTTTCTAATAATAAGTCAACAAATACATACATCCCTATATTTTTACTATCCTACCACAAATCTCTATTATGTAAAAATTATTTTAGAAAATAAATCATTTTTTATAATAACTGATGATCATAAATTATAGTCTTCTTTGTGAATGTTACTCAGTTTTTTTGTTCACAATTTTCCTGCAAAACTAAACTTTTTTCACAAAAGAATACAATTTATTTTTTTCAAGTATTAAGAATCCTGGTCTATTTAGTGTTACTATTGATTTTTTAATTTATCTGTTTTATAAAATGGTTTAATTTTATATATGTTTTATCTACTAATTTCGAAGTATGGATTCATTGTCATCAAATTCATTGGAAAAGGAAATGAATTGTTGATATTGTCATCAAAATAAATATTCACTATGACACTTTTAGAATGGAATGATAAAATTTTAATCATGGCATTTATCATCTTCATACTTTTGTGTTGTCTCAGATTAAAGTATTCATCATGTGCATAAAATTAGAATATAGAGTAATACGAATCGTTATTTTTATAGAGTTTATTGAACTCGATAAAAATTTGCGTATATATATATATATATATATATATATATATCTCAAAAGAGACTGGCATAAATTTAATTTATCTTCAGGAGCATCCTGCTGGATTTCTGCATAAACCTCCAATTTTGTTATGAATTCAAAGTAATTTCTTCATCATAGATTCACATCCTATCCACCACTTAGACATTACCTATTTTCCAGTTGTATATTTAGATTTTTTTACTATCTTATGTGTAAAACATAAAAATATACTCTACTCAAAATGACCTACTCGCGCTAAATGTATTGTAACAACAATAATTATTTCTCTTGTTACTGCAATTGTTCGAAAACAGTGAAAAAATGGCAACGTAATCAGTAAGTTTAGATATATAAAGTAGTATTATGTAATTCTTTTCTGTTTTATGCAAAAATATCGTACGGGTATTGCATTAATTTACATAATAATTTACGGGATTTAAACTAGCTGCGGAAGATTTCACTTTTGTTGCGAGTTTGGTAAATTGAAGACAAACGTGTTATTTTGCAGTAAGTAGATACCTGGTACTCAGTTGGGATCGATAATAACATTAATTTATGTTATTGAATGATTATAGCTGTTACTACAATGAAATTGTGTATTTAGTTTTTGTTAGTCATTTCTACATCATGAAGCCCAATTTGAACGTTTACAAATAAGTGCTGTATGTGTAAATATATGAAACATTATTATCATGATAAATTGTTGTTTATTTTTTCACGTTGTGATACAATAATAATAATTGCATTTAATAATAAAAATAATTTTTGAAACAATAAGACATTAATTTTTCATTAGTATATGTTAGCTTTCTGCCTTCGACATAGGCTTATAATTACCATCAGAATGTTCTCTACAATCTCCAAAGGCTTTTATTCAATTACGAATAAAGCCTTCTCATAATTAATCACATATTCAACAGCACTAATGTCAAATAAATAAAGGTTAAGTACAATTTAAGATTATTTTAAATACCATAAATCCAGCATGCATGTAAGCATTTAAAATATAAATGTATACATTCATAATTCAGTACTCTAACAATCGAATGCGGAATATCAATGTGTCATGATAATGAATAAGAAAAATTAATGCCACCATATATTATATATCAATTCAGTTCACATAGAGATACCATCACGAAGTGGTTCTCCATGACATACATGTTGGGATATTAGAAAAAATCAATACTTTATAATTTAAGATACATATTTGATGATACCATGCAAATGCATATTATTCTGTGACCCATATTTTGTAGCAATATAAATAATAAAAACTATAACAGTAACATAAAAAGGTCTAATTTTATGTTTGAAAAAAAAAATACGTCGAATAATTTGACTATAGGGGGAAGTCCCCAAGTGGCGGTCACCTAAGGTTATCTTTAAATAAATCAAAAAATATTTTACGTAATGTTTATTAAATTATGATTTATGTTAAATGACAAAGTTAGAAATCAAACTAAATTAACAAAACCGCAATCTTAGCTAAAAAAATAATTAATACTATCAATCAAACTTTGCTATCAAAAAATATGATTTTAAACAGTGGCACCTAGTACCGGAGACTTCAAAATAACCAGCATTGATCACATATGCAGCCATCTCCACATTCTGGAATGTCTGCACATGTGTCTTTGACGAATATTCTTAGATATTGCAAAAAAAGTTACTATTCATCCACCCTTTTGGCTGGGCCACACCGATGCTCTCAAAATAAAAATAAATTAAAAATATTGATACGAGTTATAATTTGGACAATAATATTTCTATTTTGCGAATTATACATTATATTAATATTAAATCCATATCGAAAATGTTATTACACATATATTAAAATATAATTAACAAAGTGTTTAATTAAAATTGTATTCAATTAAATATTGAATCCAGCAACCGAGAGTCAATAATAATTTTGTGAAAATCCATCCAACATAGATGTTGCAACATTATACTACGTTTCTGTTTGTTAAAATGTACTGTAATCTAGTTTATAAAATTATATACGCAATAAAATGAAAACAATAGCATAAATTATTAATGTTATTAATAATTATTGTTATAATTATGAAATATTAAAGTGGTTTTAAGTGTGAATGCATATTCTTGATTACATTGATATGATTGGAAAATTATAAAATATGATTTGAGCTTATCGATATTAGAAATATTATCAATTGTAATGTTTAAAATAAAAACTGCAACGCTGATTATTTTGGTTAAAATGTAAATATACTTTTTATATAATTTTATTTTAAGAGTCGATACTTTAGAGACCTGTTGGAAATGCTTGCCCTTGTTAAGCTGATTGATCAATCTATATTTGTTTTATTTATCAAAATCATTTTCATCAAAACATATTTAGACTTCCTATTGAAACCCATGACATTATGCTTTGTAAAAGGTTAATGACAATCTGGAAATGATCCAAAGTTGATCTAACTAAAAGATTCTATCACAATTTATTTAAGATTAATGCAAATCGTGAGAGAATCTAAAATCGTTTCAACCCGATGATTCTTAGATTTTTTAAAGTTATGAAACATATTAATTTCCGTATCCATTTCATTCTATCAAAGTTTTCCGAGAATTGAACGCCACGACATTTACTCTTGGCGTCCAAGTTACCATTTGACTCGTCTGGGCAAGTGCAATCTAACCTGGTGTCATCATAGTTCGATAGCTGGTGACCAATAATAATTTTATATGAATATTCTCAAATTATTTATATGAATATTCCAAAAAATTATATATTTTTCAATTTTTTAAATATCTGCCAAATTATAGCATTGTTGATTTCCAGATAAAATCATAAATTCTAAGAACCATTGGTTTTGGAAAATAAAGGTGAATGTAATTGGCGATTTCGCAGAATTTAACAACACAATACATGTTATTACAAGAATGTTTTGGGATCATAGATTTGTATCTGAACGAATAAAATTTCATATTACAATTTTTCCCAGTACACCAACGCTCATTTAACTAGGTGTGTAAGTTATTACCTTTGTATGAAAACCATTCTCCTCTGGATCTTCATGGCATCGGGGTCATTTGAAGATATGAGAATCGAGAATGCCAAGTCACACGATCACCCATACAAGAGGAATCGATTCGGTGTGTTGTGCCTCTAATACTTTTGTGTCTTCACAATAAGTGAAAGTCCGATCAGATATCAGGCGAAAGTGTATTTTGGCGAACTGAATCTAATTTTGTATTATATTTGAACGCTCTAGATTTTTATATGCCGTAAAATATCGATAGAGTAATAAACTTTGGATAGAAATAAAGTGGTTAAGCTATTTATTGGTCTGGAGTCTACATTTTTTATACTTTATACAAGTAAACTTCTACCTCCAAAACGATTCCATCATACAACCAACTATGATTCAAGGCTTAATATCAGTCAGATATAAGTAACAATTTTAGAACCTTGTGTTATTAATAAAATGGGTTATTAATTAAATTAATATAATTAAAACCTCACTAATTATAATCTAAGACTTTGACATTATATGATTTCATATTTTGAAACAGGACATTTGAAATGAGACTTCACCCAAGTCAATCTTAACTCAATTCAACAAACTCATGAACGAGTATATTAATTAATTTTGACTATATTTGGAATACAAGATCATAATTTTGTACTAACAATTAGTTGCATTAATTAAAAACTTAATTATAAAATATATTACTCAGGCATTTAATTAATACATCTATTAATTTTGCAGTAATAGTTTTATGCTCAAATAATTTTAATTTAATTTATCTGGAACACTTAAGGTCAAGGGAATACAATTTGGTTTTGTTTAGTAATATATATATATATATATATATATATATATATATATATATATATATTTAATTATTACTCTAAACAAAAATTTTAAGATGAAATTAAACGAAGATAAAATTATTAAAAATGGAAATTAACTAGTTATCTGTTTTTCCCAGGCTGCAATTTAACCAGCTATAAATATAAAGATTTATTAATATAGCATTATTCTATTTTTATTTGGGCATATATAACCATTGATTAATCGTCAATTAATTATTTATTTCATCATAAATAACTATTGATCAATTATCGTGTGATCACGTGAAAACTAGAAAATATAACATATTTTACGACTGACATTATAAATATTTACGCATAAATCACATATCTTATTAATTTCACTGTCGAATACAATTTGATGATCATTTTATCAAAAACCAATTATGAAATGATATTATCATTGATTGAAAGCAAATAATCGACGACATCTCTATGATGGATGAATCGGGAAGCCCGATTCTGTAAACAAGATTTTGAAATCGCGGTAAAAGTAGCAAATCCAGATGTCAAAAATGTATTAGGGAAACATAATTTGTAAATAGTATTTTATTGGTTTTACTACAGCAGTCAATTTACCTATAATTTACAGAAATTAAATGTGTAGCCAATATAATGTATTACATCATATGAGGAAAAGGTAACCAAGGTGGACCATTCCACAAATCGGGACAACCTAAAATATGATGACGATCTGATGAGTTTTGCACTAAATATTGTTTCCAAATAAAAATAAAAATATTATTATTATCTGTAAGTACATAAAAGCAAAAAATCTGTAGTAGCTCTATAGTTGTTGCAAGTTTTATGAAAATCCAGAGTTGAGTAAGGAGATTCTATTTAATTTATAAAATAAAAAAGAAGTAATTTTAGGTAAAGATTAATGGTAAGTTGTATATAAGCTAATTAAAAATAATATAAAAACATTACCAAGTAAAACAAATGTTGACACAGTATAATGGTGTTTAAAAATATCAGGGATGGGATACTCTGGTTACCAACTCCTCATATATAAAAAAAGTATATATGAAGAGTATATTTGAGGAGAGCTTTTACCCACAGGTATTGCACTCTTTCATAAATTAGATGTACTGTTACAATTTCAATTATATCAGACATGTAAAAAAAATGTTTGACAATTCTTTAAAAAATTATATAACAATATTATCAAAGTAAATAAAGTTCCACTTGCTGGATTTTTATTCGTACTTCAAAAAAAGAAGGAATTTTTTGTAGGTAACTTCTATGTAAACTAGAATATAAGAACATATACAAGCAGATATTTTATCGATACAGTATAATAACTTCAGATATATTAGAGATGGTCGACTCCGGTTACGAACTCTTCATATATACATTTTTTTTTCAATTTAAAATATGTTTCCCATTATATAATGAAGTTTACAATTTAACGGTGTTACATAGAGCTTTTACCCTCGAGTATTGCACTCTTTCATAAATTAAATGTACTGTTACAATTATAATTATATCGGACATGTGAAAAAAAGAATATGTTTGACAATTCTCAAAAAAAATCATATAACAATATTAGCAAAATGCTAATTCTTCTGCAAAAAAGGAGTAATTCAATGTAGAGATTAATGGTAATTTGTACGCAAACTAATTGGAGGTAATATAAAAACATTTTAAAGTAAAAAAAAAATCGGCACAGTTTAATGGTGTTCAGATATATTAGATGGTCTACTTTAGTTACCAATTTTTCATTTATACTATTTTTTGTTTCAATTTAATATATAAGCTTTTTTCCTCAGGTACAGTTGTAAGTAGATGTACTATTACAATTGATTTTATATACAATGTATATATGTAACGTAGGTATGTATTCATATATCGGACATGTGGAATCAACAGAATATTTTATTTATTTTATCAAAAGAATATTCCAAAAGTTCCCATTACAGCTATGGTTTGATCAGGTTATAGTTTGGCATGACGTATTTACCATTCCAAACTATTTGTTTTATAAATTGGCCAAGTGCCCGGATGTTGGTACAATTGAGGTAGAAATTGAGCTTTCATTGAGCTTTTTTATGTAATTGTATACTGTGGATACGTCAGTCTGTTCCTGTATGTGATTTGTAAAATAGTAGTATCATGTCCATGAGTCTCTCGATTTGTGAAGTGCTAGTCTCAGTACCTGATCTAATTAATGTCAGGTAGAATGGTCATATGAATTATAACTTTATAGTTATTATGGTGTGTATGTATTGTGAATATATATCGATGAATCTAAATTTTCACTTCCTGTTAAATCGTCCCCAAACCTTTCATGATTTTCAGCATTAATAACCCCCAATCCCCCAAATATCATGACGTCTGCCATCGTTGTTTAGTACCTTTATATTTTACATACGATATTGAACATAATATTAGTATGACGTCGGCGTACGTGAAAAGCTCCGTGTAGTGTGAACTTGATAACGGCCGGACACGTGTCTGGCACGTGGCTGACGGTGCCGGAGGGGACGCGAAATATACTCGCCAATATACAATATACATCAGTGCACGCTCGAATTCATATTAAAGGAAGTCCATTTTCAGAAATGTTTTATTGGGTTTTATTAAAAAAAGGCTTGGATCAAGGCAGAATGATCAGTTAACACTGAATATAAATTTTGTAATAGTTTACAAGAACATTTGTACCTTACACTTCTAACTTTGTTGACTCCGTTTGTTTTTTAATCTATACTATTAACTCTGAAAAAGTTGCTATTTATATTTGTTATTAAAAAATCTGTATATTTTAAATTTTAATATTTGCTTATAGTATACTAATAATTTTTGGCAATTCGAATTTTTTCACTGCTAACTTTTAGCTTTAACATTAGATACTATTTTATTAGGCTATATTAAAGGCTTGGATTGCGATCAAATGATATTACTAACACAGAATTCGAATTTATTGAATTGTTAAAATTTGTAAACTTAATTTAAATTTAATGCTTCATAAAATTTTCATTTTCAATGTTGTTTTTTAAATGTTTCTATTGCTAAATTAATTAAAAATATTTTTTATACATCAACGTTTCTTGGAATTTGTAGTAAGGAATGTCTATTTCTAGGACTATTTTATTGAATTATATTAAAAACAATCTTGGATTTTATAGAAAGTTACAAAAATGATTGGTAGCTAATTCGACATAATCGATTTCCTTTACTTCAACTTAAACTTAAAATCCTACCCTAATTTTTCGATTCTGAACATAAGTCAATTTATATAACTTGTTAAATAAATTACTTTTCTAATTTCTCACACCATGTAATATTTTCAATGCAAATGAATAACTTACATTTGTTTAAATTAAATCTGTTTACGTTATACATCTTAAATAAATCATAAAAAAATTATCATTATCTTGTATTATATTAACATGCTTTTTCATTTATGATTCATATGTGAGAATTATTTTAAAAACACTAAACAAAACTGGTTACAAAAATAATCCAAATCATTTATTATATAAACGCATATAAATTTAAAAAAAATAAATATCATAGCCTGCAGAAATCTTTATGGAATGAAATATCATGAGTAAGAAAAACTCGTAATCTTGATATATTTATGAATATAAGCACGTATATTATTTTATTTACGAAAAATATCCGTTCCAGACAAAAATATTTTATTACATTTTACAGAAAAAAAATATTGTTAATGAGCAATAATATAAATACAAGAAAATCGAGTATTTGTGTATTCAGTTTTAAAGTGTAGCACTTATAGCCTAAAAATGAATTTTTAATTTTAGTTTATTCGCACTTATGTCTGTTATCAATTATTCTGCTTCAAATAACTAAATTTACTATCAAAATAGAGGACTTCTGATTAAAAATTCAGTGAAACATTGAGAGTAATGATATTCCGAATAGAATTATTAATGAAATTGATGTAGAGAAAAGTTACCAAAGATTACGCACGAATACGGAAGCTAAAATGTAACAAATTCTCTATTTTTAAGCACAACATACATTATTTGAATTTCACATTAAGGTTGTAATTTATTTGAGCACTTGCATTTGCATTAAAATTACGCAATTGATATAATTTAATATAAATTAAGATCTCACACATTCTCCAGTGATTGATGGGAAATAATTATCATCGTGAGACTCTGCTCCAGTGTAAAATACGTTCATTATATTTAAATTTGTATTTTTTATTACCTTTTTAATTGATTTATATAATATTTGAATTTTAATTTTATTATGAATATTTTAAAGAAAAAATTTGTTCAGAAATGCATAAAAAAATCTTGTTGCTTAATGTGCTGAGAACAATTTAAGTATGCAAAATTTTTAATGAAGTTATGTAACTATCTGTTGCTGAAATAATTTAATATAATTTTAACAATATAAAAATAATGATTTTATAATATGTATGAAAATAAAATCGATTTTGGTAACTAATTTTTTATAATAAAAAACTAATATACGAATATTTGAAAAAAATAATATAGGTGCATATTATAGTTTCAACATGATATTTTAAAATTGAGTAAAATGTATTTTAAAAAAATCTAAAATAGTAGTCAATGGTTTTAACCTTATGTTTTCAACTTGAGTAAAATTTGTATAAAAAAGTTAATAATTTAATTTAAAATTTTTCGAATCCATTGAGCTTGGAGTAGGTACCAACAAAAAATTAGATTCAATTCGGTCGAGTAAACTCTTATGCAAAATCTGGAGATATTTTAACTTATTCATTTAACCGTGATTATCAATTACAAAACTTTTTATTTGAGATGTGGCATTTAATATCCAAATATGATTCGATCCCATCGACAATCTCTCGACTGACTTGTTTTTAGTGTGTCCAACAGGTTGACCCTGGCGATACCTTATACACATTCTTCTGCTCTCGTAAAAACTCCATAAACAGAATTGATTGCCAATGAACTTGATCCATATTATTGGGATTACATAATTTTGCATATTTACGATTAATAAAATCTTTCAACTTTTTACTAGTGCTTACATTATCCTTACTCTGCAACAGAGATGAAATTTAAATTCAAATCTATTGCTATATTTTTCACTCTTTTTTCCTTTGCCTTTTGCGAAAAATCTCAAACAAATGTATTTTGTATTTAAAGTAGAAGTAACACTGGCTTATTCTGCTATTGTCATTTACTTGTCATATGTAATTTAACTGTATTATCTTTAAATTTACTAGATGTCGACTAAACCTTATTGAAAATTATATGAAAAATTAAAAAAAACTGAGATTAATTTTTAAAAGCTGCAATATAGCTTTTGAAATACTATTGCTAAAAAAGGATCTATTTATAATGAGTCAGTCTACAAATCAATTATTTCATAGTGAAACTTGTAGATAGTTGCAAATCCCAAAAATATTAAAATTTTATATTAATTTATACTTGAAATTCACTGTTACAGTTAGTAGGATTAAAAGTCTACATTGGTTAGGATTTTACATACAGTAGGATTTATAATACATATTATATTAAGAACATTCATATACATATAGTATATAAAATGAATATACCAACAGGTAACTCTCAAATAAAATTTCATAATAAATCGTAAATTGCCTTGGTTGTATTCGGTTTTTCATGTGGTTGTTATTAAAATTCCATATCATTACAGAATAATCTATTATTTTCATTTGATTATTGTAGTTAATATTTGTCTTATTAACAAAATGATGCCAATATTTATTACTATTCATATAAGGATCTTGATTTTTGAGTATCAGAGAAATTTATTTGGTCCTTAAATTATTTGTCAATATTATTTAATTTATTGTTTTATACTCTATATAAAATATATTAAAAATCAAGTCAGAAAATCAAAGTCAAAATCAATGCTTGGTTGTATTCTTTTCTTTCACGTGGTTGTCATTAAAACTTTATATCATAATAGAATAATCTTTTCTT
This sequence comes from Ctenocephalides felis, assembly GCF_003426905.1. Classification (NCBI taxonomy): domain Eukaryota; kingdom Metazoa; phylum Arthropoda; class Insecta; order Siphonaptera; family Pulicidae; genus Ctenocephalides; species Ctenocephalides felis. Next base: position 19,361,682 of record NW_020537758.1, on the reverse strand, counting down.
TTATTTGATTATTGAGGTTAATATTTGTCTTATTAACTAGCTAATGCCAATATTTGTTATCATTCATTCATATTTGGATCTCAATTTTTGAATATCAGAAAAATTTATTTGGTCCATGAATTATTTGTCGATAAAATTTTATTTATTGCTCTATAGTCTATATGAAATATATCTAACTTCAAATCAGTAATGTATTTTGTATTTTACCTTACTTAATTCATTTTTATGAAAATATGTATGTAATTTACAGGCCCAAAAATGCTATCAAGAATAAAATATTATTATGTAAGAGAAGTCATATATGAAGTATTTTTAAACCTGGCAGTAAAAGCTTATCAGAAAAATAATACCAATTTTAAAAAGGCTTAGCTATTATTACAAATAAATTAATAATTTTTGTTCAATGCAACTAACAATAATAACCTCTTCTGGGCCTCATTTCTAGAATTTCCTATAGAACTCCTAAATTTCCATGCTTTTGGCTTTAAATTAATATTTTCCAATATCACTACTTACATTTAACAAATTAAATCATTTTTAAATCTATTTTTACATTATTTTGAGAATTACTCACCCTGTGTCGTATACAGGAGCACTATGCAGAAAATCCGGGAAAGCGACATGACGTCACAGGCTTTTCCGAAATGGCCGCCAACGATATGCCGGTTCGGGAAAAATTAATTCTTTTTTAAACAAAAAAAAAAAATAATAAAAAATAAAAAAAATAACACACTGGATTAACTTGTCGTTTAATGAATATGGTTAAAAATTTTGTGCTCTTAAATGATACTCGTTATATATTGGAATGTTTGGACATAGTGGTGATTAATTAAACGTTTCTGGAAAAAATATTTGATTTATTTAAATTTGTATGTATAGATGATATATATATATATATATATATATATATATATATAGGTACGTATATAAGTTAAATGTGCATATATGACTTTGTATAAGAAGCACGTGTTGTGTCCTTAAATTTTTGCAAAAATATGATTGTATTATTGTATAATGAACATTAATTTATATTTGATTACAAAATGCAACAAATAGTCTAAGCGTAATTTTTGCTAAATAATTTGTGACATATGCGCCTGTTGCTCAATATATGAATTTGATGATGTTACAGTATGAGGGTTGAAAATTTAATTTTTATTCACTTATGAATAATAACTTTATATTTTTTAATTTTAGAAAACTGATCTCAGAATATATTATTTTGAAAATGATATTGATAACATGAAGTTTTATTTATTTTTTAAATCATTGTGAATCAAATTATTAATATGCAATTCAATTTTGAATAACTTTTCGAACACCACTTAACATTTACAAAACAATTATTATTAATTTACCGATTTTTTAAATAAATAGTTTATTTGCCAAAAATTCACTATGGATTTAAATTTCACAAAACATAAATCATTTTATTAAAAACATTTCATAAAACTATATTTTTCAAAAATCAAAAACAGTCCAGTGTGCGTACATGGCAAAGTCCGGTGTCAGACTGATTCTGAAGAAGATCGGGCATGCGCGCGTGAAAGTGCCAGATTTGAAATTGCCGGGAAGGGGACGTTCAACCAATTGTAATTTGGGGAAAATTCTCATTGGTCCCTGTACGGGCTTGTATTCCCGGTTTTGATACATTTTCCTTTAACACCCCCGCGCTTTTCATATTTTCCGCGCGCAAGCGTAAATGTTGGTGTTGTACGCGACGAATTTTGATGAAGAGAAATATAGAGCTGGTGCACACTTTTGTAAACTATGTATAATATTTTTTTTATAGATTTGCAAAATTTTCCTAAAATCTAGTATTAAAATTAGTAAATTTTCATGTAAATTAAAAACTACTATTTGGAAAACTTTCCAACTTTTACTAGCTTTGGAAAACTTTCATGTTCTGAAAATTATTGGTTCACAGGTTACTTTTTAAATTAATTTTTATAAATTTTAGTAATAATAATGAAAAAAATGTCATGCAAGTCAAAGACAATGCTCTATGAACCATTATGTTTTGCAAATTATTAGTTTAAAATATGTTACCAAACCCAGACCAAAAGCAAATACTTACTTCCTTAAGTTAAGGAAATTATTTATTTTTTATCTAAAGAATATTTTTCTCATTTTTATGGCCTTGTTTTCCTAAATATCAAAAAGTTAATCCAATAAATCGACTTTTTTCATTATTATCGAAATTAAAACCCAAAGTGCAGATATTCCAAGAATAGATTCTATATATAAAATTCCAAGCGCCTACGTCTAACATGAATGTCACTATTTTATAATGCAATTTTTTTCTTAAATGTAATTTTGTTTTTATAAAATATAGCTCATTTTTTAAATTACTGTTCAATAATGCTTCTTAATAAATTAATTTGTTCAATAATGCTCCTTATTTTTCAAGTAAAGAATTCCGTACCACCCAAACTAATATTTCTTACACAATTTGAGCGATTTAATTTTAAATTCAATTACCACTTTTTCAAAATATAATATTTTATATTTGCTGTCTAATCATTTCTGTAAAAAATCCGAGTTTTTTATTATTTCAAGTATTAGTGGCATAATTGTAAAAATGAACTATAAGATTACCTAAATACTAATACCTGAATACTAATATACATAATAAATACGTTATAAAACCAACAATAGGCTTATACTTAATTATACAAATTTTAAGTTATTCAATCAATAATAATTTCATCTACTCGAAAAAATAGAGATTTTCATTACAGAATCTGTAATTTATTTTACATGTTACTAGATCTTACCTATTTTGTAAAATTTTATTCAGTATTTTAAATCAATATATGTTTAAATAAATTTATATTTACTTATTATACTTACATAATTTTTGTATTTTTTATAATAATACACATTCCATCAGACCTCTGATTATGTGATGTTTTTATACTCGTACCATCTGCTCATTCTTATAATCCGCTTAATTAAATGTATGATTAATAAATTATACAGTTTTTTCACGAAATTTTAACTTTTATCTTATCTTTCTGTAGAAAGTAATATAATTGCGCATCAATTTCATATGAACAGTTCTTTTGTGTAATAAATTTATTGATAAACAAAATAGATTATTTTAATAAAATTATAATCTGTTATACAATCACTTTTGAAACATCACTCTGAATAAATAATATTAGGAAGTACTATTTATTAAATGCAGAAGGCTGAGTATAAATTTAGGAAGTTAAAAAATTAAATTTTAAGATAAAATTTAATTTAAAATAAATTTTAAAGATAGCTAAAAGATCTGCACAGACAGGTATTTTTTAAAAAGTTACTTTTTTCGTGCTATTTGATATTTCAGATTTTTTAAATAGAATGAGAATAAAATATTGTAATTTACTCAATGGTACATATTTTGCTAAATTATTTTTTAAGAAATCTCTAAATAATAAGCTTAAATAAGTACAGAAAATGTCAGCTAATTAATTAATATACCTTTCACACCTAATCCACATCTAAATCTTTATAAAAAATTATGTAATTAAAAATTAGTAGGAATTAATATAAATTGAAACAAATCTTAAATATTATTCAACTGCCTTATACATTTTTTTTAATATCTTGCAGGTGTTTCTCCGATTTTATGAAGTCTACAGTATTATAGTGGTCAGTGCAATTTATTTCAAGTTTTGAATATTTACTAATAATTTTTCAATGTATAATTTTCATAGTGCTTATATATTATATTAGTGCAGTGAAGTGTACAAAATGTGAGGACGAAAACCTCGAAGATCCTGATTAGCCTTCTTCTGGAAGTCCTGAGGTAAATTTTTTTTTCAATTAATTATTTTCAGAATTTATCACAATTTTTTATGTTTAATAAATATTATTTTATGTAGACAACAATTTGGTAATCGAGATGTTCCAGAAGAATTCGAGCTTGTTTGGTGAGTACTTTTAAATTCTATGCATGTTCAGTGTTAGAATATAAAATAATTAAAATATAAATCAAAATTCTTAAAATAATAATCGAATTGAACTTATTTACGATCATGCTGAGTTGTAAGAGTCATTCATTTTTCTCTCATACATATTTTCTATTTATTGTATTTTTGTTTTGTATTTTTTCTTTTTTCGCACATATCAATTTTGTAAATAAGGCATTAAAGTCCTTATTAACAAAACATAAATTGTAACAAAAAAAAAAATACATATTTTCTTTTCAATATTAATATATTCAATTAATATATTTATGTGAAAAGATTTTAAAATGTAATGGAATTATGCCAATTATTTTTTATATTATATTATCAAATTATTTTCATGAATTAATTTATTTTATATTATGAAAATTATTATTCAACAAGTGCTGGTTTATATTAAGATTCAGTACATATTCGGAAATAATTTGAATAGAGCCTATGATAAGCAAATAATCTACTTCAGAGTTTTATCCATACATGCAATATAAATTATTTCTTATGTATTTATTGAATTTTCCAATTATTTATTCTTCTATTTTCTATTATTATCAGAAATGGATTTGCTTCTCTACTTGTTATGTTAGTCCTAAAATAATAATAGTCTTTGAAAAGCAATGTTGGTACGGAACCTAATCATACGTATTTTTAAAACGATACTAAATTTTGAAATTATTAGTTTAAATTTAAATTATTTATATTTTTCTTCAATATTACCAAATAATTTGAACAAGTTTGAAAATAAAAGCTGCGGCATCTCTGAAGAAGCAAAACATATAACGTACACCTGTTGCAAGTTTGTTCGGATCTCCAATTTGTAATGATTCTTACATTATTAATTTATCTTATTTCTTATTATATGATTATTATTTATTCAAATTGCTCAAGCTTTCGTATTTTCAAACCTTTGCAAACATTATTGGCAATAACATGTCTAACCCACACAGCCTCAAATATTCTGAGGTAATAGATGCAGAATTCTGAAAGGTTTGCAGATGTAGATCAAATTAGGTATATTTATGGTATAGATCCAGAAATTACTTAAACTTCACAAAACGATACACCAAAAAGGTAACTTAATCATGTATCATATTCTGAATGAATGAGCTAAGAAATAAAGATAATAAAGTATCTACTAAAATAAACACTGGCTAAATGATAATGCCTTTATAATGAGTTCCTCAGTTCAAATTGTTTGTAGAACATTCTTGTAATTTACATTCAACAAAATTTTAATTTAAAAATATATATTGATAAGATAATACTTTGTAAATATATGGACTATGATTTTGTCAGCTCTATAAAATGATTCCCACTTGCAATCAGATAAAAAATGAAAACAAATAAATAAAAAATATTGAGTTCAAGACACCTCTTCCTTATAATCACTTAAAAATATTGCTTTTAACATCGATGCACATATAATTTTGTTTCAGATTATTACATCACGTAAAATTATAAATAATGTTTAATACATATTTTTTAGTAAATTTTAGTATATATTACAATCTACCAAACATGCCAACTTTTGTCTTCAGTATCGAATGTTATACCGCATTTTCGATATTGTTCTTTTAATGCATGATAAAAAGGGTAGAAATCAATAATATTGGTCTTTAGATGTTTTGTATGACCATGCACTGCTGAAGATCTTAATGGAATCACTCGAGCTCCTTCCTGAAATAATATATTTATTATTATTTATTTGGACTTTCATTGAAAATTACTGATTTTGATGGCAATGATAAAACATCCACAATATGGTTAATTGAAAATTTACTAATTTAGTATTGTGTGTTGAAATTAGACTATTTTAAGCTGCTTTGCTGTAAACAAGTTGCAGCCATATTGGCATCGAGAAAAACTTCACAACAAAAACAAATTTATCGATTACCATTTTTTGGTATATAAATTCATTCAAATGCGTCCAATAAGCCCAGCAAAGTCGAATTCTACAATGAATCTACTCTATTATTCTATTGTTAATAATAGCTCCTTTATTATATTGCTTACTTCTTCAGCAATTCCCATTTCAACAATTGCTCCTCGTTTCCTGTCACCTCTTTTTGCCCGAATGTCAAGAGGTTCATAAGACAAAAATAAGGCATCAAAGGCACCAATATGGGCCACCGGCTCACCTGAACCATCGCCAGAACGAGGGCCAAAATATGACATGGGAGGTTCAGCTAACAAGGGATACTTTTTTCGGATCTGTATATTAGAAAGAATTTAAGGAGGATTGAAAAAATACATATTTTTATATGATATTTATAATAACTGCACTGGCTAATAATTCTTGTCTAAAAGTTCAATACTATAGGAGTTGTCTTACCACAAGATAATGTAAGACAGGTTCTTGTGAATCAATGCAAGATGTGACAAAACGTGGGAACTTGAACCCATATAGCAAATATTTTGGAAATCTATTTTATAAATTATTTTAACATTTTATTTCCTTCTAACATGAAGAAAACATGCTTTATGATCAAAAACTGTCACAAATATTACGAAACTTGTAGCTCTAACTGTAGTAGCTTGTAGCTCATTCCACTTAAAAATTCTACCACTAAAATTTATTTATTCATTCTGATATTTTGTATATTTTAAATAAGTCAGTTTTACCGTTTCTTCTCTCCATTGCTGATATTTCAGAGCAGCCTCTTCTTGTAATGCACGATTATCCATAATGTTTCAAAATTCCATAAATAATAATACCTCTACAAAAATATTTTTACAAAACAAAAATCTAACAAAAATTTAATATTTCTACGTCAAACTTGATTCAAAAATACATAATGAAATAAAACAATGACGATTTTGTTTATGCATACGATTTATTTGAGATCTGGATGATAAATTAAAAAAATGTTTATAATTGATTATTTACTTGTAGATAATTATTGTTATATTTGATAAATATTAAATATACATCGACTAGTTTAGAAACGTGTATGAAATGTATATTTGAAAATTTGAGCTTTATGGATAAAATACTAATATTTTATATTTTTATTAAAGAACTAATAAAAGTGAGGTAAACAGATATTTGAGTAATATTTTAAATTGGTATATATAACTTCAGTATATATTATATATTCAGAACATTTTTTTGAAGCAAAGCTATTGCTTTTTGATGATTGAGATTCTTATCATTATTATTTATTATAAATATGCTTAATTTACCATAGAGTTGTAGTACATTTTATATAATTCTAAAATTAAGTGAATGAATATGATAATTATATACAAATGATTTTTTGAAATGATTTTCAATGCTTGATATTTTGGGAATCATTTAGCACAACTAGTGCAAGCTGAGATAAAATGATAATATTTGATTACAAAACTTAATATTAAATATTATATGAGTTTATTTTAAATTATTAATTTAATTAATTATGCCAATATATCAAATTTTCACTCCATTAAACTTAAGAGGAGAGAACTTTTGTTAGATTTTACTGGCTTTCACTAGTTGGATTCCTGAACAACCAAATAAGAACATTAATTATTGTTATATTGCATTTTAAAATAAATTTAATTTGGAAATTTCTTAAAGTAAATTGTCAGTTTATGTTCGACTATATTTATAATCTCCAAAAGAACCCCATATTAAATCTTTGGACATGATACTACTCAGTTAATCAGTTTTTCCAAAAACAAGGAAATGTTCGTTTTTCTTTTCAATTTGATGAAAAATTCTTATCTTTCGATTTCCTTTTTTTATTATTTAATTGCATTCTTGTCGTTGGTGGTAGTTATACAAGTTTTACATTTAACGTAGCAGACACCAATGATAAACACAGTGACATCTTTCAATTTTCTCCTCAACAACCGTATTGTAGCCACGACCACAACACAAATGGTGGCAACTGCCAACACTAAGTCCTGTAACACCCACCGAACAGGTCCTGGAAAAGGATATAATATAATAAGAATATATTAAAAATATTTCAATCACTTTGGAAAATGTTTTTCATAAGGCAAATAACAAATTTAGACCAAAATCTCAAAAGAAAACATATTATAGTACTAATTATTTCAACCTCTCAATCCTTCTATATGATCATATAATAAATATCTAATTTACCTTCCTTTGGTACCAAAACTTCCTGCAGATAAATCTTCCTCACAATAATCAGGACTTTTTGTCAAATAAATAAGTTGATTAGACATCGGCGCTGTAACTACAGGTGCCACACCAGATAACTGTGTAGCTGAAATATAAATTTCATCTAAATTCAAATTCGAATTAATATTGTTTAATAATGTTACCTACTTGTTCCCAATCGACGTGGAGCAACTTCGACAGCCTGATCCATTTTCCTCAAGAGCTTTTGACCGGTGACTGTTAAAGCTTCCAGAGCTTTCCAACATGTTTTCACACTACAAGAACCGGACACTCCATGACATTTACAAGTTATTGCTTGAGATTGCTGAACAACCTAAATTAAAAATAAATTATATTGATTTTTATAGTGAATATAACTTGAATTACAATGAATTACTTTTCGGCCTATCCTGTTGTTATGAAGATTCATTGCAGCTAGCCTTGTGTGAAATTTGATCATGTCGGGATCTGTTGTAATTTCGTTTTTTGGCGATCGTTTTATTATTAGCATTTTTAGTTGCTTGGTCGAACAATTTATTTTGGGCAGCAGTTTCCTCATCAGTCATTTTGCCAAATCTGGAGTAATAAATGTAATATATATATAAAATTAAATTAATAATGTAAAATGGTTGAGCGTATAATTTAAGCTCAAAATTTGGCAAAAAGTTGATTTTGGCTGACAACATAAAATTAGCAAAACAGATTTTCTGGCTAAAACTTTACTTGTAAAATTTAACTTACTTGTCTTTAAACGGCGTAGATTTACCATCTTTCAACTTCCTCTGCCTCCTCCTCCGAGTCTTCTTTTCATGAAGAACACTTGCAGTAACATGAGTTCTTTCCGTGGCATCTAAAAATCTTTTGGCAAACAAAGATCCCCAACGAACATTGTCAGAACAACCGCCCCATTTAAAATTACCACCTGGTGGTTCACCTGGAGGTGGTGCACAGGAGCAGTGAAAAGCTCTCCTGCGGCGCAGGCACGAGCTATGGCTAATGTAACTGCTGCTGAACCTAGGCGTACATGAATGCCTGCTCCCTTGTACCTAGAAGATAAAAAATTAGAAAAATTTGATTTAGATTTCCAAAATTCTGATAGTTTCTAAATTAATAAAATATAACGCTACCGAGTCTTCAAACAATTTCTTGAATTTCTAACACTACAGCATTGAAAAGATTCCACGTAGATGTTTTTGCTCTAGGTATTCAACATAACAATATAATTTGAAATTAAATAGGATTGAATAGTAATTTCACAAGCGTGGAATAATTATAAATAAATTATTTATTATGTAATATTACTACCTACAAGTGTACAAAAATTTTCCATTCTGGTATCATCTACTTGTCTATTTACCTATATCACCACGCTAGCAATTTCATTAATAATAAACAAGATAGCTCTCTCGCCAAGTTTTTGTAGAATTAGTAGGATAAACTATCAAAAATTCATGAAAAACCATTTTTCAAGAGAAAGGTCTTGGTAACTTAAGCAGCTGTGAAAATTGCTTCTCTGCATGAAAAATGATTTTACTATAAAAAATGTAGAAATGTTCGAGCAAGTGTTTGGAACAATTTGGTAAAAGTTGATGTGGAAAAGTGAAATAAAAATAAATAATAATCGTCACTAATAACAAGTTTGCCACGTTCCAAATGGTGAACCAAAATTTATATTGTCACTAAATAGTTATTCAAAAATCTGTATTTAGCACAATCTATCAACTACATTTATCGGTTTCATACATATGTATATATATATATATATATATATATATATATATATATATAGTGTTATATATACTACTACCCAAGTTTCTTAAATTAGCCTACGCCTTCTTTTATATTTTGCTGAGGCAGTTAATTAAATAAAAATGTGAATTTATAGCCATCGATCATTGTTTTCTTAATAACCTTCTTTCATATTATACGTCTTTAAAACTTTGTGTGTAACATGATTTAATATTTAATTCATTCAAAAGTTTTTCAGACTATCATTTATAACAATTTTTACGTCTGCAACAAGCCACCTTGCATCACATGCAACTTTAGTTAAGCTTTTAAATATGTTCTGCATGGAAGTAATGAATAGTTGGGAAGGCTGGTGGAAAATTAGCTAAGAAATAAAAACTACAGAAATAAAATATTGTTAATACAGTTATATTGGATAATTTCTCAATATAAATTATGCAAGGTATCATGTTGCAAAATTATGGAATTAACCTCATAATTCTAAAAAAAGACTTTTTGTTGTGTTCCTCTTTTAATTGAAACTATTTAGAAGTGTTATCGATTCAGCGTTTTTTGTTTTTTGATATGTTATGATTTTTGACCTCTATTGTACGTTTAAGGTTGTTTCCAATATTTCATTTTTCGAAATATTAATTTTGTTTTGTTATTAATGGATACAGAAAGAGCTACAAAACTGTAAAACATGATACTATTCTCAATTTATATAAATAAAATTCGTAAATAGATGGTTTGGGCTTTTTCTTCTATGCTGGCATACCATAGAATAATAAATTTGTATCTTGATTATGCTTACAATGTTTGCACAAATTCCGTGTGGGATATATACTTTTAGAATATATTATGTAAAAACTGTCCAAGTGAACATGTCACTATAATTGCAGTATATCGCATAATTTATATCTAAGCATGTATAGACAATCATAGGCCTGTGGCCAAAAACCAACTTAACTAGGCGGAATTGTTTTTCCACTGATATTTTTAACTTCCCGTAGGTAAGTTATTGTAATCATCCAAAAATCGAAATTGAAAATTTTTGTATTTCTCGACGTTTTGAAGTTTCTGAACATTTTGGCATACCTCAGAAAAATGGATGTATGAGTGTGTGTGTGTTTTGTGTGTCCGCATTTTTGAGTTTATGATTTTACACATTCTGCATGTCAATGCTAACCAGAACAAGTAATATATTTTTTCAAATCAGTGTTTATTCCGACATTTCTAAATTTATATATGTGATCAAAAACTTTTCCGCAAACCACGTGTATCCCTAGTGTAAAATATATAATAAACTTTGGAAATTTATCACAGTTTATTCTGCCCGAAGGTACATATTTGCACCATCTGCATATGTGGGAGTGTTTATGCAATAACCGACTCAAAATGTTGTATGTTGCTGGATATTGTATTTATATTATCGCAAGCAAAAATCTCTCACAAGCATTAAGTTTGAAACTAAGAAATTCTTGCTCCAGTTCACACCGAAGATATATGACTAAAAAAAGAAAAAGGGAGAAAAATAATTGAAATTTAAGTATATCACCGGAAAAATGACTAATTAATTTGCGAGAATTTGGAAAGTGATTTTATTCTTGGAATAAGGTTTCAGATTGACTACAAATCATAATATGTTCTTTCCTGTCTTTTATCACTTAGTACTTTGATGCAGTAATTAAATATTTGTTAAAATTACTGTTTTTTTAAATACTACTATGCATAATAATGCTTAATCATAAATGAAGTTTTTGTTGATGTTTTTTCCAAATTAATGCTAATATTATTACTTCAAAAAAAATGTTATTATGCTAGATAATAGATGCATTTTATAAATCTTGTTTTATACACTGATTTCATTGTTTAATTTCAGATTTTTCAATCTTTTGTTTAATTATATTAATAATGTGAAAAAATATTTCACATTTAAGAAAAAAAAAACTTATGTTCAAACGTTCAATGCAACTAAAATATTTGAATTTTACATATTGATACAAAGGTTTTTAAATTATTATTTTATCATTTAACTATGTTCATTAAAGAAATATATTAATACATTAGGCATTTTTTAATTTTTACATCTCTGTCAAGGTAAAAGTTCAGTTGGTTCTTTATACCTCACCTAGGTGTAATAACGTTTACTTAAAAAATCATATTAACGTTTCGTAAACCGAGCAACAGTGCTCACAACCGAAAAAACTAACAAGGGAAGAAAATACATTTTCTATGAGTTTTCAAACGTTGCCGTTTTTCTCCCGATGGCAACGTCGAAAAAATCAAAGTGGTGAATGGTTTAACATCTTTTTCCCTCTACTCTCAAATATTGTTGTTCAAAAATTCTTAACTTTACTGATTTTTAAAATGGCGGTGTAAAAGACCTTTTACCCGCCCGCCTACCCTATTTTATTTATACTTTACCTCTAGCAAGATCAGGTCCTAGAACAGGAGCATTAAGAGCACTGGAGCAATTCCATCTCCTATCCTCCAAAAGTGTAGAGCAGGCTTCCAATGTCAAGTGGGCCGCTCTGGCCACATGGGGCATTGTGTCCAGGGCAGCTAGGCAGAGAGCGGTCTGACGCGGCGACATGCCAAGGCCTGCCTGCAGGCCGAACCCTCATCGAAAGATTCGGGGGAAAAATGTTTCAAACCTCTGGTAAAAGATAGTAGGAATTAGTATAAAAAAAATTATTAACTAATTTAGTTTTTATAGATTTATTTCATAGTCATTACAATCGAGACATGAAAATAGAGTTATTAAAAAAATAATAAATTCTGCTAAACAAAATTTGTTAATTAAAATTTCTATAAAATATCTGATAATTAGATGTACATATGACGTAAACGATTATTTTTAACCGCAAAATAATTTTGTTTCAACTTTCTTTATTGGTTCTACAAGGCTGCTGGTCCAGCCTTTCCAAAAATTCTTCCGTCAATACAAATGAGATGTTTTGTGAATCATTCAAATCAGACGGTTCTCTTAAAAACTGAATTGCCATTTTTGCACTTTTTTACACCGCAGCTTAAAATTGGCTGGATCTGCCTATGCCCAAAACTAAGCAGCACGTTTCCCATCAGTAGGAATCAAATATTTTTTAAATCAATTAAATCGGTTGATCCGTGCTCCGGAAATTACGAACAAAAATTGTATCCGCATACATATACATTCATTTTTAGTAAGGACTAGAAAGGTAAATTTATGTAAAAAATCTATTTAGATTTTTTTGCGATTACTATAACTTACATTAACAATAAATAAGTAAAAATTATAAAATGTTAAATATACTTGAATCTACATTCTTCTTTATTGAACATACGCCTAAAACTAAAAAGCCAGATATCCAAGAAATTTTTACTATCTATGAAAGTAGAACTCTTACTGTTTCTGTGGGTTAATTCATGGTTGCTGAGATTAAAATTATATTTAAATTTTAGATACAAGATTAAATTTAGTAATTA
>NW_020537758.1:19268540-19347422 GCF_003426905.1 Ctenocephalides felis | reverse complement strand
TTATTTAACTTCACTTTCTTTAATTTACTTAACTATCTAGTTTTATTACACTTTTTATAGCATTCTATAAAAATAAGTATATATTTTACCATATACCTACTCCATATTCTTCAAGATATTAGTAGTATATTAAGATTAAATTAAATTTAAGGAAAAATATAAAGTCGATAATAAAAAAAAAGTTCAAAGTTCTAGTTAATTATGAAAAATATAGTAATTTGTGAAATTTATCCAACTTGAGTATATTTTTACCAGCTAGCATACTAAAAACTTGCAAAGATTGTATATGCAATGGATTGAGGAATTCCTAAAGTATTTACAAAGCCTTTGACGCTGCACTTTGACGTTTGATGTTAAATTATGACGTGGTATAACTAAAATATCTGAAATAGCCGCGATATTATAGTTCAAGATGCGAGAAAGGAAAGGTTTTTGTATAATATATGCAAGACGATGGGATTATGTTTGAGCAAAATGTTAAATAATAGCTAAATATTTACACTAAATCTGAACAGGAATATCTGCAATATATATATATATATATATATATATATAAAATAGTTACAGATTATTATCTCAGTTTTCGCATTCAAAACGATATATCTCAAAGCCAACAATGTATGCAAATATTGAAAATTTATTTTCATTGCAATGCAGTTTCCGCAGTATTGCGTGACAATAATAATATTCTAAAAGAAAATCATAATATTTAGTATAGTAAAATCATATTATATAAGACAAAGAAAACTGTTACAAACTTTCAAATAAAAAAAACTTAAACCATCAGAAAATAAATTATTCAGAATACATTATATGGCTAATGAATATTATTGGACATATATATTATTTGCAAGCTTTTAGACATTTAAATTAATAATTATTGTGAAAAATTATATTATAAATTACTATAAATTATTAAAATGTTTTTTTTGCATGGTTGGTTTATTGCCAATCGAATTATATACATTTTTTAAGACAATTGCTGAGAGTAAATGCATTTAATACATTATCTCCTATGAATATCTCTTTTTTATTTTCTGACATTTTATTTAAAATCGTATGGCCATTTAAAAATGTTTTAGAAGGAAAAACTATGTTTTATAATTTGTACTTAAATTATGAATTTTTATTAAATTGTCATCAAAACTTAAAAACAGAGAACTATTTGACTGATTTCAGATATTTGGCAACTCTGGTTAGATATTTATTTATTATCTTAATTTAAATTTTTATATTAGGTTCAATTTAATATTTATACAAAAAGGTCCATTGTTTTAATTAATTTATGTCATTATTTCTTAATTCACTCTTATAGTAATGTATTCATTTTGAAACAATATCTGCAGATAAAGAATATTTTATATATTAACAATAACAAGAAAATAAAAAAAAAAATTATTAATTTAATTACCATTAATATAATTAAATTATTTTAGGTCAGCATTCTAAGTTTTTTAATCCTATGGACAAGTATTAATTTTAAAAAACTTTTACAATTATAGATTTTATGAATATATTAACTAAAACAATAAATACTTAAATTAACAATTTAATTGAAAAAATATTACTACTTAAGCGTTATTATTTTAATCATTTTTTTTCAAAATCATTCTATATATATTTGTTTAATCTTATAAACAAATATCAATTCTGAAGCAATATTTGCAGTAATAGAGAATTTTTGAGAATATTAATTTTATTTTAAAAACAATACAAAATGATATTAAATCAATAGAGAACGTACATTTAAGGGTAGTTCTATATATGCAAATTAAGTTTGCAATTAATATTAAAAGTTGATGCCATGGTTTTTAATTTTTTAATTCATCAACTTATTGAGGAATATTTTCTTATTAAAAGCAAAATAGAAGTGTAACGTGTAAGAAATTAATTTCCGATTATATAAATATCGACCATATAATTGAAAACTTATGCAAGGATAAACCACTGCGTCATTTATAAACTCTAAATAATACCCAACATCTGTCTACTCTACTTGACGAAGTATACCACTTTTTCTTCTAATAATCCCAGGATTAAATATATTCTTAAAGAGTTCATTTATCCGGTCTGGCTAATAGATTGTAATCATCCCACGTAATTCCTAAAGGAAACTGACATCGCTCTAGTAAAAATTTCTGGGTTTAATAAACACTCATATTGCATAATTAAGTCCCCGTCTGTCTGTATGCGAATTAAGAGACTGATATCTCGTACATTCTTGTTCATTCATATTCATTTAATCCACTGGACCATTTTAAGTTGAGCGGAAATACAGTTTTAGGTGTCTTGATGATGATGACAATGGACAAATGCTTTAGACAGGGAACCAGTAGTAATGGTAAAATGGTAAAGCTTTTAGTTTCGAACTTTGATTTTTACTGCCAACAAAACACAGAGCGTTCATTGTTTTATTCTAATTCATTTGATTAAAATTCTATGTCACAACCTAAACTTTGATGATTTTTTATAATACAACCGCTTATCGTAAGCCTATAATATTTTAGTATGTTAATTTAACCTGCAACATCTGTCGTTATACAAAGTTTCATGAAAATAGCCTGAAATTTTTTTCTCAACTTTTAATTGCGACGAAACATCCTGGGCGATTTTAGTGAAAACTAATCAATGCAATTTCCAAATGATGTTCTTCAAACTCACCTATGATATCTATAATTGTATAAATGTAATGAATTTATTAACTTCCCGTAGGGTAAGTTATTGTAATCGTTCAAAAATCGAAATTGAAATTTTTCACATTTCTTCACGTTTTGAAGGCTTCTGAACGTTTTGGCATACCTCTGAAAAAATAGATGTGTGTGTGTATGTATGTATGGATACAATTTTCCAGTCACGTTTTCGGGCTCACAGATCAATCGATTTGAATGGTTCAAAAAACATTCGATTCCTATTGATAAGGATTGAGGAAATGTGTTGATTAGTTTTTGGCAAAGGCAGGTCCAGCAGTCACGGATATGAAGAGCAATGAGTGCAAAAAAGGGAAATCGAGTTTTTGAGAGAAGGGAGTATCCGATTTGAATTATCTAAAAAACATTCTATTAGTAATGATTGGGAAAAGTGTTTATTAGTTTTTGGCAAAGGCAGGCCCAGCCATTTCAAAGATACAGAGCTAAATCTGCAAAAAATGGCAGTTTTGGAGGGAACTAAGCGTCCGATTCAAAGAACTTTCTGCTTGTTTTACAAAATAATTTGTTTTTCAGGAAAATTTTTTTTTTGTCGAAAATAATTCAGATTTTATTTATAATTCTGACTAAAGTTCTAACATACTTTAAACAAATAATTTTAACTTTAGAATTCAGTTTATATAATTTTTATAAATATTATACAATGTTACAATATTTATAATAATCTATTCCTCGAACATTTCGTTACGGTACGGGAAGTTCCAGCAATTTGCCATAAGGCACGATGCCATACACCCCACTAGTTTAACATAATTTTCATCTATTTGCATAAATTTAATTAATTTGTTTAACACATTTCTTTCATTCAATTCCCGTGAACGAAATACGAATGTTAGATTCTGATTAGAATCTACACAAAAGTGCGGAAAATTCTAAACTTTGATAAATTTTTATATTTTAAGCGCTTATCGGAGGACTGTAATATTTTAGTATGTTAATTTAACCTATAAAATCTATTGTTATAAAAATCGTCAAAAAAATTCTACGAAAGTGGACGAAAAATTCAAGTTATAAACGAAGTAACATTTGCGTAAAACCAAGTACAACGTAAGTACTAAAACCAACTACATATGCTTAATTATAAAATATTACGTTATTATAAATATTATATCAGTAAAAAATCTCAGCAAAATAAATTATTTTCCGTTACTATAAATTTATATTAATTAAATCCAACTGGTTCGTTGCGGATCCCACGAGTATTTTCACCGAGAATATAGGAATAATACTCGTCCGATAATCCACGGATTCGCCACGCCAGTTGTACCTCTTAATATTATAAATTACAACTTTACAATTCATAAATTACGCCAACGGTAACAGCCATGAAAAGAATATTGATAATTTACGATTCGACATGCCATGCCGATGCCATACTCAAAGCAGGATTACGTTAATTAAAAACCGAAAAATGAATACCTTCCTGATATTCAGAATTCGTTTGTTGTCCGGTTAAAAATGGAAAGATAACAAAAGATAACAAAAGATAACAAAATCCTTTTTTAAGTGAAGATATCTGATTCACAAATCTTCAATTTGAAACTGCAATTGTACTAATTAAACTAGATAACTGAGATCGATGAGAATTCTCTTCATCAGTAGAAAATTTTGTGTATTAATGTGTATAATCATCTTTATATAAATCAGAAATCAGGGTTCGCAATTTTTCAGATGATCAGAGCATATCTTAAATTTTTTCACCATGAGAAGAATTTCAAGATTTACAAGCTTCAAACATTTCAATATCTCAAAATTATAACAATTTTTCTTCGAGTTATTGCATTACATAATACTAATGTTAGGTGTAATATTGTTTTAGTAATTAATTCAATTAAGATTATTTATTTTCTGTAATTACTAAATTTAATCTTGTATCTAAAATTTAAATATAAATTTTAATCTCAGCAACCATGAATTACTCCACAGAAACAGTAAGAGTTCTACTTTCATAGATAGTAAAAATTTACTTGGATATCTGGCGTTTTTAGTTTTAGGCGTATGTTCAATAAAGAAGAATGTAGATTCAAGTAATATATTTAACAATTTTATAATTTTTACTTATTTTATTGTTAATGTAAGTTATAGTAATCGCAAAAAAATCTAAATAGATTTTTTTACATAAATTTACCTTTCTAGTCCTTACTAAAAATGAATGTATATGTATGCGGATACAATTTTTGTTCGTAATTTCCGGAGCACGGATCAACCGATTTAATTGATTTAAAAAATATTTGATTCCTACTGATGGGGAAACGTGCTGCTTAGTTTTGGGCATAGGCAGATCCAGCCAATTTTAAAGCTGCGGTGTAAAAAGTGCAAAAATGGCAATTCAGTTTTTAAGAGAACCGTCTGATTTGAATGATTCACAAAACATCTCATTTGTATTGACGGAATGAATTTTTGGAAAGGCTGGACCAGCAGCCTTGTAGAACCAATAAAGAAAGTTTAAACAAAATTATTTTGCGGTTAAAAATAATCGTTACGTCATATGTACATCTAATTATCAGATATTTTATAGAAATTTTAATTAACAAATTTTGTTTAGCAGAATTTATTATTTTTTTAATAACTCTATTTTCATGTCTCGATTGTAATGACTATGAAATAAATCTATAAAAACTAAATTAGTTAATAATTTTTTTTATACTAATTCCTACTATCTTTTACCAGAGGTTTGAAACATTTTTCCCCCGAATCTTTCGATGAGGGTTCGGCCTGCAGGCAGGCCTTGGGCATGTCGCCGCGTCAGACCGCTCTCTGCCTAGCTGCCCTGGACACAATGCCCCATGTGGCCAGAGCGGCCCACTTGACATTGGAAGCCTGCTCTACACTTTTGGAGGATAGGAGATGGAATTGCTCCAGTGCTCTTAATGCTCCTGTTCTAGGACCTGATCTTGCTAGAGGTAAAGTATAAATAAAATAGGGTAGGCGGGCGGGTAAAAAGGTCTTTTACACCGCCATTTTAAAAATCAGTAAAGTTAAGAATTTTTGAACAACAATATTTGAGAGTAGAGGGAAAAAGATGTTAAACCATTCACCACTTTGATTTTTTCGACGTTGCCATCGGGAGAAAAACGGTAACGTTTGAAAACTCATAGAAAATGTATTTTCTTCCCTTGTTAGTTTTTTCGGTTGTGAGCACTGTTGCTCGGTTTACGAAACGTTAATATGATTTTTTTAAGTAAACGTTATTACACCTAGGTGAGGTATAAAGAACCAACTGAACTTTTACCTTGACAGAGATGTAAAAATTAAAAAATGCCTAATGTATTAATATATTTCTTTAATGAACATAGTTAAATGATAAAATAATAATTTAAAAACCTTTGTATCAATATGTAAAATTCAAATATTTTTAGTTGCATTTGAACGTTTTGAACATAAGTTTTTTTTCTTAAAATGTGAAATATTTTATTCACATTATTAATAATATAATTTAAACAAAAAGATTGAAAAATCTGAAATTAAACAATGAAATCAGTGTATAAAACAAGATTTATAAAATGCATCTATTATCTAGCATAAATAACATTTTTTTTGAAGTAATAATATTAGCATTAATTTGGAAAAACATCAACAAAAACTTCATTTATGATTAAGCATTATTATGCATAATAGTATTTAAAAAAACAGTGATTTTAACAAATATTTAATTACTGCATCAAAAATACTAAGTGATAAAAGACAGGAAAGAACATATTATGATTTGTAGTCAATCTGAAACTTATTCCAAGAATAAAATCACTTTCCAAATTCTCGCAAATTAATTAGTCATTTTTCCGGTGATATACTTAAAATTTCAATTATTTTTCTCCCTTTTTCTTTTTTAGTCATATATCTTCGGTGTGAACTGGAGCAAGAATTCGATTAGTTTCAAACTTAATGCTTGTGAGAGATTTTTGCTTGCGATAATATAAATACAATATCCAGCAACATACAACATTTTGAGTCGGTTATTGCATACAACACTCCCACATATGCAGATGGTGCAAATATGTACCTTCGGGCAGAATAAACTGTGATAAATTTCCAAAGTTTATTATATATTTTACACTAGGGATACACGTGGTTTGCGGAAAAGTTTTTGATCACATATATAAATTTAGAAATGTCGGAATAAACACTGATTTGAAAAAATATATTACTTGTTCTGGTTAGCATTGACATGCAGAATGTGTAAAATCATAAACTCAAAAATGCGGACACACAAAACACACACACACTCATACATCCATTTTTCTGAGGTATGCCAAAATGTTCAGAAACCTTCAAAACGTCGAGAAATACAAAAATTTTCAATTTCGATTTTTGGATGATTACAATAACTTACCCTACGGGAAGTTAAAATATCAGTGGAAAAACAATTCCGCCTAGTTAAGTTGGTTTTTGGCCACAGGCCTATGATTGTCTATACATGCTTAGATATAAATTATGCGATATACTGCAATTATAGGTGACATGTTCACTTGGACAGTTTTTCTACATAATATATTCTAAAAGTATATATCCCACACGGAATTTGTGCAAACATTGTAAGCATAATCAAGATACAAATTTATTATTCTATGGTATGCCAGCATAGAAGAAAAGCCCAAACCATCTATTTACGAATTTATTTATATAAATTGAGAATAGTATCATGTTTTTACAGTTTGTAGCACTTTCTGTATTCATTAATAACAAAACAAAATTAATATTTCGAAAATAGTGAAATATTGGAAACAACCTTAAACGTACAATAGAGGTCAAAAATCATAACATATCAAAAAACGCTGAATCGATAAAACACTTCTAAATAGTTTCAATTAAAAGAGGAACACAACAAAAAGTCTTTTTATTAGAATTATGAGGTTAATTCCATAATTTTGCAACATGTTACCTTGTATAGTTTATGTTGAGAAATTATCCAATTAACTGTATTAACAATATTTTATTTCTGTAGTTTTTTATTTCTTAGCTAATTTTCCACCAGCCTTCCCAACTATTCATTACTTCCATGCAGAACATATTTAAAAGCTTAACTAAAGTTGCATGTGATGCAAGGTGGCTTGTTGCAGACGTAAAAATTGTTATAAATGATAGTCTGAAAAACTTTTGAAATGAATTATTAAATCATGTTTACACACAAAGTTTTAAAGACGTATAATATGAAAGAAGGTTATTAAGAAAACAATGATCGATGGCTATAAATTCACATTTTTATTTAATTAACTGCCTCAGCAAAATATAAAAGAAGGCGTAGGCTAATTTAAGAAAACTTGGGTAGTATATATATAACACTATATATATATATATATATATATATATATATATATATATAGTATATACATATGTATGAAACCGATAAATGTAGTTGATAGATTGTGCTAAATACAGATTTTTGAATAACTATTTAGTGACAATATAAATTTTGGTTCACCATTTGGAACGTGGCAAACTTGTTATTAGTGACGATTATTATTTTATTTTTATTTCACTTTTCCACATCAACTTTTAACCAAATTGTTCCAAACACTTGCTCGAACATTTCTACATTTTTTATAGTAAAATCATTTTTCATGCAGAGAAGCAATTTTCACAGCTGCTTAAGTTACCAAGACCTTTCTCTTGAAAAATGGTTTTTCATGAATTTTTGATAGTTTATCCTACTAATTCTACAAAAACTTGGCGAGAGAGCTATCTTGTTTATTATTAATGAAATTGCTAGCGTGGTGATATAGGTAAATAGACAAGTAGATGATACCAGAATGGAATAATTTTTGTACACTTGTAGGTAGTAATATTACATAATAAATAATTTATTTATAATTATTCCACGCTTGTGAAATTACTATTCAATCCTATTTAATTCAAAATTATATTGTTATGTTGAATACCTAGAGCAAAAACATCTACGTGGAATCTTTTCAATGCTGTAGTGTTAGAAATTCAAGAAATTGTTTGAAGACTCGGTAGCGTTATATTTTATTAATTTAGAAAACTATCAGAATTTTGGAAATCTAAATCAAATTTTTCTAATTTTTTTATCTTCTAGGTACAAGGGAGCAGGCATTCATGTACGCCCTAGGTTCAGCAGCAGTTACATTAGCCATAGCTCGTGCCTGCGCCGCAGGAGAGCTTTTCCACTGCTCCTGTGCACCACCTCCAGGTGAACCACCAGGTGGTAATTTTAAATGGGGCGGTTGTTCTGACAATGTTCGTTGGGGATCTTTGTTTGCCAAAAGATTTTTAGATGCCACGGAAAGAACTCATGTTACTGCAAGTGTTCTTCATGAAAGAAGAAGACGTCGGAGGAGGAGGCAGAGGAAGTTGAAAGATGGTAAATCTACGCCGTTTAAAGACAAGTAAGTTAAATTTTACAAGTAAAGTTTTAGCCAGAAAATCTGTTTTGCTAATTTTATGTTGTCAGCCAAAATCAACTTTTTGCCAAATTTTGAGCTTAAATTATACGCTCAACCAATTTACATAGTATTAATTTAATTTTATATATATATTACATTTATTACTCCAGATTTGGCAAAATGACTGATGAGGAAACTGCTGCCCAAAATAAATTGTTCGACCAAGCAACTAAAAATGCTAATAATAAAACGATCGCCAAAAAACGAAAATTACAAGCAGATCCCGACATGATCAAATTTCACACAAGGCTAGCTGCAATGAATCTTCATAACAACAGAATAGGCCGAAAAGTAATTCATTGTAATTCAAGTTATATTCACTATAAAAATCAATATAATTTATTTTTATTTAGGTTGTTCAACAATCCCAAGCAATTACTTGTAAATGCATGGAGTGTCCGGTTCTTGTAGTGTGAAAACATGTTGGAAAGCTCTGGAAGCTTTAACAGTCACCGGTCAAAAGCTCTTGAGGAAAATGGATCAGGCTGTGGAAGTTGCTCCACGTCGATTGGGAACAAGTAGGTAAATTATTGAAAAAATAATTCGAATTTGAATTTAGATGAAATTTATATTTCAGCTACACAGTTATCTGGTGTGGCACCTGTAGTTACAGCGCCGATGTCTAATCAACTTATTTATTTGACAAAAAGTCCTGATTATTGTGAAGAAGATTTATCTGCAGGAAGTTTTGGTACCAAAGGAAGGTAAATAAGATTTTTTTTCATTTATTATATGATCATATAGAAGGATTGAGAGGTTGAAATAATTAGTACTATAATATGTTTTCTTTTGAGATTTTGGTCTAAATTTGTTATTTGCCTTATGAAAAACATTTTCCAAAGTGATTGAAATATTTTTAATATATTCTTATTATATTATATCCTTTTCCAGGACCTGTTCGGTGGGTGTTACAGGACTTAGTGTTGGCAGTTGCCACCATTTGTGTTGTGGTCGTGGCTACAATACGGTTGTTGAGGAGAAAATTGAAAGATGTCACTGTGTTTATCATTGGTGCTGCTACGTTAAATGTAAAACTTGTATAACTACCACCCAACGACAAGAATGCAATTAAATAATAAAAAAAGGAAAATCGAAAGATAAGAATTTTTCATCAAATTGAAAAGAAAAACGAACATTTCCTTGTTTTTGGAAAAACTGATTAAACTGAGTAGTATCATGTCCAAAGATTTAATATGGGGTTCCTTTTGGAGATTATAAATATAGTCGAACATAAACTGACAATTTACTTTAAGAAATTTCCAAATTAAATTTATTTTAAAATGCAATATAACAAATAATTAATGTTCTTATTTTGGTTGTTCAGGAATCCAACTAGTGAAAGCCAGTAAAATCTAACAAAAGTTCTCTCCTCTTAAGTTTAATGGAGTGAAAATTTGATATATTGGCATAATTAATTAAATTAATAATTTAAAATAAACTCATATAAATATTTAATATTAAGTTTTGTAAATCAAATATTATCATTTTATCTCAGCTTGCACTAGTTGTGCTAAATGATTCCCAAAATATCAAGCATTGAAAATCATTTCAAAAAATCATTTGTATATAATTATCATATTCATTCACTTAATTTTAGAATTATATAAAATGTACTACAACTCTATGGTAAATTAAGCATATTTATAATAAATAATAATGATAAGAATCTCAATCATCAAAAAGCAATAGCTTTGCTTCAAAAAAATGTTCTGAATATATAATATATACTGAAGTTATATATACCAATTTAAAATATTACTCAAATATCTGTTTACCTCACTTTTATTAGTTCTTAATAAAAATATAAAATATTAGTATTTTATCCATAAAGCTCAAATTTTCAAATATACATTTCATACACGTTTCTAAACTAGTCGATGTATATTTAATATTTATCAAATATAACAATAATTATACTACAAGTAAATAATCAATGTATAAACATTTTTTTAATTTATCATCCAGATCTCAAAATAAATCGTATGCATAAACAAAATCGTCATTGTTTTATTTCATTATGTATTTTTGAATCAAGTTTGACGTAGAAATATTAAATTTTTGTTAGATTTTTGTTTTGTAAAAATATTTTTGTAGAGGTATTATTATTTATGGAATTTTGAAACATTATGGATAATCGTGCATTACAAGAAGAGGCTGCTCTGAAATATCAGCAATGGAGAGAAGAAACGGTAAAACTGACTTATTTAAAATATACAAAAATATCAGATCAGGAATGAATAAATAAATTTTAGTGGTAAGAATTTTAAGTGGAATGAGCTACAAGCTACTACAGTTAGAGCTACAAGTTTCGTAATATTTGTGACAGTTTTTGATCATTAAAGCATGTTTTCTTCATGTTAGAAGGAAATAAAATGTTAAAAATAATTTTAAAATAGATTCCAAAAAATATTTGCTATATGGGTTCAAGTTCCCACGTTTTGTCACATCTTGCATTGATTCGCAAGAACCTGTCTTACATTATCTTGTGGTAAGACAACTCCTATAGTATTGAACTTTTAGACAAGAATTATTAGCCAGTGCAGTTATTATAAATATCATATAAAAATATGTATTTTTTCAATCCTCCTTAAATTCTTTCTAATATACAGATCCGAAAAAAGTATCCCTTGTTAGCTGAACCTCCCATGTCATATTTTGGCCCTCGTTCTGGCGATGGTTCAGGTGAGCCGGTGGCCCATATTGGTGCCTTTGATGCCTTATTTTTGTCTTATGAACCTCTTGACATTCGGGCAAAAAGAGGTGACAGGAAACGAGGAGCAATTGTTGAAATGGGAATTGCTGAAGAAGTAAGCAATATAATAAAGGAGCTATTATTAACAATAGAATAATAGAGTAGATTCATTGTAGAATTCGACTTTGCTGGGCTTATTGGACGCATTTGAATGAATTTATATACCAAAAAATGGTAATCGATAAATTTGTTTTTGTTGTGAAGTTTTTCTCGATGCCAATATGGCTGCAACTTGTTTACAGCAAAGCAGCTTAAAATAGTCTAATTTCAACACACAATACTAAATTAGTAAATTTTCAATTAACCATATTGTGGATGTTTTATCATTGCCATCAAAATCAGTAATTTTCAATGAAAGTCCAAATAAATAATAATAAATATATTATTTCAGGAAGGAGCTCGAGTGATTCCATTAAGATCTTCAGCAGTGCATGGTCATACAAAACATCTAAAGACCAATATTATTGATTTCTACCCTTTTTATCATGCATTAAAAGAACAATATCGAAAATGCGGTATAACATTCGATACTGAAGACAAAAGTTGGCATGTTTGGTAGATTGTAATATATACTAAAATTTACTAAAAAATATGTATTAAACATTATTTATAATTTTACGTGATGTAATAATCTGAAACAAAATTATATGTGCATCGATGTTAAAAGCAATATTTTTAAGTGATTATAAGGAAGAGGTGTCTTGAACACAATATTTTTTATTTATTTGTTTTCATTTTTTATCTGATTGCAAGTGGGAATCATTTTATAGAGCTGACAAAATCATAGTCCATATATTTACAAAGTATTATCTTATCAATATATATTTTTAAATTAAAATTTTGTTGAATGTAAATTACAAGAATGTTCTACAAACAATTTGAACTGAGGAACTCATTATAAAAGGCATTATCATTTAGCCAGTGTTTATTTTAGTAGATACTTTATTATCTTTATTTCTTAGCTCATTCATTCAGAATATGATACATGATTAAGTTACCTTTTTGGTGTATCGTTTTGTGAAGTTTAAGTAATTTCTGGATCTATACCATAAATATACCTAATTTGATCTACATCTGCAAACCTTTCAGAATTCTGCATCTATTACCTCAGAATATTTGAGGCTGTGTGGGTTAGACATGTTATTGCCAATAATGTTTGCAAAGGTTTGAAAATACGAAAGCTTGAGCAATTTGAATAAATAATAATCATATAATAAGAAATAAGATAAATTAATAATGTAAGAATCATTACAAATTGGAGATCCGAACAAACTTGCAACAGGTGTACGTTATATGTTTTGCTTCTTCAGAGATGCCGCAGCTTTTATTTTCAAACTTGTTCAAATTATTTGGTAATATTGAAGAAAAATATAAATAATTTAAATTTAAACTAATAATTTCAAAATTTAGTATCGTTTTAAAAATACGTATGATTAGGTTCCGTACCAACATTGCTTTTCAAAGACTATTATTATTTTAGGACTAACATAACAAGTAGAGAAGCAAATCCATTTCTGATAATAATAGAAAATAGAAGAATAAATAATTGGAAAATTCAATAAATACATAAGAAATAATTTATATTGCATGTATGGATAAAACTCTGAAGTAGATTATTTGCTTATCATAGGCTCTATTCAAATTATTTCCGAATATGTACTGAATCTTAATATAAACCAGCACTTGTTGAATAATAATTTTCATAATATAAAATAAATTAATTCATGAAAATAATTTGATAATATAATATAAAAAATAATTGGCATAATTCCATTACATTTTAAAATCTTTTCACATAAAATATATTAATTGAATATATTAATATTGAAAAGAAAATATGTATTTTTTTTTTGTTACAATTTATGTTTTGTTAATAAGGACTTTAATGCCTTATTTACAAAATTGATATGTGCGAAAAAAGAAAAAATACAAAACAAAAAATACAATAAATAGAAAATATGTATGAGAGAAAAATGAATGACTCTTACAACTCAGCATGATCGTAAATAAGTTCAATTCGATTATTATTTTAAGAATTTTGATTTATATTTTAATTATTTTATATTCTAACACTGAACATGCATAGAATTTAAAAGTACTCACCAAACAAGCTCGAATTCTTCTGGAACATCTCGATTACCAAATTGTTGTCTACATAAAATAATATTTATTAAACATAAAAAATTGTGATAAATTCTGAAAATAATTAATTGAAAAAAAAATTTACCTCAGGACTTCCAGAAGAAGGCTAATCAGGATCTTCGAGGTTTTCGTCCTCACATTTTGTACACTTCACTGCACTAATATAATATATAAGCACTATGAAAATTATACATTGAAAAATTATTAGTAAATATTCAAAACTTGAAATAAATTGCACTGACCACTATAATACTGTAGACTTCATAAAATCGGAGAAACACCTGCAAAGATATTAAAAAAAATGTATAAGGCAGTTGAATAATATTTAAGATTTGTTTCAATTTATATTAATTCCTACTAATTTTTTAATTACATAATTTTTTATAAAGATTTAGATGTGGATTAGGTGTGAAAGGTATATTAATTAATTAGCTGACATTTTCTGTACTTATTTAAGCTTATTATTTAGAGATTTCTTAAAAAATAATTTAGCAAAATATGTACCATTGAGTAAATTACAATATTTTATTCTCATTCTATTTAAAAAATCTGAAATATCAAATAGCACGAAAAAAGTAACTTTTTAAAAAATACCTGTCTGTGCAGATCTTTTAGCTATCTTTAAAATTTATTTTAAATTAAATTTTATCTTAAAATTTAATTTTTTAACTTCCTAAATTTATACTCAGCCTTCTGCATTTAATAAATAGTACTTCCTAATATTATTTATTCAGAGTGATGTTTCAAAAGTGATTGTATAACAGATTATAATTTTATTAAAATAATCTATTTTGTTTATCAATAAATTTATTACACAAAAGAACTGTTCATATGAAATTGATGCGCAATTATATTACTTTCTACAGAAAGATAAGATAAAAGTTAAAATTTCGTGAAAAAACTGTATAATTTATTAATCATACATTTAATTAAGCGGATTATAAGAATGAGCAGATGGTACGAGTATAAAAACATCACATAATCAGAGGTCTGATGGAATGTGTATTATTATAAAAAATACAAAAATTATGTAAGTATAATAAGTAAATATAAATTTATTTAAACATATATTGATTTAAAATACTGAATAAAATTTTACAAAATAGGTAAGATCTAGTAACATAACATAACAGATTCTGTAATGAAAATCTCTATTTTTTCGAGTAGATGAAATTATTATTGATTGAATAACTTAAAATTTGTATAATTAAGTATAAGCCTATTGTTGGTTTTATAACGTATTTATTATGTATATTAGTATTCAGGTATTAGTATTTAGGTAATCTTACAGTTCATTTTTACAATTATGCCACTAATACTTGAAATAATAAAAAACTCGGATTTTTTACAGAAATGATTAGACAGCAAATATAAAATATTATATTTTGAAAAAGTGGTAATTGAATTTAAAATTAAATCGCTCAAATTGTGTAAGAAATATTAGTTTGGGTGGTACGGAATTCTTTACTTGAAAAATAAGGAGCATTATTGAACAAATTAATTTATTAAGAAGCATTATTGAACAGTAATTTAAAAAATGAGCTATATTTTATAAAAACAAAATTACATTTAAGAAAAAAATTGCATTATAAAATAGTGACATTCATGTTAGACGTAGGCGCTTGGAATTTTATATATAGAATCTATTCTTGGAATATCTGCACTTTGGGTTTTAATTTCGATAATAATGAAAAAAGTCGATTTATTGGATTAACTTTTTGATATTTAGGAAAACAAGGCCATAAAAATGAGAAAAATATTCTTTAGATAAAAAATAAATAATTTCCTTAACTTAAGGAAGTAAGTATTTGCTTTTGGTCTGGGTTTGGTAACATATTTTGAACTAATAATTTGCAAAACATAATGGTTCATAGAGCATTGTCTTTGACTTGCATGACATTTTTTTCATTATTATTACTAAAATTTATAAAAATTAATTTAAAAAGTAACCTGTGAACCAATAATTTTCAGAACATGAAAGTTTTCCAAAGCTAGTAAAAGTTGGAAAGTTTTCCAAATAGTAGTTTTAATTTACATGAAAATTTACTAATTTTAATACTAGATTTTAGGAAAATTTTGCAAATCTATAAAAACAATATTATACATAGTTTACAAAAGTGTGCACCAGCTCTATATTCTCTTCATCAAAATTCGTCGCGTACAACACCAACATTTACGCTTGCGCGCGGAAAATATGAAAAGCGCGGGGGTGTTGAAGGAAAATGTATCAAAACCGGGAATACAAGCCGGTACAGGGACCAATCAGAATTTTCCCCAAATTACAATTGGTTGAACGTCCCCTTCCCGGCAATTTCAAATCTGGCACTTTCACGCGCGCATGCCCGATCTTCTTCAGAATCAGTCTGACACCGGACTTTGCCATGTACGCACACTGGACTGTTTTTGATTTTTGAAAATATAGTTTTATGAAATGTTTTTAATAAAATGATTTATGTTTTGTGAAATTTAAATCCATAGTGAATTTTTGGCAAATAAACTATTTATTAAAAAAATCGGTAAATTAATAATAATTGTTTTGTAAACGTTAAGTGGTGTTCGAAAAGTTATTCAAAATTGAAATGATTACTATTAATTTGATTCACAATGATGTAAAGAATAAATAAAACTTCATGTTATTAATGTCATTTCCAAAATAATATATTCCAAAATTAATTTTCCAAAATTAAAAACTATAAAGTTATTATACATAAGTGAATTAAAATTAAATTTTCAACCTTCATACTAAAAGATCATCAAATTCATATATTGAGCAACAGGCGCACATGTTACAAATTATTTAGCAAAAATTACGCTTAGACTATTTGTTGCATTTTGTAATCAAATATAAATTAATATTCATTATACAATAATACAATCATATTTTTTCAAAAATTTAAGGACACAACACGTGCTTCTTATACAAAGTCATATATGCACATTTAACTTATATACGTACCTATATATATACACATATATATATATATATACATATATATATATTTATATATATATATATATATTTATTTATTTATTTATTCATGTATAAATACTAATTTAAATAAATCAATATTTATTTCCAGAAACGTTTAAATAATCACCACTATGTCCAAACATTCCAATATATAACGAGTATCATTTAAGAGCACAAAATTTTTAACCATATTCCTTAAACGACAAGTTAATCCAGTGTGTTATTTTTTTTATTTTTGGTTATTTTTTATTTGAAAAAGAAGTAAATTTTCCCGAACCGGCATATCGTTGGCGGCCATTTCGGAAAAGCCTGTGACGTCATGTCGCTTTCCCGGATTTTCTGCATAGTGCTCCTGTATACGACACAGGGTGAGTAATTTTCAAAATAATGTAAAAATAGATTTGAAATTATTTTTATTTGTTAAATGTATGTAGTGATATTAGAGAATATTAATTTAAAGCCAAAGGAATGGAAATTGTCATATAGGAAATTCTAGAAATGAAGTCTAGCAAAGGGTATTGTTGCTAGTTCTATTGGACAAAAATTTCAAATTCAAAATGTATGTAATAACATCTATGCTTTTGAAAATTGTTCCAATTTTTCTGAAAAACTTTTGTTGGCAGTTTTAAAAATACTTTATATATGACATGAGGATATTTTATTTTTGATAACATTTTTGGGCCTGAGCATTATATTCATTATACAAAAGACATTACTTGCTTGAATTTTGATATATTGTATATACAATATAGACTTTATACTATAGAGCAATAAATAAAATATTTTCGACAAATAATTTATGGACTAAATAAATTTCTTCCACATTCAAAAATTGAGATCCAAATATGAATGATTTCAAATACTGGCCTCATTTCGTTAATAAGATTAATTTCAACTTCAATAATCAAATAAAAGAAAAGATTATTCTGTTATGATATAAAGTTTTAATGACAACCACATGAAAAAACGAACACAATCAGAGTATAGAAGAATAAATTAGATAAGTTTAACAAATAATTTAGAGAGTAAATAAATTTCACTGATATTCAAAAACGAGATTCAAATATTAATAATAACAAATATTGGCATCATCTACTTAATAAGACAAATAATAACATCAATAATCTAATAAAAAAAGATTATTCTGTTATGATATGAAATTTTATTGACAACCACGGGGGCATTTTATGATTCATTATAAAATTTTATTCAAGACTTACATATAGGTATATTCATTTTATATATTATATGAATAGAAACTTTTTAATATGATATGTATTTTAAATCCTACTGTATTACAAATCCGAACTAATGTGGATCTACTATAAATTTTACCAACTGTAACAGTGAATTACAAGCATAAAATCATATAAAATTTTAATATTTTTGGGGTTTGCAACTATCTACAAGTTTCACTATGAAGTAATTGATTTGTGGACTGACTCATTATATACAGATCTTTTTTCAAAAATAGTATTTCGTAGGCTATATTAGAGCTTTTAAAAATCAATCTCAGTTTAAAAAGAATATTTTTATTTCGCCATATAATTTTCAACAGCCTTTAGTCGACATCTAATAAATTGAAAAATAATATAGTTAAAAATCATATGACAAGTAAATGACAATAGTAGAATAAGCCAGTGTTACTTTTACTTTAAATACATAATGCATTTGTTTGAGCTTTTCTACAAAAGGCTAAGAAAAAAAAGAGTAAAAAATATAGGAATAGATTTAAATTTAAGTTTTATCTCTGTTGCAGAGTAAGGATAATGTAAGCACTAGTGAAAAGTTGAAAGATTTTATTAATCGTAAATATGCAAAATTATGTAATCCCAATAATATGGATCAAGTTCATTGACAATCAATTCTGTTTATGGAGTTTTTACGAGAGCAGAAGAATGTGTATAAGGTATCGCCAGGGTCAACCAGTTGGACACACTAAAAACAAGTCAGTCGAGAGATTGTCGATGGGATCGAATCATATTTGGATATTAAATGCCACAACTCAAATAAAAAGTTTTGTAATTGATAATCACAAACTAAATGAATAAGTTGAAATATCTCCAGATTTTGAAGAATAGTATACTCGGCTGAGTTGAATCTAATTTTTTGATGGTACCTACTCCAAGCTCAATGGATTCGAAGCATTTTAAATTAAATTATTAACTTTTTTTAAACAAATTTTACTCAAGTTGAAAACATGAAGTGAAAACCATTGACTACTATTTTAGATTTTTTTAAAACACATTTTACTCAATTTTAAAATATTAAGTTGAAACTATAATATGCACCTATATTATTTTTTTCAAATATTCGTATATTAGTCTTCTATTATAAAACATTAATTACCAAAATCAATTTCATTTTTATATATATTCCAAAATCATTGTTCTTATATTGTTAAAATTATATTAAATTATTACTAGATAACTTTGTTAAAAATGCTGCATGCTTAAATTTTTCTCAACACAGTAAGCATTGTGATTTTTTTATGTATATCAGAACAAATTTTAGTCTTTAAAATATTCATAATATAATTAAAATTCAAATATTATATAAATCAATTAAAACAGTAATAAAAATTTCGAATTTAAATATAATGAATGTATTTTATACTGGAGCAGAGTCTCACGATGATAATTATTTCCCATCAATCACTGGAGAATGTGTGAGATCTTAATTTATATTAAATTATATCAATTGCGTAATTTTAATGCAAATGCAAGTGCTCAAATAAATTACAATCTTAATGTGAAATTCAAATAATGTATGTTGTGCTTAAAAATAGAGAATTTGTTGCATTTTAGCTTCCGTATACGTGCGTAATCTTTGGTAACATTTCTCTTGCTCTAATTTTATATACATATTATTTTTATTAAATAAGTGTATTCAACAAGTTTTTTTCTCTCAATTTTTTATTTAATACTTATCTTAATGTCATTAATTTTAATTAAATGTATAATTGTTACGAGTTTGATAGTAAATATTGTTTAGCGAAATAATTGGCGATAAAAGAAAATTTATAATTTTGTAACCCGAACCTATAAAGTGTTAATATTTAAACATAATTTCACAATCAAGTGATTCACTTTCATTTCTATAATTAGTTATTATCATTAATTTTTTAGTTGCAAAGTTTAATAAAAATATTTTTGTCTGGCACGGATATTATTCCTCAAAATATTTTTTTTATCATCATGCAAATATTAAGATTAGTAATATTTATAATAAAATTTCTTCGCACTAACAGTGGGAACTTTGCTGGTTGTAATATTTCTTGTATAAATACATCAACATATACGATTTATATGAATATAAAAAGTCTGCTTTTTTTCAAATAAATTTAATATTTATATGTCTTTGTATTGTAAATATTTGGAATATATTTGTACTGAGAACAAAAATGATGAGATTATTTTATGTTTATGAAATAATATTCACATATGAATCATCAGTTAATTATAATATATTTACTTGGAAATATCAGAGATAATAATATTTTACTTGATATAAGGCTAATAAAACAATTATTAATTTGTATACTTTTAATCTATTTATAACTTATAACCTCATTCAGAAAACTTTATAATAGATCTTCGATATAAAATTTAGATAAAAATATTGAAAATAAAAAGGATTTGAATAATTAATAATGAGTACATAAATATACTAAAGTCAAGAAAAAAATTAGGCACAATAATTCATTTATTTGAGATTTTATTTTAAAATGTTTTGGGTGAATTCAATTTTTCATTTATAATGCAAACTTTTATGCAAAGTTTTTTTATATAATTTAACAAAGTTAGTTGCATTTGTAGAATAAAATGATATGATAAAATATTAATTAAACACAAAATTATTTTTATCAAAAGTATGATGTTCTTGTGCAATAACTTTGATTATATTAAATAGTCTTTGACACATTTTTATTTTCAATATTGTTTTATTGTTTTTAATCATTTTACTTTAAAAATGTTAACGTTATTATTTTAATCCGAGATATTTTTAAGTTTACAAGACAAAATAATTCTAAAGATATACTTTCTTCAACATGCCTTTGAGCTATTATTGATGTACAATATATATTTTCAAATAAATTTTTTGTTTGACTTTGAGTGCCTTAGATATTTGAAAATTAAAATTTAAAATGTGAAGTTTGAAAAAGAATTTAGAAAAAACGCACAGTGTCAAAATATCAGACAAATAATCCAAATTGTTATATACTACTACACATTTTTGAGCAATTTCATCTATTGAAAAATTTAAATCTAAGATTAGCAAGATCAAAGTGAGCCCACACCCAAGCCTTTTTCTAACCCTTTAATAAGTACTTAATTTCATTTTTTTTTAATTAGTGCAAATTTTGCTGCAGGAGCGACATCCGAGTGGAAACGGTATAAACCAATAAAGCAAAAAATGAAAATTCATTTGCACGAATTCAAGAAATTGTAGATGTATAGATAAAATATATTTCTAAATATATTTCGTGTATGCCTTCAAATGGCATAGATGGATGAAATAATTATAATGAGTAACATTTCAAAGTGTTAAGTTTATAAAACATTGAAAATTCTCAAAAAGTTAGAGAAGAAGGTTAGGGTTAAGTTATGTACATCTATTATTTTTGGTTAAATTTATCTATTACTAAATTTACATTCAGTTTTAACTGATCTTTCTGCTTCTATCCAATTCAAGAAATTGTTGATGTATAGGTAATATATATTCCCAAATATATTTTGTAAATGACTTCTAAAAGCATATTTTAATGAAATAATTAATGAGTAACATTTGTGATAAATGTGAAGTTTATAAAACATTGAAAATAAAAATGTTTTCAAAAAGTTAGAGTAAAAGGGTAGGGTTAAGTTATGTACATCTATTATTTTTGGTTAAATTTATCTATTACTAAATTTACATTCAGTATTAACTGATCATTCTGCTTCTATCCAATTCAAGAAATTGTTGATGTATAGGTAATATATATTTCCAAATATATTTTGTGTATGCCTTTGGGTGGCATAGATAGATGAAATAAACAATGAGTAACATTTTAAAGTGTGTGTGTTTATAAAACATTGAATAAAATTATGGCGTCTCCTGACATATAGCCAAAAGTGATCATAGCAAACAGGATCATCTTTTGTTACATTTTGTCATTAAAAATATAGTTCTGATCTAAAAAGTTTTACATGTTAGCCAAAAGTAATCATAGCAAAAAGGATCATCTTTTGTTACATTTTGTTATTGAAAATATTGTTCTGATTTAAAAAGTTTTACATCTTCATATTTTCTCATCGGATTAAATATTGATCAAATTTAAATCGTGTTTTCAATCATTTATAAATAAAATTTATATATAGTCCAACAAACTATAAAATTTTCTCAAAAAGTAAGAGTAGAAAGTTAGGGTTAAGTTATGTGCGTCTTTATTTTTGGGTAAATGTATCTATTACTAAATTCAGTATTAACTGATAATTCTGCCTCCATTCAAGCCTTTTTTAATAAAACCCAATAAAACATTTCTGAAAATGGACTTCCTTTAATATGAATTCGAGCGTGCACTGATGTATATTGTATATTGGCGAGTATATTTCGCGTCCCCTCCGGCACCGTCAGCCACGTGCCAGACACGTGTCCGGCCGTTATCAAGTTCACACTACACGGAGCTTTTCACGTACGCCGACGTCATACTAATATTATGTTCAATATCGTATGTAAAATATAAAGGTACTAAACAACGATGGCAGACGTCATGATTTTTGGGGGATTGGGGGTTATTAATACTGAAAATCATGAAAGGTTGGAGGATTTGGGGACGATTTAACAGGAAGTGGATATATCGATTCATCGATATATATTGGCATGTTTTCAGAATATATTATCAATGTAATAACTATAAAGTTATAATTCATATGACCATTCTACCTGATATTAATTACACCAACACTATTTTACGCCGCTCCTCCAACTTACGGAGACTACAGACAACACAGAACAAAGCATAGAGACTAGCACTAGACAAATCGAGAGACTCACGGACAAGACACTACTGTTCTACAAAATATATACAGAAACAGACTGACGTACCCACAGTATACAATTACATTAAAAAGCTCACTGAGAACTTTTACCTTAAATATAAGGATCATAAATGTAACCATGATTGATACTGAAAATCGTGAAATGTTTGATGCTTTGGGGACGATTTTACAAGAAGTGGATATTTCGATTCATTCATATATATATATATATATATATATATATATATATATATATATATATCAATATTCACAATATAATAACTATAAAGTTATAATTCATATGACCATTCTACCTGGTATTAATTAGACCAATACTATTACACGTCGCTCCTAGAACTTACAGAGTCTACAGACAATACAGAACAAGGCACTGAGACTAGCACTAGACAAATCGAGAGACTCACGAATAAGATACTACTGTTCTACAAAACACTTACAGGAACAGACTGACGTACTCTACAGTATACAATTACATAAAAAAGCTCACTGAGAATTTCTACAAAACATTTACAGAAACAGACTGACTTACCTACAGTATAAAGTTGCATAAAAAAGCTCACTGAGAATTTCTCCTCAAATGTAAGGATCATAAATGTAACCATGACAATATCAATATTCGGGCATTTGGCCAATACCAAACAGTTTGGTATAGCAAATACGTCATGCCAAACTATACCCTAATCAACCCATAGCTGTAATTGGTACTTTATTCATTTTGCTTAATATTCTTTTGATTCCACATATCCTATATATGTGTTATATACCATTGTATATAAAATCAATTGTAATAGTGCACCTAATTTATGAAAGGGAGACGTACCTGATGGTGAAAGCTCTATGTAACACCCTTGAAATGTAAACTACATTATAAAAAATAAATAATATTTTCAAATCGAAAATAAAAGTATATTTGAGAAATTGGTAACCAGAGTAGCCCATCTCTAATATATCTGAAGACCATTATACTGTTTCGAAAAAATTTCTTCTTGGAAATGTTTCTATATTATCTTTAATTAGTTTGCATAGAAGTTACCATTAATCTTTACATGAAACTTCTTCTTTTTTTGAAGCAAAAATAAAGTTCTGGCAAGTGAAACATTATTTATTTTGCTAATATAGTTATATGATTTTTTTAAAAATTGTCAAACATTTTCATTTTTTTCACATGTCTGATATAATTGTAATTGTAGCAGTACATCTAATTTATGAAAGAGTGCAATACCCGAGGGTAAAAACTCTTCTCAAATATACTCCTCATACATACTTTTTTTTATATATGTGGAGTTGGTAACCAGAGTATCCCATCACTGATTTTTCTGAACACTATTAAACTGTGTTCAAAAAATTTTTACTTGGTGATATTTTTATATTATTTCCAATTAGTTTATATAAAACTCACCATTAATTTTCACGTTAAATTACTTCTTATTTTATTTTATAAATGAAATAAAAGCCCCATACTCAACTCTGGTATCTCATAAAATTTGGAACAATTATAGGGCCAGAGCAGATTTTTTGCTTTCATGTACTTACAGATATAAAGAATATGTTTATTTTAGATTGGCAACAATATTTAGTGCAAAACTTATCACACCGTCACCATATCTTAGGTGGTCCTGATTTGTGGGATGGTCCACCTTGGCTACCCATTCCTCATATGATTTAATATATTATATTGGCCACACTTTTAATTATTGTAAATTGCAGGTATATTAAATGCTGCAGCAAAACCAATAAAATTCTATTCACAAATTATAATTCTATAATACAATTTTGACATATGGATTTACTACTTTTACCACGATTTAGGTTGTCCAGATTTGTGGAATGGTCCACCTTAGTTACCCATTCCTCATAAGATGTAATATACCAACCACTTGTAATTACTATAAATTCCAGGTATATTAAATGCTGCAGCAAAACCAATAAAGTTCTATTTACAAATCATATTTCCCTAATACAATTTTGACATCTGGATTTGCTACTTTTACCGCGATTTCAAAATCTTGTTTACAGAATCGGGCTTCCCGATTCATCCATCATAGAGATGTCGTCGATTATTTGCTTTCAATCAATGATAATATCATTTCATAATTGGTTTTTGATAAAATGATCATCAAATTGTATTCGACATTAAGTAAAATTAATAAGATATGTGATTTATGCGTAAATATTTATAATGTCACAGTCGTAAAATATGTTATATTTTCTAGTTTTCACGTGATCACAAGATAATTGATCTATAGTTATTTACAATCGAATAAATAATTAATTGACAATTAATCAATGGTTATATATGCCCAAATAAAAATAGAATAATGATATATTAATAAATCTTTATATTTATAGCTGGTTAAATTGCAGCCTGGGAAAAACAGATAACTAGTTAATTTCCATTTTTAATAATTTTATCTTCGTTTAAATTCATCTTAAAATTTTTGTTTAGAGTAATAAATATATATATATATATATATATATATATATAATACTAAACAAAACCAAATTGTATTCCGTTGGCATTAAGTGTTCCAGATAAATTAAATTAAAATTGTTTGAGCAAAAAACTATTACTGCAAAATTAATAGATATATTAATTAAATGTCAGAGTAATACATTTTATAATTAAATTCTCAATTGATGCAACTAATTGTTAATACAAAATTATGATCTTGTATTCCAAATATAGTCAAAATTAATTAATATACTCGCTCATGAGATAAAATTGACTTGGATAGACTTCATTTCAAGTGTCATGTTTCAAAATATGAAATTATATAATATAATGTCGAAGTCTTGTAGATTAAAATTAATGAGTTTTTAATCATTTTAATTTAATTAATAACCCGTTTTATCTATAACCCAAGGTTTTAAGATTGTTACCTATATCTGATTGACATTAAGCCTTGAATTATAGATAGTTGTATGATTATATTGTTTTGGCGGTAGAAGTTCACTTGTATAAAGTATAAAAAATGTAGACTCCAGACCAATAAATGGCTTAACAACTTTATTTCTATCCAAAGTTTGTTACTCTATCGATATTTTACGGAATATAAAAATCTAGAGCGTTCAAATATAATACAAAATTAGATTCAGTTCACCAAAATACACTTTCGCCTGATATCTGATCGGACTTTCACTTATTGTGAAGACACAAAAGTATTAGAGGCACAACACACCGAATCGATTCCTCTTGTATGGGTGATCGTGTGACTTGGCATTCTCGATTCTCATATCTTCAAATGACCCCGATGCCATGAAGATCCAGAGGAGAGTGGTTTTCATACAAAGGTAATAACTTACACACCTAGTTAAATGAGCGTTGGTGTACTGGGAAAAATTGTAATATGAAATTTTATTCGTTCAGATACAAATCTATGATCCCAAAACATTCTTGTAATAACATGTATTGTGTTGTTAAATTCTGCGAAATCGCCAATTACATTCACCTTTATTTTCCAAAACCAATGGTTCTTAGAATTTATGATTTTATCTGGAAATCAACAATGCTATAATTTGGCAGATATTTAAAAAATTGAAAAATATATAATTTTTTGGAATATTCATATAAATAATTTGAGAATATTCATATAAAATTATTATTGGTCACCAGCTATCGAACTATGATGACACCAGGTTAGATTGCACTTGCCCAGACGAGTCAAATGGTAACTTGGACGCCAAGAGTAAATGTCGTGGCGTTCAATTCTCGGAAAACTTTGATAGAATGAAATGGATACGGAAATTAATATGTTTCATAACTTTAAAAAATCTAAGAATCATCGGGTTGAAACGATTTTAGATTCTCTCACGATTTGCATTAATCTTAAATAAATTGTGATAGAATCTTTTAGTTAGATCAACTTTGGATCATTTCCAGATTGTCATTAACCTTTACAAAGCATAATGTCATGGGTTTCAATAGGAAGTCTAAATATGTTTTGATGAAAATGATTTTGATAAATAAAACAAATATAGATTGATCAATCAGCTTAACAAGGGCAAGCATTTCCAACAGGTCTCTAAAGTATCGACTCTTAAAATAAAATTATATAAAAAGTATATTTACATTTTAACCAAAATAATCAGCGTTGCAGTTTTTATTTTAAACATTACAATTGATAATATTTCTAATATCGATAAGCTCAAATCATATTTTATAATTTTCCAATCATATCAATGTAATCAAGAATATGCATTCACACTTAAAACCACTTTAATATTTCATAATTATAACAATAATTATTAATAACATTAATAATTTATGCTATTGTTTTCATTTTATTGCGTATATAATTTTATAAACTAGATTACAGTACATTTTAACAAACAGAAACGTAGTATAATGTTGCAACATCTATGTTGGATGGATTTTCACAAAATTATTATTGACTCTCGGTTGCTGGATTCAATATTTAATTGAATACAATTTTAATTAAACACTTTGTTAATTATATTTTAATATATGTGTAATAACATTTTCGATATGGATTTAATATTAATATAATGTATAATTCGCAAAATAGAAATATTATTGTCCAAATTATAACTCGTATCAATATTTTTAATTTATTTTTATTTTGAGAGCATCGGTGTGGCCCAGCCAAAAGGGTGGATGAATAGTAACTTTTTTTGCAATATCTAAGAATATTCGTCAAAGACACATGTGCAGACATTCCAGAATGTGGAGATGGCTGCATATGTGATCAATGCTGGTTATTTTGAAGTCTCCGGTACTAGGTGCCACTGTTTAAAATCATATTTTTTGATAGCAAAGTTTGATTGATAGTATTAATTATTTTTTTAGCTAAGATTGCGGTTTTGTTAATTTAGTTTGATTTCTAACTTTGTCATTTAACATAAATCATAATTTAATAAACATTACGTAAAATATTTTTTGATTTATTTAAAGATAACCTTAGGTGACCGCCACTTGGGGACTTCCCCCTATAGTCAAATTATTCGACGTATTTTTTTTTTCAAACATAAAATTAGACCTTTTTATGTTACTGTTATAGTTTTTATTATTTATATTGCTACAAAATATGGGTCACAGAATAATATGCATTTGCATGGTATCATCAAATATGTATCTTAAATTATAAAGTATTGATTTTTTCTAATATCCCAACATGTATGTCATGGAGAACCACTTCGTGATGGTATCTCTATGTGAACTGAATTGATATATAATATATGGTGGCATTAATTTTTCTTATTCATTATCATGACACATTGATATTCCGCATTCGATTGTTAGAGTACTGAATTATGAATGTATACATTTATATTTTAAATGCTTACATGCATGCTGGATTTATGGTATTTAAAATAATCTTAAATTGTACTTAACCTTTATTTATTTGACATTAGTGCTGTTGAATATGTGATTAATTATGAGAAGGCTTTATTCGTAATTGAATAAAAGCCTTTGGAGATTGTAGAGAACATTCTGATGGTAATTATAAGCCTATGTCGAAGGCAGAAAGCTAACATATACTAATGAAAAATTAATGTCTTATTGTTTCAAAAATTATTTTTATTATTAAATGCAATTATTATTATTGTATCACAACGTGAAAAAATAAACAACAATTTATCATGATAATAATGTTTCATATATTTACACATACAGCACTTATTTGTAAACGTTCAAATTGGGCTTCATGATGTAGAAATGACTAACAAAAACTAAATACACAATTTCATTGTAGTAACAGCTATAATCATTCAATAACATAAATTAATGTTATTATCGATCCCAACTGAGTACCAGGTATCTACTTACTGCAAAATAACACGTTTGTCTTCAATTTACCAAACTCGCAACAAAAGTGAAATCTTCCGCAGCTAGTTTAAATCCCGTAAATTATTATGTAAATTAATGCAATACCCGTACGATATTTTTGCATAAAACAGAAAAGAATTACATAATACTACTTTATATATCTAAACTTACTGATTACGTTGCCATTTTTTCACTGTTTTCGAACAATTGCAGTAACAAGAGAAATAATTATTGTTGTTACAATACATTTAGCGCGAGTAGGTCATTTTGAGTAGAGTATATTTTTATGTTTTACACATAAGATAGTAAAAAAATCTAAATATACAACTGGAAAATAGGTAATGTCTAAGTGGTGGATAGGATGTGAATCTATGATGAAGAAATTACTTTGAATTCATAACAAAATTGGAGGTTTATGCAGAAATCCAGCAGGATGCTCCTGAAGATAAATTAAATTTATGCCAGTCTCTTTTGAGATATATATATATATACGCAAATTTTTATCGAGTTCAATAAACTCTATAAAAATAACGATTCGTATTACTCTATATTCTAATTTTATGCACATGATGAATACTTTAATCTGAGACAACACAAAAGTATGAAGCTGATAAATGCCATGATTAAAATTTTATCATTCCATTCTAAAAGTGTCATAGTGAATATTTATTTTGATGACAATATCAACAATTCATTTCCTTTTCCAATGAATTTGATGACAATGAATCCATACTTCGAAATTAGTAGATAAAACATATATAAAATTAAACCATTTTATAAAACAGATAAATTAAAAAAAACAATAGTAGCACTAAATAGATCAGGGCTCTGGAAACTTGAATAAATATAAACTGTATTCTTTTGTAAAAAAAATTTTGGTTTTGCAAGAAAATTGTGAACAAAAAAACTGAGTAACATTCACAAAGAAGACTATAATTTATGATCATCAGTTATTATAAAAAATGATTTATTTTCTAAAATAGTTTTTACATAATAGAGATTTGTGGTAGGATAGTAAAAATATAGGGATGTATGTATTTGTTGACTTATTATTAGAAAAAAATAAAATTAAAAGAATTCTAAAAAATAAAAAAATAGAGATGGACAACCCCTACTATTGAAAGTAGATTGAGGAGTATAAACACTCTAAAGAATACAGTTGCTAATTAATTATCTGTAAAAATGATAACTTCGGGAGTGATTTTTACCAATTAGGGGTTTGTTGTAGGATGATGAAAATTTAGGGCTGTATGTATTTGTTGATTTTGCTTAATAGAAAAATAAAATTAAAATCAATTGAGTTAAAAAAAGTTATTTAATCTAATATATGTGCATATTTAATAAATTTTGGCAATATTTACTAATGTTTGGACAGTGGAACTTACTTATGCCATTAACAAAGGTAGGAAACAGAATTTTTATTGACACTGGAAATTTTATACTTTTCAACGATTCTTATGTTATTATACTAGATATAATGAACTTGTCTCTGATGACTATTGTATTGAATAATTATGTTAAAATGAAATTAGTGAAATGAAATATACTTCATGTATGATCTCTTAAGACAGTTCTCAAAAATAGTTGGCTAGAATTCTTTTAACCCCCCAAGTCATTGTATGATTACATACGATTCCAATATTCCGGGGTCAATATAACATCGATGCATCGTTCCTCGCCAAATATTTTTGGAGGGTGAACGAATGAATACCTATGGACTTGCAATAAAGTCAGTTCATCAATCATTTCTTCTATGACATCGGTTCATATCATATAAGAATTCCATAATCAGCAGGTCACATTACGTGACATCAATAAGAGACTTTCTCTTAAACGGCAGCCGTTACGCGAAAACGAAAAAGCGTTATGTAATATTATGCTATGATGTTTGTCGTGTAGACAATAAGATGCGATTTGTACCGAGGAAGTGATCATCATTAGTTTCAAATCTTGTAGGAAATGATATTTGTTTCAGATAAAACGTTTTGTTTCGAATTTATTACTTGCGCGATTGGGTAATAGACAAGGTACTTGCTACTTGAATATGTACACTTGCAATAATTTTATTTATTCACAAACAATGTATATTTCTAACCAAATTATATTATATGATGCTATCAAAACATTAATAATTAATTAATGGCCACAATGAAATATTGTAAATCAAAATAAAAATTTAGATTGAGCAGGGTACTTAAAAAAACAACTTCCGATTTCACTTTGTTCTAATTCTGAATATATAGAGAATGCTTCTTATGGTTAGTTAATTGGGTTATGTTTAGTATTATGAATATATATGATCTATCTATATAAATAACATTCGTATCATAGTGGTAATTGCCATAATTCTCCAAAAATGATTTACCCATTTTTATAAATTTCTACATTCATCTATATTGTGACTGAGAGTCGGATAGCATCAGTATTCAGAATTTTTCAAAGTGATAAGTACTTATAATTTATTATGTCTCATTTCAAAGCAAACAATGCTAAATTTGTAATAATTGTGAAAGATCTAAAGTTAGTAAAAATTTAAAAATTCAAGGTCCAAA
Source organism: Ctenocephalides felis (assembly GCF_003426905.1). Lineage (NCBI taxonomy): Eukaryota > Metazoa > Arthropoda > Insecta > Siphonaptera > Pulicidae > Ctenocephalides > Ctenocephalides felis. The sequence continues at coordinate 19,316,070 of NW_020537758.1, read as the reverse complement.
AAAAATGATTTTCAAATATTCAAATTATCTCAATATATGTCATATTTGCTTATTAGAAGTAATAAAGTTTACAACATAATATATTTTATTTTTATAAAAATGATATCACATCAAACAATTTCTTTGCCAAATATGTTTGAGCTCTTATCTTGCCTGGAGATATTTGCTCACGTCCAACATAATATGATTCATAAGCAAAAAAAAACGACAGATCAAAAGAATAGTCTATGTCAATTTCAATAAAAGTCGATCTGATATATTTTTAATAAGCCTCTAATGAAAATATAACGATGTTTATATTGATATTAGAAATAGCTTGCGGACGAATATATAAATAGATTTAGATGGAATTTAATCAGGGAAAAATTAATACAAATTTAAGCATTTTGTTATCAAGTTAGTACTATATATAAAATAAAATGAAGTCCGCAGCAAAGCTTGGCCGGGTATGCTAGTATATATATATATATATATATATATATATGTATATATATTTATATATGTATGTGTGTATTGTGTATATATACATATAACAATTCTTTTTTTATTTAAAACAATTCGTTTTCCTTTAATTCTATGACAAAGCACCATGGTGTTAAACGTAGAAGGTCTACGATAAAACTTTTCATGTTGAACTTTCCAAGAAAACTTCGTAAAAACTGAGAAAAAAAGATATTTAGATTTTATTTAAAGATTGGGTTTCCGTGCTAAAAGAATACTGTGAAATGGTTTTATAGTAATTTCACAAAGACCATTATCGTAAGTTTTAAAGAGAGATGATACTCATCAGTTAAGTTTAACAACACTATAGTGTAACACAAATACGTATCAAGGTGGTTGGTATTATAAAATCTAGAGGTAAAAAATTTTATATATTAAATATGGCATTTATTTTATTCTTTATAGTGTGAGAAAATAGTGTAGTTGTAACATACTTTTAATTGGTACTTTATTAAAACGTAACGACACTAATGGGTTTGTATAGATTATATTTGAATGCAAAGGTGAAAATCAGACTCGCCCTTAATCACCTAAAAACTATAGATGAAATTTTTATAATAAAACATTTTTGCAGTTGCATTTTTCATTGCATATGACCGCTTTCAGCGCTAGATTTATTACAAATGGCCCGGTGTACGTGTAGTAAACCATTATCGTGGAGACAGGTACATATAGATATCTACGGTAACATTAGATTTCATTGTCTGTGACATACGATAACGTTATAAATCAAATCAGAATTTCTGCTTTGCACGGCAGAGGCACGCGTACATTTCTCCCATCCGTAATTATATTAAAAGCTTTTCTGGCGCGTGTCTGCTGTATGAACGACGGTCTTTCGACAATCTACCTCGATATGACAATCCAAATAGATCGAGAGCTAAAGGAGAATTTGATCAACTCAGGTGTCAATAAATATAACCAATCATCATTAAAAATTGATCAATAAATTATAACAACTATATCAAATATGATATGTCCAACTACTATTTGTAGCCAGCACCTAGTAACTCTTTTTCTGTTCTTCTGCACATATCCATTTTTTGATATGCCAAAATATTCAGAAGACCTTAAAACAAAGTATGGGATACTTTCAATTTTGATTTTTATACGTTTACTTTAAATTAGCCTTCGAGAACATCGAGATACATCGAATAGCTTTTAAATTTTTGAAATTGGTCCATTCGTTTTTGAGAAAACGTCGATTTACGGCAAAAAATCTGTTCACACACACACACACATACATACTTTCTCGAAACTTGGTCTCATTAGATTCAGAATGGCTTGAAATGTCGAGAAAACACGAAATTAGCGAATCGATTTTTTTATGGAAACAAACTTCTCCTTCGGGAAGTTAATAAATATCTAAAAATATAGAGAAGAAAATATATAAAGTGACTAGCAAACCCGACGAACTCCGTTTCGCCACCAGATGGTTTCGTGAGAAAGATGAAGAAATTTTTTGTTTGTTTTATATTTGAAAAGGAAAAAATTGATCAGGCAGAAAACCCGACTTATTTTTATATATATAAAAGATAATCTATTTGCAATTATTTAAAACAATTATTGATTATTTTTATTACTTGAATTTTTAATTACGGTGGGTGAAGATCCAGCAGTTTGCATTAGGGCACGATGCCATTTACCACTAAATTAGCTATAAACCTTGCGGAGCCCGAGACCTTTCCAACGAATGCAAAATTGTCGAAATCGGTTCATGCGTTCTGGAGTTATTTCGTCAGGAAGGAAAACCCGACTTGTTTTTATATATATAGAAGATATTTTAGAAAAATGCTCATCAGATTGTTTTGATATACTTCTCTGTTGTTTATTTTAAACATGTATTAGGTTTCAAATCATAAGAAAATGCTAGTAAAATAATAGTTTTATTCAATTAATTACAAAATGAAATAAAACTTAGCAAATTTTACCTCGGTGCTACGTCTATTTCAGTTCGATAAGACAACGTGCTTCAATAATGCGAACGTTTATATATGACTCTGTATGCGTAAGTTCGTTGATGCATGAGAATTACAAAATGATTTACTAGAACCCGGGGGTGCATTGAGTATATATAGGTATTAAATATAGTAATGTGACTTTCACATTTTAATCGAAGGAAAAACGAACATTTTGCACCACGAGATCTAGTGAACTTTCTCATTATAAACAAAATTAAACCGTATAGGTACTTGTGATGACGATTTGAGAATCACTTGAAGATATAGCTGTATATGCGATTATGGAATCTAAAATTAAATTTGTTCCGAGAAATTGAAACTTTAGTGTATTATGTATCAAATAGCGCGCGCTTATGAAAAAATACCGCATTTTTGGGGTAAATACCGGTAAAAATACCGCCGAAAAATCGGGCGGTTTACCGGTAATTCGGTGTACCGGTATACCAGTATTGTATTCCCTAGTAAATGCCATCGTAGCAGGAGAGTTAGGAACTGGTTGTAACATTTTTTTAATTAATATGCACTGATTATATTTCTGAGAAATAAACGTGGATAGTTGCTGAATCTATTCCTCTATTGAAATATGTAAAAATGGAACAATTTAATTATTTCTCAATTGATCATTTTCAAGAAAAAGTGCTGTGTTTCAACTTATACTAAGTTTAAAGCTAATTGTAGTATCTATCTTAGTAATCAGCCTTATCTAATTACTCATATTATTAACAAGATAATTCATACAATATAGCAATCAGAAAAATGGTTACGCATGATCAATTACTAATATATTTGGAACAAAATATGATCGGTACATCAGCTACGACAGTATTACGTATTACTAAAAAAATATTTGAGAGAATTTAAGAAAGTTGAAGAATAGCCGGTAGAGAATTTGAGAACAATCTGTAGATTTATTTAGTAATTGTGCATTATAGATAAAGCATCAATTTTTGGAGCAGTATCAGAAAAATGGTTAGATCAACAAATCCAGATAAGCAAAACTGTATCAAATTTTGCCTAGTATACCCTTCAATTTGAATCTGTATAAGTTCCATGGAAATCCTCCCAGATTGCTGGTTGTTAGTAACGGACTAGTAACTTTGCCGAACGTACGAGGTGTCGAACCCAACTTCCTGCGGATGCACTTTATATCGTTATAATAATCATGATGTCGCTTCATAAATCATGAATTTTCATTGTTGGGGGTTCCGAACCCGGGACATACCGCACTGTTAGCCGAATGTGCAATTCTACCCCTATTGGGAAGTTTCTCAGGGGATGATCCTAATATATTAGATGCCGTATAATCGCCTACATTATTGTAATTTGCTCCAAACTTAATAACTGTGATATGTATATTGAGGCTACATGACGGAGATAATAGGCACATACTGCTTAGAATATACAATAAAATTTTCTGTATTATCTCACATTGTTAAAATAGAAATTTAAAATATATTGATTTTTTTTTGAAAAACTAATAATTTATTGACAATATACAGGGTGTGAATTTAATGCTAAGCCGAAACATAACTCCTATGACAGTATTGACCTTAATTGTCCTGAAAGAAAGACCTCATGTTTTTAGAAAGTTTTGAGCTTTCAAATGCAGCCTAGAGCTTTGATCAAATTATGATCGTTTTTGCTTATTGTGATTAATTTATATTAATTTTGTTAAATTTAATTAAACTTTGGAACTGTAACCATGAATAAAATTTCAAAAATATTAACATAATTGACCCAAGTTTTAGGAAATTATGATTTCTCTAAATCGGCTGACCTGGAAAGGCCGAGAATTCTAGTATTTTTAGATCTCTTTGGATAAATAATTCAGGGCCAAAGATAATGGTGTGATTTATAAACAGAATGCATCCTTCTTGGTATCATTTTTTAAAGAGATAAGTGTAGAGAAACATACTCTATTTCAATTTGTATTACATACAAGTACTTTAATTTAATTCATAATACATCCTTTAAATTGTTATATATATATATATATATATATATATATATATATATATATATATATATCTGTGTATGTATGTATCTGTTTATTTCTAGAGATTATATAAATATAATCCACCCTCGATGATTTACAATATAACAAACTAGCCCCAGAGGAATATAAAACAAACTCCCATAGGCAATTTGTTGCGAATCAATTGAAGCAAAAGCACTAAACCATGTGTTTTTATTTTATTGCAATATTTTGTAACACTCGCATTTTAGAGAATTGAAATAACAGTACTTAAAAAATTAAAATAAACTTATATTTGGAAATAAATTAATAAAATTTACTTGGGAGGGTTAATAGAAGAATAGGGTTAAGTTGTCTCACTAGAAGTAATAAAAATAATTACACTGATTTTATTAGAAATATAAAAAAAATGCTTATGATTGATAGTTGTTTGATAAAAGGTCCATTACAATATAATGCACTAATCCTCTAATATCTCGACATATTATGTATTTACTTTTTATTAATTTATTTAAATTTACGAATTATTCCTAAAGAGAAACAAGTATGCTTTTGAGATTCAAAGCAGATCCTCAGTCCCAAAACATAGATATATATATATATATATATATATATATATATATACATATATTATTAATATTTGCACTTATTTTATCCTGAACATCAGCAAATTTTTTGATGGTAATTAAAAAAAGTGTCTGGTTCAAATTCCAATGCACTAATTGGGCGCCCGGGTCGTCCGAGTATGATGCCGAGTACATTCACAAGCTTATTGTAAATATAGAAATCAATCATGAATATAAATAATCTGTCTTGATCTACCAACACATTATCAATAACCTATCTAAGTTTTCCAGTTATTATTCAAAATATATGTATATATAGATAGATATATAGGTTTCCTATTTTCCTGTATCTTTTTTCCTCGATATTGCACTTTATAATACACAGCAATGTATCAAAATTTTTGCAACGTTAGTTTCCATATATAGTGGATGCATGAAAGGGTTTGGGAAATATTGTATCTGGCAATATATATAGGTGGAGTATGATGGAACTCCACCCTGGTATCCTACAGTATCCTACATAAGCGTAGCGCTCCACAAAGGAGCTCAGAGCGTTTTGGGCAGATTATGGGGGATTTACCGTTTTGCCAGTAAATCTGTGTTCTGTGTTCGCAGTCGATACAGACACATCACCGCTAATGCCGTAGAGAAACTAAGCCTAAGCCGAAAACGCTTTAGTTTTTATGTTTTTATGCGCTTGTAAAACAAAATGTTCTCGGAATCGTGCAGGAAATTATGACATCTAATCGTAAGCCCCGTAAAAAATACACGCACAGGTAACGGGAACAGGTGAGACATTGTGTGGCATTTGTAGGTAGATTGAGACATATCAGAAAAACAGAGTATCATGATGCAAAATTTCGAGAATTTTTGAGAACTTTGAATTCATTTGTTCAAATTCAAAATTTTTGAAAATTGGATCTGCCAGCGCTGCAAACTAATCAGCAGGTCTCCATCAATAGGATCGAATGATTTTTAAATAATATAAATCGGTTGATTTGTACTCTCAAAAATGTCAATGGTAATTTGTATCCGTACTTACATACATACATACTATACTCACAAATACACACACGCATGCACTATCCATTTTTTCTAAGGTATGCTAAAATGTACACAAAGCTTTAAAATTGAGATAAAAGTTATCATTATAGATTTTTTTGCGATTACTAGAACTTACCCTAAAGGATGTTACCATTTTTAATGTAAAAATCTATTATGTCTGTTTAATTTAAATTGGCGATAGAAAATTATGATCTGATCGAATCTATCTAATCGATCTATTTTCATGAGATCCTTTGCTCATCATCGAAGGTTGAATACAGTGAAACCTATCACTATATAATTTATGGAGCTATATAAAACAAATCGATCATAACATGACTATTATGTGACATTTATAAGTCATAAAATAAGATTCCAAGCATGAAAGTATGTCATACATTGTAATTTTTCTACGACCTTTATACAGGAACAAAGCTATGTTTTAATAGTGTTCAAAGACGATACTTATTCATAAAAGAATGATAAACATTAGAAAATATTGAGAAGTATTGATGCAAATATAGCAAAAAATTGTTGGTTATCTAATTTATTTAATCATAAAATATTAGCTTTCGTAATATACATATTTGTCTATGTGCTTGTAAAACAACGTTATCAAGATTAAAGTATTATTTAGATAAAATAAATTTATGAATCATTACCAAATTATTTTTTCTGAGAAATTTTTATGATTGCAGTATTTTCGCCTCAATGTACATTTTAGTAAAAATGAATAATTATTTGTGTTTCATGCTCAAATATAAATATATAAAAATAATTATTTTAATTTTATCATGAGTTACCACTTTGTATATAGTCTCTCAGCCTTCTAAACCTAATTTTGCACAAAATATCATACTATGTGAAAATTTTATTTCACTAATATATTAAATATGTATTAGCAATAAAATATACATTTCATCAGTATAAACTTTTATTAGGATTTTCCATTGCGCAACGATTAATTTTATTGGGACTTTAATATTCACTTATCAGAAACTGCATCTTTATATTTATACTATCATATAAACTTTATATTTCTATTTTCGAATTGGTACATTAGTGAATGCAATTCACGTAGTAATATGATTCAGTATAGTAACTTCATGCATACCGATTTTCTTTATAAAAGAGAAAGAATATATTTTAGCCGTTATTTATAACGTAGAGCTTTTTTTCAGAAAGCTCGCGCTTGGTTCATTTTTTATTTTTTAGCATTTTATATCTCGCATGTACGTGAAATTTATTTCACTTATTCTATAATAATAACAGAACTAAATACATATTAAAAAGACTTTATAATTTAATGACATAATTATATCACTGGTTTCTATAACAAATAAATGGGTATGTGTCAAACAAAAATGTATGTTTTAACTCGAATTTAATTAAAAGCACACAAAATAAACTGATAAATTGATATAAATAAATTCAAATATAAAATATTAGATTTATAATAAAAATAGAGTAATATATAGCTTTGTAAGTATGAATCTATTTACTTTAATATTTGTTACTGTGGTGTACATACTCCAAAGAGACCCCAAAAAAAATTCACAAAAAATTAAATTTTAGATCATTTTATTTCATTGACACAAGTGACTGAAAAAGTGATATTATTATATATTTTAACTAATAAATGTGAATATATATACTGTATACTGTATACTATTTGTTATGTATGTATATATCTCTATACCCATGTAGAACAATTTTCTGCATAGGCAACTTTATAGAAAAAGCCCATTTTTTACCCTTCTCGCATTCAATCAATTTCGAAATGCAATAGCCATTGCTAAAATATATGGAGGAAGAGAGTATGAACATTCAGGCTTTGGTGATTTATATGAGTAATCCTTTTAGTGTTCATTTTTGATTATTTTCGAACACCCTATCATCAATAGATAATATGAAAACAAACTCATCCACATATACAATCATTTAGTACCTTTTACTAAAGAAAATTAAATCATTCAGAAAGGCTTGAAGATTTATGAAATAGTTAAAACAATTAGTATACTTTTTAAAACTATTAGTAATTAGTAAACAATTTAGATAAACTTGTCTGAAGAAAAACTAAGTTGGGATATAGTACATCAATTAGCTTACAGAACTCATAGTTCTGATCCTTGTTGAAAAAAATTAAACAAATAATATTAACAATGTTCTTACTCAATTCACTTTCTTTACAATCGTTGAAATCTCATATGCTCTTATTATAATTTCCGAACAGTGGCATATGAAAGTTTCTTATTTTCGCACGAACAATTGATTCAAAATAATTAAAATAAGAAGAGAATGAGAACGAGTTAAGAAGAATATCACACAGAGAAATCTTGTTTGTGATTTAAACAATGTTATTTGTTATACGTGTCGTGTGATCCGGAATACATTTTGTATCATCGTAAAAACAGATGTAATTATTAAAATCATCAGATGAAAGAAATAGATATGTAGAAAAGAAACGTATGTACTAAAATTGTCTATTACTTCAAACTCCTGAGATTACAGCAGGTCATAAAATTAATGCCAAACCAATTCGAATCAATATGAATATGATTCCTCACCCTAAATTATTTTAAATTAAAAATCGTTTTACAGATATACATTGTGCTAATAATAAATTATTCTGAATCTCTTCTTTGGAGACATAACCCTAATAATAGTAAAATCGACATATTCTGGTAAATCAATATGAAAATATCTTTGAGTAGAGAATTTCATCGAGATATCCTGAAATTCTTTTGATATAAATGATATTAGATTTAGTGCAGTGTGTTTGCTCAGCAAATCCAGACGTGCTCATATAACAAACAGAAGATATTGCACACACTATAAAACCCTCAAAAACATTCTACTACAGATAGGATTTTGATCGAAAATGGAAAATATCACTTGAAATGGATAAAAATAGTACAGTACATATGTATTCTCATGAACAACGTATCATGACTTTGATTATATTGATGTATATGTAATAAGGTGGTCCTTCATATGGATATTTCGAACTTCAAGGGGTTCAAATGCTTCCGAATTGATAAAAAAAAAAATTCTGAAAGTTTTAGATCTTAATATTAACTTCAAGATAGTGCGCACTCTAACCAAAGTTTATTATGGAAATGACATGGGTAAAATTCCATTTGTTTTTTAGAATTTTATAACTTACCGACAACTGAATCCAAATTCTGAGAATAACCATTGTATATGCTTATTTTGATCCCTGAATACAACAAAACTTTGATATATTTTATAAAATAAGTATTTACTTAAAAAGAAAAACCAAGGAAATTTAATTGGAGTGCAGACTATCGTAAAGTTAATATTAAGAGCTAAACTATCAGAGAATTTTTTTTGTCAATTTGGAAGCATTTAAGACCCTGCAAGGAAGGAAATTCGGAAATATTCATATTGAGAACCACTCCAAAATTTAACTATACTTGAATATTTATAAGAGCAACTTCTACTCTAATTGATAGAGATTTAAAATACTCATCAAAAATTGTCTATATATACTGCACTCATCAAAAATTGTTATGAATTTTACCAAGATTTTAATTATTCAATTCAATGAAAATATTTTCCATTATTAACCGGAAGGATTGCACTTTCAAATAAAAAAAGAAATTTGAGAAAATATTCAGTAGTTTTTTTATAGCATTTTCAAAAAAAAAGTTATTAGGCGGACCCTATACAATTATTTTTGGAGTCATTTTGTTTACTAATTTTAGTTTGGACTACATATTCTGTTTTAACTTAGAGTATGTTCAAACAAAAATATTTCTTTGAATTCTATACACGATCCATCCAGTAAAAGGTAAAAAGGATACTTGTACGTACTTACAAAGTTAGCACTAATAGAGATTTACTCCTTATAAATGTTGCTGCTAATTCAATTATAAAACTTCAAAATAAAAATATTCTTAAATAATTTATTCAAAATATCATTTCCACGCTTTTCATCGATTTCTTCCTCCATTCTCTGTAAATTTAATGCACTCTCAGATATTATTCGAGTCCAGACCCCATGAATTCAGAATATCGTTCAACAATCAGTCCGTGCTGAAGTGGATTTGCAGGAGCATTATATTATATTCAATATACGAGTATACCCTTCTTTACAGCTCCTGTAAGTCTGATTCCATTCAAAAACGTACGAAAAGCACTCTAACTCCGAAACCAGGAATCTGTAAACGATCATGCCCAGGACGAAATATTGTTGACAGACATTTGTGATATCAACAGTTGGTAAAGATAGAGTTAGACTTTTTAATACATATGTAAGAAGAAAAATATTCTGGAATAAGACAAAAAGTAACATCAGTAACCACCAATGATTGCATTTTTCTTGGTCCACTTACTTCAGGAGTAAAAGTTCTAATTGACTATGGATTATCATTACTCAGGTTTCTAACTATTACAGAAAATATTATTCAATATTTCTATATATTATAATAACAAGCTTCAAAGCATATTTCTCCCATAACTACATACTTTATCACGGTGGGCCAAGGCTCATGTGTTTCATTGATGATGACAATATATAATGCATCACCCCCCTGAGATCAATTTCTCGGTGGTAAATCTATGTAATATAATAAAGCATAACGCGAATATAACAGAGGCGTTCCATTCAAATCCTCGTGAAGAAGAAAATGGAGGGTGCTGCACACGGTCTAATAAACGCCCGAACATCCCTCCAAGGGTTGTAGGTAATAGACGGGGGACCGGGGATAAATTATTCACTAAAATTGAAAGATATTTTTACACAACATATATTTGATCTATTTTAAAGGCTATTTTTTTAGATGCAAATGAATAACCCCAATAATTACCCATTTGATATATTAAAAAAGATTTTTTGAATATAATTCATATATTTTTAATTTGATGCTGTAATGCAGAAGAAGGGCTAATTTTACTAGGAAACATATATGTATTTTGGATCTTTAATTAAGATAGAGCGGAGCAAAAAGGTCCATTTGCCTCTCGTTCAATATTACTCTCTGAACTAAATGAGATGGATGATATTATATAATATGTATCAAACAAACAACTATCGAACTATCTTGAGTAAAATTCTCAGTTAACTCCCAATTATAGAAATATGTTTTTTTACTATTGTTTTAGAATTTGATGTTCGTTTTTTTTTGCTCCAAAGATGGGTTAAGAGAGTCAGCCAAGGGGCAAACAAATCAATTCTTTTTTTATAATTTTGAAAGAATTTCACATGAGAAAAAATATATTATTGCGGATTGTTTTATGAAAACATTTTTTACAAAGTTTTCATGGTATATAACCTTGATCTAGTATTTCTAAAACAAGCATATTTGTCGAGAGATCGAATGTCTATTAATTGATCTTATAAAATTGCTTTTTTAACTTAGTTTGCAAATGAAGTATTAAGCAGATTCCTTTTACCTCACATGTAAGCTTTTTATAGAGATTATATAAAAAGAATTGTCAAACCTAATTCAAAAATGACAACACATCTTACCTAAAAATTGTATTCAGAGATTATAAACTAAATATAACAGCTAAAAACCAAAGAAACTGTCAACAAAAAATTACTTCTGGTATTAATGATAAAATTCTGTTTATCTTCTAATAAACTGAGCTGTATCATAACAATATGAACAATATATTATAGAAAAATGAATTCTGAGAAAAAAAATCTGAATAACCTATTCATGGGAGTGTAAGAGGTAAAACTTTTTGTATAAAGTTTCAAATACATTATTTACTCTGAATATATTAAAAATATATAAGGATTGAAATCTAGAGATCTGATAACTAACATATATTATTTACAGTTTCTATAAAATTTTAAAATTGTCTTAGTGTTTTTGTCAAAATTGTTTAAGAGTTTTTGTCAAAAAATTGCCTAAGTTTAGTATTTTTCTTAATTAATATTTTTAATTTTTTTATTCATTCCTGAGAAATCCGTAATCAATAATTATAAATAATATTTCAGGTTTTTCTAAAACACAAGAGTCTAAAAGTAACGCGACTTTATAGTTTTTATAGAGTTTTATGTTATTTTCCAAGTTTGAATAAAACGACTAAAAACTCCCTGTCTATTATCCGCCCTTCAGAAGTTGATGTATGGTATCACTAAAGTATATTAGGACATCGTACAAAGGGAAATCGAAAAAAATATATCGTCCCCCGAGTCGAAGAATAATTCTGAAAAGCTAAAAGTTTTCATCGTGGGTGTAATTTGGCTATTTGGGCATTCATCGCCTTAACAAACCTACTATACCGGGAGAGGAGAAAAGTTTTTATATAAACCGAACAAAGAATCGGAATAATTATTTTGTTCGTTCATTGTAGAAAGAATAGATGTCTGTCTTTTAATAGGCGATTTGGTTTGAATGAACTCGTATATAGGGTAGAAAAGGGCTTGAAGTTTGCAGGTAAAAAGGTCCAATACCATTATCTCAAAAACGAGTAAACTGTAGAGTTTTTTAACAATATTATTTTAAAGTAAAAAGCAAAAAATATGTACCAAAGCAGCACCTTAATTTTGCTCAAAGCTCAAAATCTAACCAGTTGCCTTTTTCCTAGCTATAAAGACTATTATCTCAATTAATAATCATTTGATTAATATTTTCTACAAATTCACTCTCTGCTAATTTTCTCCACATGTATGCATTGTGTACAAACAATACCTCGACCTACACCTCCTCATTCTAGTCTAGACTTTGTATCCTGATAATTCGCGAAGGATCTTTTTAACGTGGGCAGATCCTGAGCGTGGGCGTCAAAGGGCACTCAAGCAAATAGCTTCGAATCCTTCACTTCAATTGTGACGCTAAAATATCATAGCTGACGTGATTAAGACTAGATTTATAAATAGAAGCTATAGTGGATATAAATAACTCAATCGAAATCTGAGTAACGTTTTCATTCGAAAGATGTAATTGTAATTAGAATTGTAGATTGACGATGTGGACGTATTTTGAGTCACGTGGGAGTACATTGAAATTCTATTGATTAGTAAGGTATTTATAGCAAAATTGTAATTTTTCAATGCTTTTCTCGTAAATGGAAATTTTATATTTAAATCTCATCCACGGTTTCCATATAATCTAGAATAAGAAAAATAGGCTGCAAAATGAGAAAAACTATTGTTTTTTAACGTTATTATGATTTAAGTTATTTATTTTTTATAAAAAAAGAATAAAAATTAGAATTTTAGAAATATTGGTAAATTTGAATATAAAACTAATGTTTTTCTCCTAGAGACATCTATTTTTCAACTGGGCCCTATTTCTTCTCTTTCCTATTTGATATTTTGTGACTCATCTAGTTGACCTTGATAGAAAATTCAGATTCCGACGATCGTTGGTGAGGCAGCATAATGAACGACTTGTAACGGATAATACATAATGCTAATTTAGGTCTCCATATTTTAGATTTTAAATTATAACACATTGATGATGAGACAAACCTAGCCTCGAATCGTTTGTAAAATTATTATTTAATAAATTCGTGCAAAAAAGAGTGTTGTTCATTTATATTTCTAAATTAATATCTATGTATCCACTCAGAATACATTTGTTATAATACTAATGTGTTAACAACAGGGGCGTAGCAAACGGCGTTGGGGTCTATGAGGCTCTCAACAAGAATAAGCAGAAATCGATAAATACATATCTCAAAATTAATTGACTTTACTAATTTTATGTTCTTGTGAACTATAATAACAATGTGTGTCAAGTTTCATTAAATTCACAAAAAAAAACGTTTTTGAGAACATACTATTTCTTTAAATAGTATTGCACACGGAGCCATCAACTTTGCATATCTCGAGACACAATTGAATTTACCAACTTTATTTTTTTGTCAAACTTTCATTAAATTTACCTAAGTTTACAATACAGCATCACCAAAATATATCCAAATGACTTTCTTTGCTCTCGATCAAATCAGTTATGTGCACAGTAAGACAACAGAGCAAGCTTTTCATATCACAAATGTGGAACATATTTTTCTATTAACTGATACCCCCAATAATGAGTATATTTACTACCCTATCTTAGAATTATTCAAAACATTCATCTCGGCAGTATATTAAGCTAACTCTCTGCGAAATATTTCACAGAATATGGTTTCACGCAAGAATTCGAGCGCCTCGGAACCCCTTCGTCCATTTCATTCCCATAACAAGGAGTCACTCATGCGAACAGACGCAGAACGTAGTCCGTCGCGGTTTAAAGTTATTCCAATTCAATGTATTTATATTTTTATTTAAATTCTTTGTTACTCATGACAGATCACAACTAGCCAAGCTTGTAATCGAATTTGATACGTGTGTCAGGAAGATGTACTGGGATATATGATATGGATTTGTTAATTAATTAACACGCGATCATAAGATATAGAGTTGAGATGCATGATCGACTAAGGTGATTAGTTATGATTTCAACTTTGGGGGCTAGTTGTAATATCTACCGGATCTAGTAGCAATGACTGAAAAATGACATTTTTGCTAATTTTTAAGTAGCTCTGACAATATTGAATAAGCGATTTACATGTCCAATCGTCTGTAACTACTTACTCCTGTTACAATAAACCCCTAGCGCCCCTACTCATATTTAGAATAACTCAAGATAAAACTGCACCATTAACAAATCAGTACTCAATGTGTATAAAAATAAATGTTTCCAAAACTAAATTATCATAAGTCTTGAAAAAAGGGTAAAACATGCTAATGTATTATATTTATTTCCAGATGTCATGTCAGCCCGTCCAGGTGGAAACGCGCCATACTACGGCCGAAAAATAGGAAGATTAGTTGAATTCGCCCACGGAATTAAAGGAACGGCCTACGCCGTCGATGACACGACACTGTTCGTTAGAGGATTCGCCTACGACGGCACCGGCCCGGACGCCTACTTCTGGGTGGGCAACTCGCCCAGGCCGTCGCCAGAAGGTTACATTATTCCCTACCCGGAAGAATATGTGGGACGGTGAGCTTTGAGCTTTGAGCTTTGCAATTTAATTGTATTATACTAACAGTTTGTGGTAGTTTTTGCACTAGTACAATGAGCAAACTTTATGAGATTAGTTTGTTTTGTAGCGTTATTATCACTATACAAGATAGCTAAATAAATCATTTTGTTTGCTGTATAATTAAACCTATGAATTAGTATACGTTAGCACACGCGCGAAGATATTTATCAAGAGTTATATGTATTAAATGGATACATTTTATTTGTGGCAGAAAAATTAGTGAGATTGTTATATTTTATTTAAATATAATATAATTTAAATTTAATACTTTTATATGAGTAAAATATAATATTTTCTATAGAAAATTCTATTTCAAAATATAATAAAGTTTGAATTTACATTTTTAATTTTTTGTATTTATAAGATCTTCAATTTTTGTTAGAGCTTTTATGTTAAGGCTTGCCCAAATCTCATAATCAGAAAAATCTGGCAGAATTTTTATAATATATTGATTAAATCAATATTCATTACTACAAATTTAATATTTTCATATTATGGATATGAGTAATTTATTTTTAATATTTATTTAATAAAGAATGCGATCAATATTAAGCTTATAAAATTTTCGAAGAAGAAGGTTCTGTTATCGTTATAAAATACGATTTTCCAATGATATGCTTTTTTGACGTTTAAAGTCATTCTAAACCGTTTGACACAAAAATTGGAAATTGTATTTATGTGAATGTATGAGACCCAAAATTTGACTTATCGTCGACGATTTATCAAAAACTGCTGTACCGATTTAAAAAAAATTAAAAATCTCCGATGTATTTTGATTAAGTTTTGCGTTTATTTAATTTCACGAAAGCATTGGTCGAGTCGTTTCTTAAAAATTATCAGAAAAATGCAAAGAATTTCATTCAAATATGAGCAAAAATTCTTGAACAGATTTTAAAAAATTAAAAATTGTTTGAAATAACCTGTTGCGCCGAAACCAACATCCTAGAATTATATGTATGTTTGGATTACAAATTCAAAATTTTTTTAACCTAATTTTAAAATTATTTACACATATCAGAAAATTTTTGGGCAACAATCTTTAATGCAAATTCCAATTAGTATCAATTTTGATGAAACTGTTGAAAAACTCTATAGAAGTCATCGCAACCATTGGTTTTGTATTAATTTGGTGAAATCATTGAAATAATTGTAATATTTCATATAGTACTTTTTTTGTCAAATATAAAATTTCATTTACTACTACGCTTGTAGAAATCGATGTTATAATAAAATTATTTTACCAAAATTTTGGTGCCAAAAGTATGGTTTCCTTAATATATTTCCAAATCTAAATGGTACATTTGTAATTCGCTTGCCATATCAAATTTAACACGTTTTGACGAGTAAGTGGAATTTTTGTACCTATCCATTAGCAAAATGTAATTTCGTCTCCCTCATCTTTTGACGTCTTTTGTAATTATCAAACGACATCGACATGGTGGGTGCCTTGTGACATGACAATCCATCACATCAAGAAATAATTTGGGTTGGCGGCGCCTCTAATATGTTTGGAATGGTAGATAGATTCGTATGTACCGAAAATACTAAATTAAACAAAAATTTTATAAATAAATCAAATATTTGAAAGTTAATTCTTTGGCAATATTTTTGTAATTGAAATTACATATTTCATTTAAAAAAACGATTTTAAATTAAAATAGTGCTTACTGCACATGCACTCTATATGCAATTAAACAGTTCATTGATTATATCAAATTGGAAATCAAATTGTATCTCGATTGACTATTGAAATAAATAAATTTGAAATTTAATTAATTTTCATAAAATGCACTAGAACGGTTTGTATCCGATATTTTCGGATTTGTTAATTAAAATTTGGATTTGTTAATTAAAATATATATTAAAATGCAATAGAAGGTTGTTTTAGAGAGAACGTATTACTGACTGATTACTTCAGAATATTTGGATGAATTTTTTACATATATATATTGGTAATGATATGCTATTTTAAAATCTACTATAGTCCAAAAATGTCCTTAGGATATATGCATTTTTTATGCATGAAATATAAATATTTCTTGTAGCATTTTCACTTGATGCAAATTACAAACTAATAAAACGTCATTATATTTGCTAAATAGAAATAAATTAAAATTAATCAATTAAACAAGGCAACATAGTTTTTTATAAAATAATATATCAGTAAAAAACTAGTAACTGATTATTGGCTGATCAACGATGAGTGTTTTAATAGAGATTAATTAAAAGTATGTAATTATAAAAACCTGGTTTGGTATGTGAACAAAAAACTATTGCTAATTATAATATTTATTGTAAAGGTAATTATACGAGTACTTGTTATGTATATGTATGATTACAGAAATATAGGGAAAGTCTGCAACTATCGATAGCAAAATATGAGTATCATTTTGGACTTAAATTAGATACCAAAGAGATCGACCTGGAAAAGTTTTGCAAGTTGTACAATAATTAATATCAATTTAGCTCTCTCGTTTTTACAAATTTATCTATACCTGCCGGAACCAAAACTCAATATACAATGCTTAACTTTTTTAATTTATTTTATTAATTTCTAAATATCTCAAATCCTTATTAATTTCTAAATTCGCAAATTTTTATTAATTTCTAGGCTTATTGGATTTGAACTGTTAGATGTTAAATTCACGTCTACAATCTAATCTTGTTTGATTTAAGATTTCACCATCTCACCATTATTCTGCAATCGACGTGTACCGAATATTTTTGAGCATCGGACAAATATTTGCATACATCAACTTTGGAGTGATTTTATATTTATTATTCGCTTTTAAGAATCGTAATACGGACCCTGTATTATGGCAGTGTACGTGTTTACTGGTATTTTGCGAGGCATTACAATTAAGTCATCAGCAATTTGCAATTTGCTGATGCTGATGTGTCATCCATCCCTTCGAATTATTTTGGTGACGAGGACGGGGGCATTTATTTCGTCGTTAATGGCGAGAATGTTTGCGAGGGTGGAATTGATATGAAATATTTTATGGTGTGTTATATTATAATTATTGCAAATAATGGTTTAATACTAGCAATTATAGTAAACCATCAACGGAGAATGAATAATGGTGATAATAATGCTAAGGACGAAATAAGTCAAATCAAGAATTGATTGAGGAAAGACATAAACACCTAGTAACAAATTATTATCAGTTTTCACAATAAGATTTATATTTTGCTTTTATGCAATTTATTTTTGTTGCAAGCTTTCTGAATAACTTTTATGATACTCAATCTAATATACATTCCTGAAAAAAATTAGAATAATAAAAATTCTCGTCGTTGGGAAATTATGAGCTTTTGAGTGCAGTCTAGAGCTTTGGTGACCGTTTTGCAGTTATTGTGGTTAACTTGTATTAATTTTGTTCATTTAAACTTTAGAATCATTACCTTATATAACATTTCTAGAACCAGAGTAAAAAACACCACTGTTTCTCTAAGTTTACAAAAATTAGGACCTTTTTGTTGAACTATGAATTTAATTTTTTTAGAACCTTTGAGAGGCCCTCCTTTGAAAAAATGTACCAAAGTATATTGGCAAGTTTCATAAAAATTTGGTAAAATAATTGTCATATATTATTGAAAATTTTTGAGTAAAAATATGATAATATTTAATTAACTATGAGGCTCCATTAAGAGTGATTACTAACTCTAAAACTCT
Organism: Ctenocephalides felis; assembly: GCF_003426905.1. Taxonomy (NCBI): domain Eukaryota; kingdom Metazoa; phylum Arthropoda; class Insecta; order Siphonaptera; family Pulicidae; genus Ctenocephalides; species Ctenocephalides felis. The sequence continues at coordinate 19,297,332 of NW_020537758.1, read as the reverse complement.
AACTTAAACTTCAATTTATCATATTCAATTAAAGAATGCATTTATCAATGGCGATTTTTTCCTATAATCATTCGCAATTAGATAATTTCATATCTGAGACTTCTAGCAAAATTATCTGTAATTAGACATTGTCTTATACTTTAATTAACCAAATGACAGTGTGTCTAAAGTTTGAATGATGTATGGCTCCGTAATGGAAACTTGCAAGTTTATTAAGAAGACTAATAGATCCATTATGACTTTGTGAACATTAGGAATATATATATATATATATATATATATATATATATATATATATATATATATATATATATTATATATATATATATATACATATATATGAAGAGCTAATTTTCATAATTGTGGATAGTTCATTAATTTAATAAAGTAATCGGTAATAATATTTTTCAGTTAGGCCATCTGGTATTTCACAATATATGTAATTTTCATTAATTTAATATTTATTTTCACAACTAGTATTTATTTATTTATATATAAACATAAGACACTAAAATGATTACTTTATAAGTATACTATTTAAACAATCAGATGGTATTCAATATAGTAAAAATAAGGTAGAAGAAAGGATGAATATAAAAAAAAATCATACAACTTGTAGAACATGAAGGAGGAAAGGTGAAAAATTAGGGTTACATGGCAATTTAGTCAACCGAATCAATTTGAGAAAATAGTAGCATTATGATAAAATGTAATATCTTAATAGCAAATTAATTTAAAATTTCGAAAACCTAAAAGCACCATAACTATACAATCACACTGCAAAATTATCAGAAAATGATTAAGAAGGCAGAAATTTCAAGTTTGATTAACTACCATCATCACTTATAGATAGATAGATCACTTAGTAATAAAATAAGTAATTTTGAAAACATGAATGTTCCCCAGCACCATGACGAAACTGCAAAATAATCAGAAAATAGTTAAGTGAACAAAAATTTTAAGTCCAACAGTTACCTGTTTAGCTTCCAGACCATAATTTAATGGATAATTTTGTTTATATTCCAAAATATTTTTTTGAAAAATTTTGATTGACTACCATCATCACTTGTAGATAGATAGAGCACTTATAGATCTATGAGAAAGCAATCAAGAACAGTGAGATATAATTCCAGCACCAGAAATCTTGGTAATAGCAGAAACGACTGGTAACAGTTGAAAAATCAAATAACTCGACAAAAAAATCTCTAATATGTAGCAGTTTATTTATCTAAATTGGTGCAAAAGTAACCCAGAAAAAAAATTTCTATCAAAACTCAAAACAAGCTTAACGATTATTTCGCATATTCTTACTTTGTTCGATATCAACTGAGCAAACCACAATATGCATGAAAATTTCTATCTATTTTATTTTCTTCAACTACAAGTATGATATTCTAGTACGGTTGTAACAATTCACCAAATACATGAATGGAATTCTTAAAATTGATAAGAAAAACCAATAAGTCCTAATGCAAAAGGGTCAACCCTTAACATCGAGTTTAGGTTCTCCTATACAAGTTTTATAACGATATCGTAAAATACCCAAACCGGCAACATAATATAAAGATAGTGTTTAGTATCGGAATACGGTAGGTATATTAATGTACAGAGTCCATTACTACTCCCAACTCCCAATTTTCTGACTCCAACCCGGGCGCCCACCCGGACGTAGTAGGCGACACGGTCGGATTATCGATGTATTGTCTATCGAGCGATTTAATCCTGCAAAATGAATCCCGTTAAAAGGGTTTCGATACACCCTGCCCCGGGGGCGACAATATTATAGATAGACAGAGGGCCAGGTTATTGTTTATTAAAATTGATTAGATATAATCAGATGATTTAAGTTCTACAATTTAATTGAAAATATATCGATAACAGAGAGAAACTAGCATCGAGCCCTAAGGCAAATTACAGGAACTTCTAGTTTAATTTTGAAAATTCGTCAAAAAATAATAATTATCGGAAATCAAATAAATCGCCGATTATAAAATATTTATTCTTCAATACAGACTATCGGAAATTAAATAAATTGCCGATTATAAAATATTTATTCTTTAATACAGTGATACATTTTATAAATTTATCTGAACAAAATTTTACATTGCCAAAACGAATGATCCAACAAAACTCAACGTCAATTATTATTTTTTTTCCTCGCTTACTAAAATTGACGCGACCTGCCAATCTCCCACATAATTAATAACTAATTATTATAGTTTTTTTGGCATTTGTCAAAATTAGATCTATCATCGATGTTTGCTCAAAAATGCCTGAACCGATTTCAGAAATTTAAAAGTCATTTGATGCATCTCAATGAGGACTATCGTTTGTCAGTTTTATGCGATGATCTGCTCAGCCATTTTTTTGTATTTTGGAAAAAAGTGTTAAACTTCTTGCCCACATTTAAACTCATACTGCTAAATCGATTTCAAAAAATCAAAAACTGTTCGAAAGATATCAATTGGGAATGATACTGATCAGTTTTAGGTAAAAATGTACCGAGTCGTTCTCTTGTAATTAACTGTTGAAAAAAACAATTTAAGCCGATTTTCATGGAACTTTTTTTGGCTAAATATATCATGGTCTTAAAGAACTTACTGAAATATTATGGCCTTACGACAAGTAGTTTAATTTTACAAATTCATTAAAGTTTGAGAAAATGAGTAGTTTTTTTAACGTTTATTAAAATTAAAATTAGACCATTGACTTGGTATAACGACAGAGTACTTGGTCTTAATGAACAGACTAAACCATTAAAGTTCTACGGAAACTGGTTCAATTATAAAAATCATTGATTTTTAAAAATTTGCTTTTAGAAAATACTCCGGGTTTACGTGATCGTTCGTTTTCAATTATGTGTAATAAATCCACTCGGAATACTTTTAGTTAATCATATTTTTTTTTTTATTGATTAATCGATTATTTATACAAATCGGGAAGTTCACGTAACTTGCCTCAATGCAAAATAACAATTCCAACTAGTTACTTTTTTTATTGTATCTCCAGAAAAGCTGAACCCGTCTTTCCAAAAATTTCATCAGTTGTTCATTTCGTCAATACAATTAAAATATTTTTTTGACGCTCCGTTTTCTCAAAAAACTAAAATACCATTTTTGGCATTTTTTGCCCCGTATCTGAAATTGAATGTGTTTTGAATCATTCAAATCGGTTGAGTAGTGTTCTTGAAATCGTTGACAAAAATCTTCCCAAAAACTTCATCAGTTGTTCATTTCGTCAATACCATTTAAAAATAAAAATAAAATACCATTTTTGACATTTTTGGCATTTTTTGCCCCGTATCTGAAATCGAATGTGTTTTGAATCATTCCAATCGTTTGATCTATGTTATTGTATTGAAAATAGTCGACAAAATATTATTTCTGCACATACATACATACACACACGCACGCACGCACATACATCCATTTTTTCTAAGGTATGCCAAAATGTTCAGAAACCGCTGAAACGTAAAGGTATGCACAAATTTTGATTTTCGATTTTTTATCGAATACTATAATTTACCCTATAGGAAGTTAATAAAAAGAAAAAGGATAAGAAAATATGTAAAAATTAAGAATGATTAGTTATGGAATATTTATTTACGAAATCTTCTCTCATCAAACTTTCAAATATTCAACTCATAGATTTATTTAGCATAGACACTTCTCTCTTATAATATGATTTTTTAAATTAATTCTCAATATTTTTACATCAGCTATCCAATTATTAAATGCGTTTACCCTTTTCTGGTATCGCTTATTCAGTGCTTTGGTTCATAATAAGGTACGACGATTCTACGGATAGGCCACCCTTCAATTCCCTTTTAGCAAAACATATCAAATGAATACAGAAAGCTAAACGATAATGACTCTAATAGACATATAAATCCATACTTTGCATTTATTCAATTTGCAATTTATAAAATTAAACAAAATTGGAAAGGAATCTGAAATTCTTGAAATTGTGACAAGAAGGACAAGGGAGGAAATCAGTTTTCTGTCTACCTGCATCAGAAATATTAATACAGGGTAATAAGAGACTCTTTTTTGTTGGATTTTTATTTTATTTATTTAAGCTTAAAACCATAAAAAAATCATAGGACTGATATTGATTGATAAAGCTATTAAAATTAAATTAAATGTTATATATTTAAAAGCAATTGTATGACATTATATTGGAGATTTGTCTACATATAAACATTTTGTATATATATTTTTTAATTAATAGAAACTATATAAATAAATAAACAATTTTAATAAAATTGTACCAAAAATTATTTTGTTTTAGTAAAAAAATTATTATTAAAAATTATTAATTAATTAAAAAAAATCAATCTTCAGTCTATTAGTATTAGTAGTAGGGAAGCTTGTGGCTATCTATAACAGGGGTAACTAGTAATAAAGGTTTTTCAGAAAGAATTAAAACAATATTAAATTATTTTGTGTGTCTTGATTGAACATGTAAACCGTCCTACATAATATTGTATTCATAGCTTCTATTTTTCATCTCATAAAACTGAACTGTGCAGGTCCGTCATTTTCGATAGTTAATATAAAATTGATTTTGTATAAAATTTAGGTTTGCTTATAAAATAACGGTGAAACACCAAATTTTCTATGAATAAATCACTACATACTGTTTTTTAAAAATAAAGCTTTTTATGACAAAATTTTGCAGCAGTTTTGATTTCATGAATATGAATTTCTATGAATATTCGAAATAATCGACTTGTTGAGTTTAAAAATTATATTTCTACTATTTGAAGAACGTCAGATCCAGCACATAAATTTTATTTCTATATGTAAAAAATTTTTGATGCATTTAAAATAATGTTCACATATATTCTCCATTATATCTATTAATGACAATATCAATAATTCAAAGTATATGCAGACAGATCAGAAAAACCGTTAATTGTAATTAAAATAAAAAAACATCATTAAAAACCAATTACCGTCAAAGATCCATCTGGCAATTATTCTCATGCTTTGTACAAAAGGTCAAATGATCAAATATACAAAGGCTGCAATACTTAAAGAAAAAAGTAACAATCACGCACTTTGATAAAATTGCTCAGGTTTTGCGAAATGGACAGTAGATATATGAAATGTCAAAATAATTAATATCGTATTAGATAAAAATTAAAATGTGCATAAATTCTATGGTTTTGTATTTAAGTAGTAGGCTTGAGCATGTTTGAAACTTTCATTTATATTAAGTAACCATACTTTTTTGATTAAATGCAATTATGATTACGACATGTATATATATATATATATATAATTATGAAAAAATCTCGAAATGTAACAATATCATCAGGCACAAGTTAAAGTTGCTCCCACTTTTGGCATTTCTTGAAGCTACTGATATCACTAAAATCATTTATTCTCCACTTGTGATTCCTGGTTCCTACTTATTCGGCCTTTATTACGTAAAAACTAAATTTAAAAAAAATTACTTTACCCTGAAAAACTTTATTTCCATCTTATTTCCAGTTCCAAAGTTGCATCTAGATTTGACAGATGCGTGTTTATTACTCTGTCTATTTAATCCTTGCAAATGAATCGTTCTAAAGGGTTTTTTTGTATTGCTACCCTCTTCTTCTATCAGGATCCTCTTGGGCCCTAAGGGTGCATAATAATGAGATGGAAACGGAGATACCGTGAAATCAGTAACATCAAAGTAATACAATCACAAAACCTCACATGGAGGAGTAGTTTATTAGATCATCAGAAAAACAGGCAATAAGTCACTGAAAAGGGATAGATTTCTTTTGAAATTTTTATGTTATTAGAGAGAAGAATAAATAATATCAGAGAATTTTGTTTTGTCTTGACTGGTCTTGATTTAGTTTAGGACCAAGGCATGTAAACTATAGCATCTAATTGTAACTAGTGGTGTATGGTATCGTGCCTTAAGGCAAATTGGTAAAACTTCCCATACCGTAACAAAATGTTTGCTTTTGCCAAAAATTAATCACCACTTCTGCCAATCATTACAAATTGAATGCTTTTTGAATCATTCAAATCGGATACTCCGTTCTCTCAAAAACTCGATTTCTATCTCCTGCACTCTTTGTCCATATCTCCGTAAGGCTTAGACCTGCCTTTGCCAAAAACTAATCAGCACATCTCTCTATCAATTGGAATTGAATGTTTCATGAAAATTTGCGGACACACAAATCACACACACACATCCATTTTTTCTGAGATATGCCAAAATGTTCAAAAACCTCTGAAACGTGAAGATATGCAAAAATTTTCATTTTTATTTTTCGGCCCATTAATATAACTTACCCTACGGGATATTAATATCCTCTAGAATTTTGACTTTGTAACAGCAAAATTTTAGACAAGGACATTTTTATATCAAGCAGTACTGATAACAGTTTTTACTTGAATCTATAGATGCAAACTATGATTTTTAGCAGTGCATTTTGGGCCATTACTCACGAAAAGAGAGGTCTTATAAAATCAATTTAAAAAATCAATGCAATACTATTTTAAAATTAGATAAAAATAATTTAATAACGATTTTTTTTGTTTCGTTTTCCTTTAGTAAAGCTTTGTATTTTTCCATCTACATTTTCATTTTCATTTCCCAGCAGAAAATGAATTGATTCGTCTTCGCTTTGCTGATAAGAGTTTCAATTTAGAATTGACTACTGATGTATTAAATCAAATTAAATAATAGACCAAGTTTTAAATTAAATGATAATTACAATACTAAAATAAAATGGGGTGTTCGTGACTCTACTGTAATTTCTTGTGGTTTCGTAGCCCGAATATGTTCAAGTGTAAATCACCTTTTGAGAAATTGCTGCAATATTACAATTATAAAAGACAATTGTTTTATTTTTGAAGGTATTTATAATTAAATAAAATATAAATACTAGATAAAAAACAATAAAATGTCTTTTGTTACCTTTTATGAAGATAATAAACCTGAAAGTAAGCTTTGTTCTCAACAGTTTATGGAACACCTGGTTCTGATTTTTGTTCCATAAAAAATACGTCAGAGTTTAATTTATTGAAATATTTCATATATTTGTAAAGAAAAAATACGATATGATGTTACAACATCATGTTACCCACACCCTCAAAAGAAAAATACAGTTGAAAAATTATTTTATATATATATTTCTTGGTTACTTGTTGAATTTTTTTTGAATATTAAATTTTGAATATTGGTAATTTGGTGAAACGCAACACCTATACTTATCATAGTAAAATTTATTGGATACTGCGAAATATATGTATATAATCATATATTTCAACTGCAATAAAATTTACAGTTACTTAGTCAATTAAATTAACACTAACCGTTCTAAATTATTACTCCATTAGCAAAATGCACGGTTTATATGTGCAATAAAAGTTTTCATCTATATTTTCTCGTTATAAATCGTCCGAATAAATGTTATTCATTGAAATGCAAATGCAGCGGTGTAATACATGCAGGACGGGTGCAAGCTATTAAATAGACAATGCACCCCATAATGGATGGGGATGTGCGCAACTTGGAGCTACATTTTATAATTAATTTTGTTTTTCAAACTTTTGTAAAGAAATAAATTAAATGACAGAGAAGACTGGACGGTAATTGTAACATACGAAAATAATAAAATGTAATTAGTTGACATCTAGCAAATATAATGACAAAGGTAAATAGACCGTAAACCATATATTTTAATTTAATTTTTTTTTTAATATTTCAGGGAACCTCCAGTTCTCAGAGCTTACAATAATACTGATATAATCCTGAGGCTGCCAATGGGCAAAAGAATCAGGGATATACGCTGGTTATCAGTTTGGTGCAGGAGATTTACGGTAAGCCATAATGACTAAACAAAAACTAGCTGTAAGTGGAATTCTGTCTTAAGGCAATTAGGGCATCGTACCTTAAGGCAAATTGCTGGAACTTCCCGTACCGCAATTAAAAATTCGACTAATTAAAAATAATCAATAATAATAATCAATAAAACTTGATCAATGATTTGAAACTTTTAATAGAATTTCGAACCATATTAAATCATTCTATCTTAAATCATTTATTTTGAAATATTTTGGAAATTCTGAAGCAATCGTACTGTTTTAAGTGCATAAAGACAAAATATCAAAACGCGTAAGCGCCGCGTCGCCTTCTAACGCGTAAACATTGGTACGGAACCCATAGGAATGTAAACAAAGTTTAAACTTATTGTTAAAATCTTTATAAAATATCTGATAATTTGATGTGCATATGTCTAATGTTCATTTTTTAACGCCAAATGGCATTACTTTTTACTACTTTTATTGTTATTATTATTACGCTGACCTAGGCAAAAATTTAACCAGTTCTTCATTTCGTCAATACAAGTAAAATGCTTCTTGAATTATCCAAATCGGACGCTCCGTTATCTCAAAAATTAAAATACTCCGAACCTGCCTTTGCCAAAAACTTATCAGCACGTCTCCTTATCTGTAGAAATCGAATGTTTTTTAAATTATTCGAATCGGTTGATCCCTGTTCGCGAAATGGTCGACGAAAATACGTCATTTTTTTCTAAGATATGCCAAAATGTTCAGAAACCTTTAAACGTTTTTTTTTGCGATTACTATAATTTACCCTTAAAGTAAAATTAAAGGAAGTTAAAATTATAATATAATATTATGAAAAAAATCGTTTACATCAAATCCGATTATGAGACCAAAATAAAATCATTATTATCAAATTTTTTATATAGAAGTTCATTCATTCATTGTCATAAATTTTGAAAGGCTTCACTTCCTCGATATTATACCCAATCAAAGCATTGTCATTCGCCAAAATCTGTCGATCAAATACAAAATCCTGAATAGATTTGCTCTATTTTTGGGACATAAAATCAGCAATATTAATCGCCTTTACGTAGTAATTGAATTGAATACTAAATTCCTAAATGGATATTATATTAAGCGGTAATAATATTGTGTAAACATATTTTGGCTAAAGCAAATAAAGCAGTATGAACTTATCATTTGATCACTAAAATAAACACGCAATAGCTATATAGGTGGGTACACATTATATTATATTATGTCTGTGTTTATGTCAAGTAAACAGAATTTCAATTTGCCATAAAGCATGATATATCAGAGAATATCAAATATATATATATATATATATATATATATATATATGATGGTGGATATGGATTAGTTATGAAATATCAAAGACAAACATAAGATTTATGCATATGTGAATATCTGCATATGGTTGCACAATATGTCTAAACACTAAAGTAATAACATAATATTTTAATAATAAAAAAATAATAACATTTCGAACAGTTTTAGTATATATTATATATCTAAATATATAATGAAAAAACAATTTGATACTAATTAAAAAATATCCAAAAATTTTCTGCAACAGAAGTAATTTTTAATTTTGGTAATTAAAACTTATAAATACGTAGGTTAAGCTCTATGAATAGTTAAAGTGTTTCAGACCTAAATATAAAATTAAATAATTTATTATTCACTAAAATAATTAATAATAATATTTTTGCCTAACATGAGTTATTATATCAATTATTAATCAATATAGAAAAAACACCTGAAGGATAATTAATCTTGTTCTACTAATTGCTTGTAAATGGTTTAAGAAGCTCTTAAAATGCACGAGCATTCAACAAGTTAGATCCTAATTTCTGGTGGTATCATGTTATTGAAAATGAATAGAGGATATTAGGAAATTAATTCAAATTATTGAGAAAATCAATTTTAATGTTTTATTTCTGGTAGGATAACATTATTAAAAATGAATAGAGAAACATTTAAGAAAAATGATTCAAAGGTTTCATGTTTTACTTATTTTTTTAGTATGAAACTTACAACTATTGTACCATTTCACAATCTTAATGATTAATTGCTAATTATAATAATCACTTGTATAATGTTTAAGAAGCTCTTAAAATGCACGAGCATTCAACAAGTTAGATCTTAATTTCTGGTGGTATAATGTTATTGAAAATGAATAGAGAATATTAAGAAATTAATTCAAATTATTGAAAAAATCAATTTTAATGTTATTCATCTGGTAGGATAATATTATTAGAAATGAATAGAGAAACATTTAAAAAAAACAATTTAAAGGTTTCATTTTTTACTTTACTATTTACTTTACTATTGTCCCATTTCACAATTCTAATTAAATGCATGAAGTTTTGATGATATTTTCCAAGACACTTTGTTAAAGAAGGCTTTTGAAAAACGATTAATTTTGGAAATTTTAAGTTCATAGTTTACCAATAGTTTTAATTCCAGAAACCTTTAAACAATTTTGCCATTAATTTTAACTGTGGTCCTAGAAATGATATTTGGTATTATGGTCCCAATGTTTAAATGTGGAAAAATGAGAAAAAATAACTACATTAACCCCAAAATAGCTACTGTTTGATTAAAGTTCCAGTTTAATAAAAAGCTCATAATTCTGGAACTACACGGATTTTTTTCTCTTAGTTTTTTTTTGCATAATGATTAAAATCAACTTTTCCACCCCGTTTTTAGGGGTTTTAGATTCAAAGTTTGAATGTGAAAAATTCAAAAAATAGCTACAATAACTGAAAAATAATAACAGTTTGACGAAGCTCTAGGTTTAATCAAGAGCTCATAATTTCAAAACTGTATGGATTTTTTTTCTCCTAATTTTTTTGCACAATTGTTAAAAACAACCCTGCGATTCCGTTTTTAGGGGTTGCAGTTTCAATGATTAATGTGAAAATTTTTAAAAAATTTACTACAATAACGGAAAAAAATACAGTTTGTCCAAAGACCAGGTCTAATAAAGAGTTCATGATTTTTGAACTGCATGGATTTTTTTATCGATTTTTTTTGCATGATAGTTATAATCGACCCAGTTTTCAGGGGTTACATTTCCAAATTTCAAATGTAGAAAATGATAAAAATTAACTACATTATACAAAAAATAGTCACAGTTCGACCAAAGCCCTAAGTATAATCAAAAGCTCAAAATTTTGAAATTGCATGAGATATTTTTTTCTAATTATTTTCCATGATAGTTATAATCAACCCTGTCTCCCCGCATGGGCTTGACGTTGAGTTTCAGGACACCCTATATATATATATATATATATATATATATATATATATATATATATATATATATATCTGTGTGTGTGTTTGTGTGTGTGTATGTGTGTTATATTTTATCGCTTAAAACGTTATTATAACTTCGTCATAATCTTGGATGTCACGTAAAGCGATCGGCAATCTTGTATCTAAACGCGTCGGACTTTTCAGTCCGGATGAATCCGGCTGTACAAATACTCTCAATCAAATCGAATACGAGACACGTTTTCCATGATTTTCCACGATTTTCTATCTTTTATTCAATACGGGTTACGATGTGTGTAAAACAAGGACAGTTGTAAAACGATATTCGAAAGAACTCATTCAGTTGGTTCTGCAATTCTTGATATCGACCCGGAGTTTGCCGGATTATGTGCGCAGAATCGTAAACTAAATATGTATATAAATGTATAAATGTACAATACACATATATATTACTAAATACACATCTGTAAACCTAAGACCCAGGCTCAGATTTAAGTGCAAAATAAACTACAATTTACCATTTTAATTGCTTTTCCACGAATCGATCGATTTATGTGACACTTGTAAATAAATTATAGGATTGCCACACGTCGGGAAAAAATTAAACACAATTAGGTACTAAATAACATTTTAATTATTATAATAATGATAATATTAATACTGCGGGTATTAAAGACCTGGTGGCAATGTAGTAAAAACTTGATAATTGAAATAATAAAGATCATACAATTTCATGGGCTCTTGTTACCCAATGTGATTTAAGAACATTTCCAGCACCAATTAATATTTTATTATATATATATATATATATATATATCATGTATGATTTTATATATATATATATATATATATATATATATTACAAAACTCATTTAAGTTTTTGCAAAAACAATTAAGAGAAAAAATGAAAATTGGAAAAAATAGTAATGAACATATCAAGTATTTAATTTTTACTAATTTTTCTACTGTTTAAAAAATCTGAAATTCTATATTCAGACACATTTTTTTCATAAAAAATACTACTATTTTGTAGCTGGTTCTGATTTTTTAATTGACCAATAAAGCATAGTAATAACAATGAGAGGAATAAACTAAAAAAAATAATATAACAAAAATCATTGGATAAATATGAGTCTAAAAAATGCATTTTGGATATTATATTTGACCTCTTATAACAGAATAACGTAATTATACTCTATGAAGATATAATATTTTACTGAAATCTTTTAGTTTTCATATATACACTTTCTATATGCAATAACAATTCATAACTACGATGCAATTACAATTCTTGCAGATTTAAAAAAAAATAAAGAAAAATTATATTTTTAATAGCCAGTTCTCACATTTTGTAATCCACCCCTAAAATAGAGCCTTTGAAAAAGAGAATTAGCCTACCACAAAAATATTATCATTTTGTATATATTTTTTTTAATTAGGAAGTCCAGACGTATAAATTATCAAATATGTAGGTTCTAACAAACTAAATATGTAGGTTCTAACTTTTTTCATACGATATGTAAATATTAACTTTATAGATAATCTACCGAGTAATAAAAACATTACTTCTCTGATTTTGTAGTCTTACCTTAAAACTACGTAAGCATGATCAAAATTCTAATATTTAATAAAAAAAATTAATATAATTCTAATATTTTTTCAGAAGCTATCTTTGAAACCTATACTAATAGTTATTATATAAAACAGTTTTAATTAAAATTATTTGCGAAGAATGACTGATTCCTGGATAGTATAGAAACATCATATAAATAGAAAGTATATATTGAGTTAATAAAAAAAAATTAAAAAAATTTGCCGCACCATGATGATAACTTAGTAACTTAATTAGATGAGTTACCATGTTATTACAAAACCGACTAGTACAAAATACTCTATTGCAAGAGGTAAAACACTTTGGGCTAATACTAGTTATATAATAGACTTTTAAAAAAATCATACTGTATCGTAGCTATTTTTGTAATCCACCCCTGAAGCGTAGTACGACGTAGTACTATATAAAGCCCTTCTCTGATTATTATACACATTCAAGTGGACGCCATTTTGAAAATACAAAATTATTTTACACTTGTATTTGTGAGCAGATGAATCCTTTGTGTAATTTTCTCTTGAATATGCAACATGGATAAAAATATGCTTTTTACAGAGAAAGATGCAATATGCTGGATACAAATTAAACTTTTAATTTGGGGAAATATGAATAAATAACGAAAAAGCTCTGTGATGAAAGAAAATATATACAGGGAGCTCTGTTTTATAAATAACATAGAATAATTTGATAAAATTTGAAAAAATAATTTTACGAACCTGTCTCTCAACTAAAATGATTTAAATAAATATTATTAATAATATTGTTCAAATTATGATTGAAGACAAAATAATAAAGCCCAATAATAATTTTCATAGTATAATTGCATAATTAGCAATTTGTTCTCTTCCTCCTATTCATAATTTTCTATGCAATAAAATCATTTCTATATTTACAATGCGCAGGTCAATATATGCATAAAATTTCAATATTACATTTGCTTTAATAGATAAAAATAGATATTAAATTAAATATCAAAGAAACCCGTTTTATTTAATCATCGCAAGTAAAAATATTAAAGGTTGTGCCAGTTATTCATAGTTCAAAGGTTAATTCCCAGAATGATACATCATGTTAATTAAATATAAATGCAATTATAAATTCATTGATGATCGGTAATAACATTTATTTTGTGGCTTTGAATCGTAAAACTTTATTTATTTGATTGTTAAATGGGAATATGCGCTGTAAATGCATTTATCATTTGTATTCGATTTTTTTGCAAGGAAAGGAAATTATTTGAAATAGTAAAAAATGGTAAAAACAAAAACCGTACACACAATAAAAATATATTACACATCAAAATATTATGATTAATACTAAAATGATCATAAAATTGCAATGATTTAAAAATTTCAATTTTTTTTCTGTCAAAAATGCAAAGTGTTATCAAAAACCAGAGTTTCATAAATGTTTCATTATTTAAAAATTTAAGATTATGATATGTGGCTAATATGGCTAGACATAAACTATTAATAGTGAAAAAATATATTTGTAAAATTAATCACTTTTATTCTGTCGGATGATCATAATTTTTGTCTATGTAGTCGTAGAGTATTATACTTGAATAGTGCCTTTTATAATAAAAAGATTGTTTATTATTATCACATTAATTGATTATACTTATACATATATCGTCAACAAGAAAGTGGAGTGATATGTGGAGTTGACCAGATAAATAAAACAATAGATTGCCATGACATTTCGTCTATCTATATAAGATTTTGAATATAGAAAAATCCATGGATAGATTTTTGAATATTTGACAGAAACAAAACGGCAAAAACTTTGTTAAAAAATTTATGAATAGATAGATATCAATAGTTTATTTCCAATTGATAGATTTCTGTACATATAATGCAATTTATAATAATATAATATTTAAATCCACAAGTATCCAAAACGATAATAGTTCTATGTTTCTGCCATTGCTTCAGAAATTGATGTAAGTTGTAATAAATGTATCATTATTCTTATGGAAATGTACATAAACCTTTGAATATGATATAAAATTATAAATTATATACAAAATTTTAACAAAATTTTACTCAATATCAAACTCACTATTTTGATTCTGAAGTCAAAATCGACTAAAAATAATATACAACTTCCGAAATATCTGGTTTGTTCAAAATAATGATATCTTAAATCTGAAGATTTTTTTTCTTTTCCAATATATTTTTCCCTAAGGGCAATTTCACTTTAGATATGGTATCACAATTGTGAATTATACACAAAACTACAATAGAAATTTTACTTACCATCAAACTCAGTATTTTGATTCTGAAGTCAAAAACGACTAAAAAATAATATGCAACTTCCAAAATATCTGGTTTGTACAAAATAATAATAACTCCGGTAGTGTTCCGTTTTTTTTTAAAGTCTGAAGATTTTTTGTCTTTTTCATTATATTTTTTCGTAAGGGCATTTTCACTTCAGAGACCCCACCAACAAGTACCAAAAAGCGGGCTGCCACCAATGCCTTCATAAACGTTTCAATATGGTATTACAATTGTGAATTTTATACAAAACTGCAATATAAATCTCACTCACCATCAAACTTACTATTTTGATTCTGAAGTCCAAAACGATTAAAATATAATACAACTTCCAAAATATCCATTTTGTTCAAAAGACTAATATCTCTGTAGTGTTCCGTTTTTTACTTTTTAAGTCTTTATTAGATGATTCAAATAGGCCTTTAATCTCTTTAAAAGCAATTGGTCATCAATGATATTGAAGTTATGAATATACCGACTTTAAAAATATTTCTTTTGATTCTTTGATATATGATTATTATATAATTCCATCTAATGAATTAAATTTAAATTCATTTTGTTCATTAGATGTTGATAACCGAATTTAATTGCCTACTAATTCACAAATTCGAATTTTGATTACTGCTACAGATGTGCTTCATTCATAAACTATCCCTTCTCTTGGATTTAAAATTGATGCCACTCCAGGACGTCTAATTCAATCAAATTTTATAATAAATCGACCAGGATTATATTTTGGACAATGTTCAGAAATTTGTGGAGCAAACCATAGATTTATATATATTGTAGTTGAAAGAGTTTTAATTAATTCATTTATTAAATGAATTTCATCTAATTCATGAGATGACTGAAAGCAAGTGTTGGTCTCTTAAACCATTTTACAGTATTATTTCTTGTCTTTTCCTATAATTTTTTCCTAAAAGGGGGTCTGCCACCAATGCCTTCATAAACGTTTCCAGTGATTATGTTTCATTTATCCTCCGGGATCATGTTACTACGAAAATATCGGTGACGAACAGAAAGATCTAGGTGGAGAGTTTAATGCTCGTAATGCGATGGTGTGAGTATAAGCTTGTAAGGGATAATATGAGAGAATAAGGGACTGGCTCAATGACTGACTGACTTGGTCCGATAACGCGCAAAAACTCGTTTAGACGATTACATCGATATGCATTTAAGTGACGAAATGAGGATACATTTATATATATAACATGTCTTTAGTTCACCAGGACCAAAGCATCCAGGATTCTGACGGATTAGTCGGACGTAATTCTAATATAATTTTGGGAATTTGATCCACTTCATACACTGGACTTATAATGATCTATTGAAAAATAATAATAATAATAAAAATTTAATTATTTAATAAATTTGAAAAGTGCAACATTAGAATAATTTATAAAAAGTAATTTTGTACTTCTAAACGAAGTTTCAAGATTTATATATATATAGAATAGACCGTACCCGCCCAATTTGACCCAAAAGTCCAATTTGACTTTGAGCAATTATATTGAGAAAGCCAAACCAACTATATCACATATGTCAAAGGTCAAACTATCTGACTATGTCCAGTAGAACTTCCAGGTACTTCATCATTGCAAAAATATGTTATTTTTTGCTGTTTTCAAAAATATGCCATCTGGTCCTTTTTACCTGGGTAAATTAGAATCGCCAGGTGGCAATCAAGTCCAATATTTTATTTTTAATTTTGGAGAAATTTTACAAAATATTTTAGCTACATTGCTCAACACATATCAAAAGAACAACTATCTGACTATGTTCAGTAGAATTCCCACCTACTTCATAATTGTAGAAATTTGTTTTTTTGCTGTTTTCAAAAATATCTCACGTGGTCCCTTTTACCCCATAGGCGGGGTAAATTAGAATTTCTAGAGGGCAAACGGGATTAAAGAAATTTCACGTAATAATAGCAGCATTATTCAACACATATCAAAACAACAACTATCTTACTATGTTCAGTAGAACCTTCATGGGTACATTTTACAGAGATAAAAATAGACACTGTATATAACCTTGATCTGGTATTTTGTCAAATATTTATCAGCAAAGTTAAAATATTTATTTACTTAATTATTTTTCACATTTTTGACAGGATAAAGGTTAGTCCTTTCTACTCTAGCCAGAAGTAAGCTTTGACAAAAGTTACATAAACAAACTGTAGAATATAACTTAAAATTCATCTTATGAATCAATTAAATAACGCTTAAATAAAACTTATTTATTGAGGTTTCATAAACAACCAGACCCATTTTTATTTTTAATTTTGGAGAAATTTTACAAAATAATAGCTACATTATTCAACCAATACAAAGTAGAAATCTTATGGGTACATTTTTTATAGAACACTGTACATAACCTTGATCTGGTATTTCGTCAGAAATATTCATCAGCATAATTGAAATAATTATTTATTTAATTATTTTTTACATATTTTCCAAGGTAAAGTTTTAGTTGGCCCTTTCTACCCCAGCCATGAGTAAGTTTTAATAGAAGTTACTTAAAAAACTGTTGAATCTAACTTAAAATTAGCAATACATCTTATAAAACAATTAAATAACGCTTACTTAACACTTATATTAAGGTCTCGTAAACTAAACAAACAGGTCCACTGACTTATTTTTAATTTTAGAGGAATTTCACAAAACAATAGCTACATTATTCAACCGATGCAAAATATAAATTTTATGGGTACATTTTTTACAGAGATAACACTGTACATAACCTTGATCTGGTATTTCGTCAGAAATATTTATCAGCAGAGTTTAAATATTTTTTTATTAAATTAGTTTTTACATCTTTGACAGGGTAAAGGTTTAGTTGGTCATATCTACACTAGCTAGGACTAAGCTTTAATAGAGGTTACATAAAAAAACAGTTGAATCTAACTTAAAATTAACAATACATCTTGTAAAATAATTAAATAACGCTTGCCTAAAATTTATATTAAAGTCTCGTAAACTAATCAACCAGATTCACTGACTTATTTTTATTATAAAGGAACTTTTATTTTTAATTTTATAAGAATTTTACAGAATAATAATAGCTGCATTATGCAACCAATGCAAAATATAAATTTTATGGGTACATTTTTTACAGAGATAACACTGTACATAACCTTGATCTGGTATTTCGTCAGTATGTGTATTGAATGTATATTTATTAGCAGTTTTGGAGTATTTAATTTATCTTTGTAAAATTGTTTTTTTACCTTATATAATAGATAGTCTTATTCAAAGTACCTTAAATGCAAATTTAATGAATTTTTTATGAACTGTATATCAAGGTATGAGGCATCTTGATTCTGAATCTCCTCTGATTTACTTCAGATAAATCTCAGAAATTTTAAAACAATGAAAAATAATTATTTGACACTGACATCCGTCAGTTTATGTCGTCTTTGGTGACTGGCATTTTCAAGTGTCTGTCATATTCATGAGCGCTTCAGAAAATTCAAGGGCTCTTTCATTGTACAAGTATATGACTCGAGAGCTTCTTTCGCGAGAGAAGCAGAAGTTTGCGAACAATGGATGAAGCCAACGGCGAAGCGAAAATTTTCGCCCCATTTGGAATTAATGTGCACCATATTAATAAATGCATTTGGGGAAAAGTTAAAAATAATCGATAAAAAATTTACTATTATTTTATATAGTAAGTAATAAATAGCAGATGATTTATGTAATCGAATTGAGAAAATTAGTTAATTACTTAACTAGAACAAATATTTAGGATAACAATGTGAATATGATTGAAAACAAACAAACAAGAATTTTTATATTTTAATATAGTAAAACCAATTTGGACGTACGGAATACAGCTTTGGGGAACCGCGCGCAAATACAACATCGCCATAATTTAAAAATTTCAAAATGAGATTTTGAAAGAAATTATAAACGCACCCATGTATGTCCCAAATTGGTTGGTTCAAACAGATTTGAACATAAACACAGTTAATGAAGAAATTGAAAAGTTCAGTCTGAAATACAAGGATATAATACAGAATCACCCAAACATTATGGCCAAAATCTTAATAAAAAAACATGGCATTGAATGGCTCAGAAGAAAACGGACCATTTTTGATATTCTTTAGTAATCCTATAATATGTAAAATTACATCAGGACTACATCTGTAAGCTAAACATCTCGAATCGGATCACCACTGGGTGACCATTCGACCTTTTTTCATAAACCATTAAAATTACTGAATGTTGTTTATAACTACAGATTATATTTATATATTTACCCAAATTACTTGGCACAAAAAGTTTTCTCAGAAGCGCGCTCAACCAGACTAAAACGAAAAATTCCCAATGATCTCATAAACTTGTAAACGCTAACATTATTATTATTATTATTATTATTATTATTATTATTATTATTATTATTATCTTACTATTTCCATTATTGTTATTTTGTTATATTTTATTATTTTTCTAGTACTATTTTATTATTCAGAAATTTTATTTATATTATTTATTAATTTTATTTTTATTGTTATTTGCTTCTATTTTATATTAAATCATCATATTACTGATATTATTTTTATGTAAATTTTATCCTTTACTTTCTTATTTATTTAAATTTATGTTATTATTTATCAATATTACTAGATGTTAATTATTTAGCAGTTGTAATAAATATTGAAATTATAAAAAAATTATATATTTATTAAAAAAAAAACACAAAAATAAATTCAGTCACGGTAGTGACAGTCTCCATAACAGCTAGACTATATGATTATGGCATAGGGTCCAAAGGGAGAAAGCTGTAGTATGTTTATTTGAACATGCTCCCACTTTTGCATTTAGTCAGCGCTTTACATTAACTTGATCTGTAGACCGCATTACTTTTAAAGATTAAAAAAAAGTTTCTTTAGAATTGCGTAAAATTCTCTAAACATCTCAAATCCTATCATCGAAATGACCAAAATTATCACAAGAAATCTTTGTGTGCAGATAATAAGCTTAAATTTCTTTGTACTCCAGGTGGACTTTGGAGAAGTTTTTATCCCCCCAGACCTAGATGTGCCAAAACCACGAGTTCTGCCCGAATTCAAACGTCTCGCACATGCGCTACGATCTGGTAATATAAGTGTTCTGGATGCCAAGACGTTCTACATCCCTAATTTACATTACGATGGTGCAGGCCCTGATGCCTATTTCTGGGTTGGAACTGGACCAGAACCATCAGAAATGGGGATTAAGGTAGAAAAATTAAAATTAATCCACAATTTCAAATATTGATTTAAATTTTTTTTGCATAGGTTCCAAATGAAATGGGTTCTCTGGAACCATTACGGGGTTACCAAGGTGAAGATATAGAAATTCAGCTGCCTGGAAATTTAACAGTTTATGATATAGATTGGTTAGCAATGTGGTGTGTTCAGTATAGACATAATTTTGGACATGTCATGATACCGAAAGATTTAGATGTACCTCCAGCGTTGGGACAGACTAAAATAACGGTGAGTAAAATAGAATAGAAATTGAGTAACTAATTTAATTTTTAGTGATGAAAATAAATATCAAAAATGCTAAGTATTTAAAAAATTATTCATATAAATGTGTTTTATACATTAAACAAAATTTTTGTTAAAACTTTGCAACTTATCATATGTTTACGTTTCACTGCTAGCCTTCTTGGTGGTATAATCCGGTAAGTAATGTTGTATTAATGAAATCAAAATATCGAAAATATAATTAAGACTCATATAAAATTAAAAAATTGATAACGAAAATATTATTTAAACTAAAAATTAACTTTTATTATAGACAAGCACAACTATCAAACCAATCACAAATACAAATTGCAGAGAATTTTTGGATAGACGATTACAAGTGCGATGGGAAGTACAGGTTTGTTAATTTATATCATTAATTATCTTTAAAATAAAATTCATAAATTAATCACAGTATGCACTAATAATATTTATTAAAAATAAAATTTGTTTGTTTCAATATATATGCATACCTTTATGAACTAGATAATTATCATATTCAACCAGATGAATGAGATAATTGCAACTCAATTTAATATTTTATTAATATTTATCATTTTATCCATTATAATTAATTGAAATATTCAATAAAATAATTAAATAATATGAAATACCATTATTTTGAAGGGTGATTATATACAAATAGAACTATCTGCCCGAATTGAAGAAAAGGAATGGGCTGCTTTCGGTTTATCTGGCAAACAAGGAGCTCCTCAAATGAAAGGTACTGGAGATTTTGATAATTTGTCATAATATTCATTAAACCAATTATGTGAAAACGATCTTAAGTATTAGAAATATTAAAAATATAAAAAAAAAAATAGGTGCCGATGTAACAGTAATCCACTACGTTTCAAACGAGGAAAATTTCTACGCCACAGATTATTATTTATCAGACTTGGCCCAATGTGATGGCAAGAAAGGAGCTTGTCCTGACGAACGTATTGGTGGTAGAAACGACGCCAAAGTTGGTAAATAACATCACATTAACATAATAAAAGAAATAAATTATTACAATAATATCAATATATAATATTATGATATAATTTCTTTATTTAAGTTCGAGGTACTCGAAGAAACGGCGTCACTTCGGTCACTTTTAGGAGACCTTTGCAGACTAACGAGCCTGTAAATGATCTTCCTTTCCGTGTTGGAGGATCTGGACAAAATGCACAGTCTGTGATAGCAGCCATTGGGCCTTTGAATTCGAGAAGAGAAGTCAATAAGCATAATATTCGCGATCATTCGACTTATGACCAGAAAATTGATTTTTCTGCTACGGTAACCATATAAAATTACTATTTTTAAATGAGTACGAGAGTATTTTTCATACTAATCGAATTTAATTAAATTTCAAATGTTTCTAAAATTCAGTAACAGACTAGTTTTTTACAAGCATCTTCTTTTATTATTTTTGTAAGTTCAGCAATATCAAAAACTATTTTTTTTCAACAGGATGATCATCAGTGTACAGCTTCTTTATATGAATTATCGGAAGCTTCGGTATACACAGCTTGGGAACCTATGACTTTAGTGGCTTCTAGAGATACAGTGAATAACACATTCACTGCCAGAATAGGACCGACCGGAGGAAAACGGGGATACACACCAATTACAGGTGCAAATATTGAAAAATTTATCTCAAAAAAGATACTTAAGACGGACTACCTGCCTGTCCAGGAATATGGCGTGATTATAGATATTTTATACCAAAATTTAGAGAATGTTGCAATAGATTTGATTATCACAATACACTCTTAAAGGCAATTTCAAGATATATTTAGTTTAAGAAAATTCTCACCTACATAGACTCATTTTTTGTGACTTTTTTATTTGTGGTTGGAACTGTCGAGTAGAAACTATTACTAAATATTAAATTTCCTTTAGGTCATCCAAGTTGGGGTATTGCATGGTACATCAATGATATGTTGATACCAGAATTATATTTGGAACGTGGTCAAACATATACTTTCATTGTTGAAGGAGGAAATGATAGAACAAATCCAGCTAGGTATGGATAAAAATAATTTTATTATACCGTATGAATTAGTGGATATAATTTAAATATAAGAGCACCTGACCTTTTGCATACACTGAGATAATTATATAGATATAAATTAAATTTTCAGATACCATCCATTCTACATATGCGATTCAAGTGAAGGCGGTTATGGACAAAAAACTGATTTGGAGCAAATGAAGCAAAAAGTTTATGCAGGAGTAGATTTTGATATGGACGGTTATCCTTATCCAACAGCAGGTTAATTTCTAAGATACTTCAGTAATATTATCTAGAATATTTATTTATATTCAAATAATATGCAATATTATAGCTGGAAGATATTGCGAGTGGATACATAAAACAGTAGACAGATCTGCCGAATTCGAATCCTTCCAGGAATTTAAGGAAACTTTGTCTTTGGAGTGTGTTGGCGGTGAACCAGCTGTTTTAACCTGGACAGTGCCGATAGATGCACCTGACTTATTATACTACCAGGTAAAGTAAAAAAAAATTAATACGACAAATTAAATCCAGTAGCCCTAGTTTAAAATCTGGAGTATGCAGCATAACTGCCCCTACTAAATTTGGGTGAATTTCTAATATAAAGGAATTATTTGATACAATCCATGTTTTTTGCTGATAAGAAATAATTCAAATTCATTTACAATTTTGATTTATAGTGTTACACCCATAACAACCTCGGCTGGAAAATCAACATTGTGGATCCAGGCCGATCACCTCGAAAAATCGTCGGTGTGAGCAAAGCACCCAGCATTTCTCAAAATGCATCATGGCCTTTAGCAGCTTTAGCATTTATTATTACCAGTCTGATACGAGGATTAAATGGAATCGAGGAATGACAACCGAATAATGATGAATATCAGTAATCCTTACGAGTGCTTCTATCTAAGGCTATGAGAAATAGCTACATTGAAACTAATTTCAACTAGAATGGATGGAAAAATCATGATTATTGGATTGTTTTATTAATTAAACATTTATTCAAGTTTACTACAACAAATTATACACATTATGCTTCGTGTATAAATAAAATTCTATATAAAATACTGGTCTGGACAAATTTCATCAAATATAGCCTTGCCTTAACGCTTATCAAAATCTGCAATCTTTTTTTATTATTGATACTAAATATATAAATAAAATTTTCGGATTTTTTATTTGTTACAATTATTCAATTACAATTGTTCTAGTTGAAATTAGTAAATAAAAACTATTTAGCGCACACAAAGGATGAATTTTACAACCAATGCATATATCAATGGAAAAACATATCCGCCGTGCAGCGTATATGATTGAAAAACAATTTAATCCTACAAAAGATTTTTTTAAAGTCTAAAATAGTAGTATTTATATTCGTCAGACTGGTAAAAATAAATGCTAAATATATCAAGAACAAAATCTAACAACTTGAACTGTTACACGTGAATCTTTCAAGATTCTTATACGATTCTTATAGGACTTGTACTAATCTTTATACATTGTTTGAACAATCTATATATTTTGTTACATTATAATATATGTTTTAGTATATAATGATTGAATAATCTTATATATATATCCAAAGTATCTAAAGTATCTTATAAAATTCTCTATAGTAGCTTTATGTGCTGAGTTTTCTATAGATTTGAACAAGACAGATACATATTTCGGAAACAAAAAATAAAATTAAGATTATAAGGGGTTTTCAATTTAATGTAAGAGCTGTATACATATATATTATTTTTGTTTGAATATTTTCATAGAAAAAGTAATTTGTTATTGTTAACGTGTTTAGCTATATTGCACATTAGTGCAATATTTTTTTTTTTAAAATTTGTATACAGTCCTAGTATATAATTTTGAAATAATAAATGCTTATTAAAGCATTTATTATTTTAAAATTATATACTAGGATTAAATAAAACGACAATTAAAAAAATACTTATTTTAATAATTATATTGAATATTTAAAGCATTTTTTAATAATCTTTACCTATGAGTAAATTACCGCTATTTTTATTTTTAAACTTAAATTTTAAAAGAATTATTGAAAATGTTTATTGACCTAAAAATGTATTATAGCAAAACAATTTATAATCATCATATTTTAAAAATTGACGATTTTAAGGATTGATCTAATTTTATAATGATTTGAATTTGTTTTATTTTATTAATACAAAAAGCTTGATTCAAGAAGGGATAATAAAAATCTTGGACCTCAAGATTTAAAAAAATGAGATTTTTTAACATTTACGAAATTTAACTGAATTTTGACAATAATATTGAACTCAGTAATGTATGACAATAAAAATACTAGTATTAAGCTATAAATAAATACTTTAAGTATGAGAAAGCATATAAATTATATGGTACCAATTGCAAAATTAATAAGAAAATAAAATTTTTTATTGATTTTAACAAACATCCAAAAAAATGCATTTTGAATAATTACTTCTATTTTATTTTAATAGAATTTTTCTTGATTTCTTTTTATAAAAATAAGAGTGTTATGGATTTTTTTCATTTGGTCAGCTGAAGCTGATTTTGGCTTTTGTTTACCACAAAACCAATTTGTATATTATTTAATATTTTAATTGGAATATGATTTTTTTGCAATTGGTACTGAATTTAGGATGAATTCGAGTTTTCATTCAAAATGCTGCGCGACACTTTACTCTATTTTTAGGCTTAAACATATTGTAATATTTAAAACATTGATATAAAAATGATAATAATTAATGTTAAGGAATTGTTAATAATATTTCGATGTAGGTTTGTTCTTGTATATTTAGATCTAATTCAGATTTTAAAAAATGTGATAAATTTGAGGGTTTTGACAATAAACTTGTTTAATAAGATTTTAATATTATGACAATAATATATACTTAATATTTTCAATCGAAAGTATTAAAATTTAATGAATATATACAAAGTGTCGAAATCTAAGCTTGAGGAGATTTGTCGATTTGTTATTTGTGAAGTATTTGCTAATATTTACTCTATTTGCAAAAAATACTATAATTTATATGTTTAAATGTTTTAAACTCAAGCTTGAAACCAAAATCGTACTGATTTCAAAAAATAATATTATTACCCAAAAAATTATTTTTTATCACTCTCGATTTTTGATATAAATGTATACACAAAAAAATTTAACTATATTTAGTGTTGCAATAAACAAAATTAATTAAAACGGTTACTTAATTTTTATTATGTAAATGTAGGCTCTAAAATAATTATATTATAAAACATAATATTCGATATTAATTAATAATGTTAATTACAATAATACTTATAGCCCGGGATAAAATGTCAGATTTTATATTACGTTAAGATTTAAACATTGTTTTTTATAAAATAATTATATAATCATTTTAAATTTGTTTAAATTTATTATAAAAATCCTGTAATTTCTGTTATTATAATTATTAATACTGTTAAATATTTCGTTGCTTAGATATAAGATAAGATATTATCTACGACAATACTAATTTATGTGATTGAATTTGAAATTAATTAACTTCATGCAAAAACTAACTAAATCAATTAAATTTAATTTTTTTGTACCTTATAAAAATTACCATTTATCTTTATCGTTAATTTTAAATATTTTACAAAAATTAATATTTATAGTTTATAGTTTTAATTTTATAATCAGCAAAACTTTAATTTTTTTTAGAAAATTTACGATGTGATTAGAGCCTTGAGAATATGAATGTATTATAAAGCTCAAATATATTCTATTTGTCGTGTATATAATATTAAAGATACAAAAATCAATTAATATAATATTCAAGAATGAACAGGAATTTAAACAAGAAGCAATTTTAAATGAATTTACATTGAACGAACCGAAAAATCAATTTATTCAGTACAAAATAGAATATAAAATAATTTTTATGACAATAATTTGTGTACAAAAAGAATTAGAAGTTTTATTGGAGAACATAAAATATTTTGGCTTTATTGAAATAGTTGACATTAATTTCGTTAGTGACAAATAAATAAATTTTAATAATGCTCAATGATTACATAACTATTCATTAATATTTGTTGGATATATATTATTAATAACCATTTATTTAAAATTTAATACGATCCTGAAATAGTTGTGTAATAAGTATGTAGGTCTGATATTTTTGATACAGTATCTAATTTATGATTTTTAGGTAAATTTCTATTTAAATTCTGAAATCTTTGAAATCTATTGTTGTTAAAGAAATAATGTCTCATAACATTTTTATATTGCTTCTTATCATGCTAGATATAATTTCAAGCAAAATTACATATATAACTGAAAAGTATAAAAACGTAGTATAAAGTCATTAAAATTATTTGCAAGAATTCATAATAATATCCAAATTTTACGAGTCATTCAAATATTTAGATAGGTGAAAAAATAGTAAAAATCTATAAAATCAATGTAGTTGTCAAGAAACATTTGCTATAAAATTTAAGTAATTAAAAGACAATAATATAGTTGTAAGAATGTGCAGATATAACAGTATTACTTAAAAATAATTGTGGATAAATAATAGCATGCACTTTTATATTATTCTTTACTAATAAACATACAGTGGGGATTTTGTTTGAAATTTGAATAATTTAAAAAAAATTCATAAATAAATAAAAAAAAACTTTATAAATTGTTTATAATAACGTAAATAATCAGATTCAGAAAAAAATTCAGAATTTCATAATTTAAAGTGATCTTAATATAATATTCAATAACTCAACGTAAATATTTATTCTTCGATAATATTATATATATAAAAGGGAATTATTTAAATAATTCTAAATCTTTATGAATGAAATAAATCAATGATGGCATAGTTATATAACTGAATTAATTTTTTTTATATACTTAATTTGATATTTGATTAATCCATAAAATAAAATGAAAAATATTTGTTTACGTTCGAAGCAATTATTATGAATTATATTATATATAATGTATTGATTTCTAGCATACATTATATTTCTAATTTATTATATTAAATGTGGATTAAAATCTGAAACTTGTTTAGCAGATAGAATAATATCTAATAAATCTACTAATTTTCTAACAAAATACAGCTCTGAAATGACTGTACGATTTTTGATGATATTAAATAAAAATCTATTATCTAATAGTGCAGATAAGGAATGAAATTATAAATTATAAATTCACATAATAGTAAATCGAAAGCTTTTTTCTCAAACGCATTTTTTCATTCAAAAACAAATTGAAAATCCCCACTGCAACTATCTTTTAATAAGTTGCTTAATTTAAAAAATAATGAAAAATATGCTTCTAAAAATAATATGCATGTATGGTGTAAAAGGAGATCTATCTGAGTGCCTTTAGTATATGGACACTGAAATTAATAATATTATAACTTTCTTAAATAATTACAAGAAGGTTGTTTCAATTTCAAT
This sequence comes from Ctenocephalides felis, assembly GCF_003426905.1. Lineage (NCBI taxonomy): Eukaryota > Metazoa > Arthropoda > Insecta > Siphonaptera > Pulicidae > Ctenocephalides > Ctenocephalides felis. Next base: position 19,269,410 of record NW_020537758.1, on the reverse strand, counting down.
AACTGAATAAAAAAAATTTAATTTGCTTTGAACATTAAAAAGTTATGGATAATAACAAGAAGTTGATCTGGAAATGGTTTCAATTTTATTTAAAAAATCTAGCTTGTATTTTGAATCTTAAAAATTCATTAATTTACTGTTTATTATCGTGATGAATTATTTAATAAATTCAAGCATCGTAGACTATCTCAGTCTACACGTGACATAAATATTATAATTTGTGATTATTTTTTCAAGAAACCATTACAAATTGAACATTTTCTTATTACGATCAAACTAAAAATTATTTTTACTAATTTCAATGTCTGCTAACTGTTTCATTCTACTAACTGTATTTAACTAACTTGTATAAATATTGTACCTATAATAAATTCTAATTAAGGCACTTATATCTACGAATCAGTGTTTTGTCGATTTGTATATGTATATACTTATTACAATTATAAATACATATACAGAATAATTCTTTTATAACATGTATATTTAACGTGTCGATTAAAATGTATTCGTATACTCAAATATGTTTTATTTTTTATGTTTTGGTAAAATAAATTTACAACTAATTAAGGTGACTTACCATGATTTGTATTTTCTCCTTGGCTACTGAATCCAAAAGTATTTTATCACAATTTTGCACTAAACACCATGATTTCACCTCAATCCTACGAACACCCAACACGAACTGAAATTAATTTTCTGGGAAAATATAGATAAATTTCAGGTATACCAACCATAACACATTCGTCTTCTACAATTTTATATTTTCCATATCAATCGATATTCGATACATTTTGTACATTTTTATAAATAGGACCTGTTTGTTGATTATTAAAAAACGATATAAAAATCTTACCTGATACGCCACACTCA
>NW_020537758.1:19253651-19267540 GCF_003426905.1 Ctenocephalides felis | reverse complement strand
TTTAAATACATAGATTAGGCTAGGCTCTATGAATAGTTTAAGTGTTTCAAACCTAATTATAAAATTAAATTATTTATTATTTACTAAAATAATTAATAATAATGTTTTTGCCTAACATGAATTATTGTGTATTTGATTTCCGATAATTATATCAATTATTAATCAATATAGAAAAAACACCTGAAGGATAATTAATCTTGTTCTACTAATTGCTTGTAGATGGTTTAAGAAGCTCTTAAAATGCACGAGCATTCAACAAGTTAGATCTTAATTTTGGTAGTATAATGTTATTGAAAATGAATAGGAAATATTAAGAAATCAAATCAAATTATTGAAAAAAACAATTTTAATAATCCATCTCTGGTAGGATAACGATATTAAAAATATAATTAAAAGATCTCATTTTTTACATATTTATTCAGTATGAACCTAACAACTATTGTAACATTTCACAATCCTAATTAAATGCATGAAGTTTTGTTGATATTTTCCAAGATACTTTGTTAAAGAAGGCTTTTGAAAAACGATTAATTTTGGAAATTTTAAGTTCATAGTTTAACAAATAGTCTTAATTCTAGAAACCTTCAAACAATTTTGCCATCAGTTTTAACTGTGGTCCTAGAAATGATATTTGGTATTATGGTCCCAAGGTTTAAATGTGGAAAAATGAAAAAAATAACTACATTAACCAAAAAATAGTTAGGGTTTGATCAAAGATCCAGTTTAATCAAAAGCTCATAATTCTGAAACTACACGAATTTTTTTTCTCTTAATTTGTTTGCATAATGGTTAAAATCAACTCTTCCACCCCAATTTTAAAGGTTTCAGTTTCAAAGTTTGAATGTAAAAAATTAAAAAAATTAGCTACAATAACTGAAAAATAATTACAGTTTGACCAAAGCTTTAGGTTTAATCAAGAGCTCATAATTTCAAAACTGTATGGATTTTAAAAAATCAGCCCTGTCACCTTGTTTTTAGGGGTTGCAGTTTAAATGTTTAATGTAGAAAAATTAAAAAAATTAACTACAATAACGGCAAAAAATACAGTTTGTCCAAAGACCAGGTCTAATAAAGAGTTCATAATTTTTGAACTGCATGGATTTTTTTATCGATTTTTTTTTTGCATGATTAAAATTAACTACATTATACAAAAAATAGTCACAGTTTGACCAAAGCTCTAAGTATAATCAAAAGCTCAAAATTTTGAATTTGCATGAGATATTTTTTTCTAATTATTTTCAATGATGGTTATAATCAACCCTGTCTCCGCGCATCGGCTTGACGTTGAGTTTCAGGACACCCTGTATATATATATATATATATATATATATATATATGTGTATGTGTGTTATATTATATCGCTTAAAACGTTATTATAACTTCGTCATAATCTTGGATGTCACGTAAAGCGATCGGCGATCTTGTATCTAAACGCGTCGGACTTTTCAGTCCGGATGAATCCGGCTGTACAAATACTCTCAATCAATCGAATACGAGACACGTTTTCCATGATTTTCCACGATTTTCTATCTTTTATTCAATACGGGTTACGATGTGTGTAAAAGAAGGACAGTTGTAAAAACGATATTCGAAAGAACTCATTCAGTGGTTCTGCAATTCTTGATATCGACCCGGAGTTTGCCGGATTATGTGCGCAGAATCGTAAACTAAATAGGTATATAAATGTATAATGTACAATACACATATATATTACTAAATACACATCTGTATACCTAAGACCCAGGCTCAGATTTAAGTGCAAAATAAACTACAATTTACCATTTTAATTGCTTTTCCACGAATCGATCGATTTATGTGACACTTGTAAATAAATTATAGGATTTTTACACGTCGGGAAAAAATTAAACACAATTAGGTACTAAATAACACTATAATAATTTTTAAATTAATAATTTATTTATTTATTTATTCATAAGCAAGCCGTAATCAATAATAATAGATATTATTTCAGGCTCTTGTCAAGCAAATATAATAGCAATAATGTTGGTACTGAGTATCTGGTATTAATTTAGTAAATATTTGATAGATAAAATAATGTTGGTACTAAGTATCTGGTATTAATTTAGTAAAAATTTAATAACAAAATTAATATAAATAATAAAATGTAATAAGCTCAGTATTACCCAATATGATTTGCAGACATATATGACATACATATCCAATACCAATTGATATTTTACAATATTTACATCATGTATAAAATCTTAGTCAATTGAACCAATTAAGAAAAAAATATAAATTTTGAAAAAAAAATAGTAATGAGCATTGTTTATATTTTAAATTTACATCGCAATTATTGTATTTCCTTTCATTTCTTTAATTTCTAATAATTTTTGAGTACCAAATACTTTATTTCTAGAAGTAAAACACTATGAGCTAATACTAGTCTATAAAAGTCTATTAAGGCTTTTTAAAAAAAATCATACTATATCGTAGCTATTTTTTTTTTTTTGTAATCCACCCCTGAAGCGTAGTACGACGTAGTACTATATAAAGCCCTTCTCTGATTATTATACACATTCAAGTGGACGCCATTTTGAAAAATACAAGAATATTTACACTGTATTTGTGAGCAGATGAATCCTTTGTGTAATTTTCTCTTGAATATGCAACATGGATAAAAATATGCTTTTTACAGAGAAAGATGCAATATGCTGGATACAAATTAAACTTTTAATTTAGGGAAATATGAATAAATAACGAAAAAGCTCTGTGATGAAAGAAAATATATATACAGGCAGCTCTGTTTTATAAATAACATAGGCAAATATGTAGCAATAGGACAAAATGATTTAATAAAATTTTGAAAAAATAATTTTACGAACTTACGCCTCAACTGAAATGATTTAAGTAAATATTAATAATAATATTATCCAAATTATAATTTAAGACAAAAAAATAAAGCCTCATAATCATTTTTACAGATAATGCTAATTACGAATTTGTTCTCTTCCTCCTATTCATAATTTTCTATGCAATAAAATCATTTCTATATTTACAATGCACAGGTCAATATATACATAAAATTTCAATATTACATTTGCTTTAATAGATAGAAATAGATATTAAATTAAATATCAAAGAAACCCGTTTTATTTAATCATCGCAAGTAAAAATATTAAAGGTTGTGCCAGTTATTCATAGTTCAAAGGTTAATTCCCAGAATGATACATCATGTTAATTAAATATAAATGCAATTATAAATTTATTGATGATCGGTAATAACATTTATTTTGTGGCTTTGAATCGTAAAACTTTATTTATTTGATTGTTAAATAGGAATATGCGCTGTAAATGCATTTATCATGTGTATTCGATTTTTTTTTACAAGGGAAGGAAACTATTTGAAATATTGAAAATTGGCAAAAACAAAAACCGTATATACCATAAAGAAAATATGCTATATATTAAAATATTTTAATTAATATTATAAATAATCATTAACATGCAATGGTTTAGAAATTATTTTTTTATTCTAAATAATTTAAATAATGTAGTTATATAAAAATTTAAGGTAATGATATATGGCTAATATGGAGAGGCATAAAATAATAATAATGAGAAAATATGTTTGACTGATGATTACAATTCTTGTCAATTATGTAGTCCTAGAGGATTATACTTGAATAGTGTTTTTTATAATTAAAGGACTGCTTATTATCATCTCATTAATTGACTATACTTATATCGTCAACAAGAAAGGGGGAGTGATGTGGCAACACGAGTTAGTCATGAATTGCGAGTTGGTTTCGGAGAGATGAATAAAACAATGAATAGATATCTTTGAATATTTGACTAGGACAAATCGGCAAAAACTTTGTTAAAAAATCCGTGGATAGATATCAACAGTTTATTTCCAATTGATAGATTTCTGTACATATAATGCAATTTATAATAAAAAGTTAGTTAATAGTAGTTCTATTTTTCTGTCATTGCTTCAGAAAGTGATTTAAGTTGTAATAAATGTATCATTATTCTTATGTAAATGTACATAAACCTCACAATAATAATAGAAATTTTACTCACCATGAAACTTCCTATTTTGATTCTGTAGTCAAAAACGACTTAAATTTAATATACTACTTCAAAATATCAATCTTGTTCAAATTAATAATGTCTCCGGTAGTGTTTGATCTTTTTTGAAGTCTGAAAATTTCTAGTCTTTTCCAATATATTTCTTCCAAAGGACATTTTCACTTCAGAAACCCACCAACAAGTACCAAAAGGTGGACAGCTACCAATGCCGTCATAAACGTTTCAATATGGTATTCCACAATTGTGAATTATATACAAAATTTCGATAGAAATTTCACCCATAAAACTTACTATTTTGATTCTGAAGTCAAAAACGACTGAAATATGAAATACAACTTCCAAAATATCCATTTTTTTCAAAATACCAATATCTACAGTTTCATTTTTTTTAAGTCTGAAGATTTCTTGTATTTTCCAATATATTTTTTCCTAGGGTCATTTTCACTCTCGAGACCCACCGACAAGTACCAAAAGGTAAACAAAATAGGCGCTGCCACCAATGCCTTCATAAACGTTTCAATATAGTATTACAATTATGAATTATATACAAAACTGCAATAGAAATTTCAGTCGCCATCAAAGTTACTATTTTGATTCTGAAGTCAAAAACGACTTAAATATAATATGCAACTTCCAAAATATCCATTTTGTTCAAAATACTAATATCTTCGTAGTGTTCCTTTTTTAAGTCTGAAGATTTATTGTCTTTTCCTATAATTTTTTCCTGAAAAGGGGGGCTGCCACCAATGCCTTCATAAACGTTTCCAGTGATTATGTTTCATTTATCCTCCGGGATCATGTTACTACGAAAATATCGTTGACGAACAGAAAGATCTAGGTGGAGAGTTTAATGCTCGTAATGCGATGGTGTGAGTATAAGCTTGTAAGGGATAATATGAGGGAATAAGGGACTGGCTCAATGACTGACTGACTTGGTCCGATAACGCGCAAAAACTCGTTTAGACGATTACATCGATATGCATTTAAGTGACGAAATGAGGATACATTTATATATATAACATGTCTGTAGTTCACCAGGATTCTGACGGATTTGGCGAACGTAATTCTAAAATAATTTTGAGAATTTGATCCACTTCGTGAACTAGACTTATAATGATCTATTAAAAAATAATAAAAAAATAAAAATTCAATTATTTATTAAATTTGAGAAGTGCAACATTAGAATAATTTATAAAAAGTAATTTTGTACCTGTAAACGTAGTTTTAAAAATTATATATATAGAGTAGAGCGTATCCCACTCACTTTGACTCACACATGTTAATTTTAACAATTAAATACCGCATACTTAAATCTTATATTAAGGTCTCGTAAACTAAACAAACAGGTCCACTGACTTATTTTTAATTTTAGAGGAATTTCACAAAACAATAGCTACATTATTCAACCGATGCAAAATATAAATTTTATGGGTACATTTTTTACAGAGATAACACTGTACATAACCTTGATCTGGTATTTCGTCAGAAATATTCATCAGCAGAGTTTAAATATTTTTTTATTAAATTAGTTTTCACATCTTTGGCAGGGTAAATGTTTAGTTGGTCATATCTGCACTAGCTAGGACTAAGCTTTAATAGAGGTTACATAAAAAAACAGTTGAATCTAACTTGAAATTAACAATACATCTTGTAAAATAATTAAATAACGCTTGCCTAAAACTTATAATAAAGTCTCGTAAACTAATCAACCAGGTTCACTGACTTATTTTTATTTTAAAGGAACTTTTATTTTAATTTTATAAGAATTTTACAGAATAATAATAGCTGCATTGTGCAACCAATGCAAAAATTTTATTTTTACTGAGAACACTGTACATAACCTTGATCTGGTATTTCGTCAGAATGTGTATTGAATGTATATTTATTAGCAGTTTTGGAGTATTTAATTTATCTTTGTAAAATTGTTTTTTTACCTTATATAATAGATAGTCTTATTCAAAGTACCTTAAATGCAAATTTAATGAATTTTTTATGAACTGTATATCAAGGTATGAGGCATCTTGATTCTGAATCTCCTCTGATTTACTTCAGATAAATCTCAGAAATTTTAAAACAATGAAAAATAATTATTTGACACTGACATCCGTCAGTTTATGTCGTCTTTGGTGACTGGCATTTTCAAGTGTCTGTCATATTCATGAGCGCTTCAGAAAATTCAAGGGCTCTTTCATTGTACAAGTATATGACTCGAGAGCTTCTTTCGCGAGAGAAGCAGAAGTTTGCGAACAATGGATGAAGCCAACGGCGAAGCGAAAATTTTCGCCCCATTTGGAATTAATGTGCACCATATTAATAAATGCATTTGGGAAAAGTTAAAAATAATCGATAAAAAATTTACTATTATTTTATATAGTAAGTAATAAATAGCAGATGATTTATGTAATCGAATTGAGAAAATTAGTTAATTACTTAACTAGAACAAATATTTAGGATAACAATGTGAATATGATTGAAAACAAACAAACAAGAATTTTTATATTTTAATATAGTAAAACCAATTTGGACGTACGGAATACAGCTTTGGGGAACCGCGCGCAAATACAACATCGCCATAATTTAAAAATTTCAAAATGAGATTTTGAAAGAAATTATAAACGCACCCATGTATGTCCCAAATTGGTTGGTTCAAACAGATTTGAACATAAACACAGTTAATGAAGAAATTGAAAAGTTCAGTCTGAAATACAAGGATATAATACAGAATCACCCAAACATTATGGCCAAAATCTTAATAAAAAAACATGGCATTGAATGGCTCAGAAGAAAACGGACCATTTTTGATATTCTTTAGTAATCCTATAATATGTAAAATTACATCAGGACTACATCTGTAAGCTAAACATCTCGAATCGGATCACCACTGGGTGACCATTCGACCTTTTTCATAAACCATTAAAATTACTGAATGTTGTTTATAACTACAGATTATATTTATATATTTACCCAAATTACTTGGCACAAAAAGTTTTCTCAGAAGCGCGCTCAACCAGACTAAAACGAAAAATTCCCAATGATCTCATAAACTTGTAAACGCTAACATTATTATTATTATTATTATTATTATTATTATTATTATTATTATTATTATCTTACTATTTCCATTATTGTTATTTTGTTATATTTTATTATTTTTCTAGTACTATTTTATTATTCAGAAATTTTATTTATATTATTTATTAATTTTATTTTTATTGTTATTTGCTTCTATTTTATATTAAATCATCATATTACTGATATTATTTTTATGTAAATTTTATCCTTTACTTTCTTATTTATTTAAATTTATGTTATTATTTATCAATATTACTAGATGTTAATTATTTAGCAGTTGTAATAAATATTGAAATTATAAAAAAAATTATATATTTATTAAAAAAAAAACACAAAAATAAATTCAGTCACGGTAGTGACAGTCTCCATAACAGCTAGACTATATGATTATGGCATAGGGTCCAAAGGGAGAAAGCTGTAGTATGTTTATTTGAACATGCTCCCACTTTTGCATTTAGTCAGCGCTTTACATTAACTTGATCTGTAGACCGCATTACTTTTAAAGATTAAAAAAAAGTTTCTTTAGAATTGCGTAAAATTCTCTAAACATCTCAAATCCTATCATCGAAATGACCAAAATTATCACAAGAAATCTTTGTGTGCAGATAATAAGCTTAAATTTCTTTGTACTCCAGGTGGACTTTGGAGAAGTTTTTATCCCCCCAGACCTAGATGTGCCAAAACCACGAGTTCTGCCCGAATTCAAACGTCTCGCACATGCGCTACGATCTGGTAATATAAGTGTTCTGGATGCCAAGACGTTCTACATCCCTAATTTACATTACGATGGTGCAGGCCCTGATGCCTATTTCTGGGTTGGAACTGGACCAGAACCATCAGAAATGGGGATTAAGGTAGAAAAATTAAAATTAATCCACAATTTCAAATATTGATTTAAATTTTTTTTGCATAGGTTCCAAATGAAATGGGTTCTCTGGAACCATTACGGGGTTACCAAGGTGAAGATATAGAAATTCAGCTGCCTGGAAATTTAACAGTTTATGATATAGATTGGTTAGCAATGTGGTGTGTTCAGTATAGACATAATTTTGGACATGTCATGATACCGAAAGATTTAGATGTACCTCCAGCGTTGGGACAGACTAAAATAACGGTGAGTAAAATAGAATAGAAATTGAGTAACTAATTTAATTTTTAGTGATGAAAATAAATATCAAAAATGCTAAGTATTTAAAAAATTATTCATATAAATGTGTTTTATACATTAAACAAAATTTTTGTTAAAACTTTGCAACTTATCATATGTTTACGTTTCACTGCTAGCCTTCTTGGTGGTATAATCCGGTAAGTAATGTTGTATTAATGAAATCAAAATATCGAAAATATAATTAAGACTCATATAAAATTAAAAAATTGATAACGAAAATATTATTTAAACTAAAAATTAACTTTTATTATAGACAAGCACAACTATCAAACCAATCACAAATACAAATTGCAGAGAATTTTTGGATAGACGATTACAAGTGCGATGGGAAGTACAGGTTTGTTAATTTATATCATTAATTATCTTTAAAATAAAATTCATAAATTAATCACAGTATGCACTAATAATATTTATTAAAAATAAAATTTGTTTGTTTCAATATATATGCATTTCAACCAGATGAATGAGATAATTGCAACTCAATTTAATATTTTATTAATATTTATCATTTTATCCATTATAATTAATTGAAATATTCAATAAAATAATTAAATAATATGAAATACCATTATTTTGAAGGGTGATTATATACAAATAGAACTATCTGCCCGAATTGAAGAAAAGGAATGGGCTGCTTTCGGTTTATCTGGCAAACAAGGAGCTCCTCAAATGAAAGGTACTGGAGATTTTGATAATTTGTCATAATATTCATTAAACCAATTATGTGAAAACGATCTTAAGTATTAGAAATATTAAAAATATAAAAAAAAAAATAGGTGCCGATGTAACAGTAATCCACTACGTTTCAAACGAGGAAAATTTCTACGCCACAGATTATTATTTATCAGACTTGGCCCAATGTGATGGCAAGAAAGGAGCTTGTCCTGACGAACGTATTGGTGGTAGAAACGACGCCAAAGTTGGTAAATAACATCACATTAACATAATAAAAGAAATAAATTATTACAATAATATCAATATATAATATTATGATATAATTTCTTTATTTAAGTTCGAGGTACTCGAAGAAACGGCGTCACTTCGGTCACTTTTAGGAGACCTTTGCAGACTAACGAGCCTGTAAATGATCTTCCTTTCCGTGTTGGAGGATCTGGACAAAATGCACAGTCTGTGATAGCAGCCATTGGGCCTTTGAATTCGAGAAGAGAAGTCAATAAGCATAATATTCGCGATCATTCGACTTATGACCAGAAAATTGATTTTTCTGCTACGGTAACCATATAAAATTACTATTTTTAAATGAGTACGAGAGTATTTTTCATACTAATCGAATTTAATTAAATTTCAAATGTTTCTAAAATTCAGTAACAGACTAGTTTTTTACAAGCATCTTCTTTTATTATTTTTGTAAGTTCAGCAATATCAAAAACTATTTTTTTTCAACAGGATGATCATCAGTGTACAGCTTCTTTATATGAATTATCGGAAGCTTCGGTATACACAGCTTGGGAACCTATGACTTTAGTGGCTTCTAGAGATACAGTGAATAACACATTCACTGCCAGAATAGGACCGACCGGAGGAAAACGGGGATACACACCAATTACAGGTGCAAATATTGAAAAATTTATCTCAAAAAAGATACTTAAGACGGACTACCTGCCTGTCCAGGAATATGGCGTGATTATAGATATTTTATACCAAAATTTAGAGAATGTTGCAATAGATTTGATTATCACAATACACTCTTAAAGGCAATTTCAAGATATATTTAGTTTAAGAAAATTCTCACCTACATAGACTCATTTTTTGTGACTTTTTTATTTGTGGTTGGAACTGTCGAGTAGAAACTATTACTAAATATTAAATTTCCTTTAGGTCATCCAAGTTGGGGTATTGCATGGTACATCAATGATATGTTGATACCAGAATTATATTTGGAACGTGGTCAAACATATACTTTCATTGTTGAAGGAGGAAATGATAGAACAAATCCAGCTAGGTATGGATAAAAATAATTTTATTATACCGTATGAATTAGTGGATATAATTTAAATATAAGAGCACCTGACCTTTTGCATACACTGAGATAATTATATAGATATAAATTAAATTTTCAGATACCATCCATTCTACATATGCGATTCAAGTGAAGGCGGTTATGGACAAAAAACTGATTTGGAGCAAATGAAGCAAAAAGTTTATGCAGGAGTAGATTTTGATATGGACGGTTATCCTTATCCAACAGCAGGTTAATTTCTAAGATACTTCAGTAATATTATCTAGAATATTTATTTATATTCAAATAATATGCAATATTATAGCTGGAAGATATTGCGAGTGGATACATAAAACAGTAGACAGATCTGCCGAATTCGAATCCTTCCAGGAATTTAAGGAAACTTTGTCTTTGGAGTGTGTTGGCGGTGAACCAGCTGTTTTAACCTGGACAGTGCCGATAGATGCACCTGACTTATTATACTACCAGGTAAAGTAAAAAAAAATTAATACGACAAATTAAATCCAGTAGCCCTAGTTTAAAATCTGGAGTATGCAGCATAACTGCCCCTACTAAATTTGGGTGAATTTCTAATATAAAGGAATTATTTGATACAATCCATGTTTTTTGCTGATAAGAAATAATTCAAATTCATTTACAATTTTGATTTATAGTGTTACACCCATAACAACCTCGGCTGGAAAATCAACATTGTGGATCCAGGCCGATCACCTCGAAAAATCGTCGGTGTGAGCAAAGCACCCAGCATTTCTCAAAATGCATCATGGCCTTTAGCAGCTTTAGCATTTATTATTACCAGTCTGATACGAGGATTAAATGGAATCGAGGAATGACAACCGAATAATGATGAATATCAGTAATCCTTAAGAGTGCTTCTATCTGAGGCTATGAGAAGTAGCTACATTGAAACTAATTTCAACTAGAATGGATAGAAAATTTATGATAATTGAATTGCTTTATTAATTAAACATTTATTCAAGTTTACTACAACAAATTATACACATTATGCTTCGTGTATAAATAAAATTCTATATAAAATACTGGTCTGGACAAATTTCATCAAATATAGCCTTGCCTTAACGCTTATCAAAATCTGCAATCTTTTTTTGTTATTGATACTAATATATAAATACAATTTTCGGATTTTTTATATGTTACAATTATTCAATTACAACTGTTCTAGTTGAAGTTAGTAAATAAAACTATTTAGCGCACACAAAGGATGAATTTTACAACCAATGCATATATCAATGGAAAAACATATCCGCCGTGCAGCGTATATGATTGAAAAACAATTTAATCCTACAAAAGAATTTTTTTAAAGTCTAAAATAGTAGTATTTATATTCGTCAGACTGGTAAAAATAAATGCTAAATATATACCAAGAACAAAATCTAACAACTTGAACTGTTACACGTGAATCTTTCAAGATTCTTATACGATTCTTATAGGACTTGTACTAATCTTTATACATTGTTTGAACAATCTCATATATTTTGTTACATTATAATATATGAGTTCGTTAATAATTAATTGAAAACTCTCTTATATATATATCCAAAGTATCTAAAGTATCTTATAAAATTCTCTATAGTAGCTTTATGTGCTGAGTTTTCTATAGATTTGAACAAGACAGATACATATTTCGGAAACAAAAATAAAATTAAGATTATAAGGGGTTTTCAATTTAATGTAAGAGCTGTATACATATATATTATTTTTGTTTGAATATTTTCATAGAAAAAGTAATTTGTTATTGTTAACGTGTTTAGCTATATTGCACATTAGTGCAATATTTTTTTTTTTAATTTGTCATAATTTTTTTCAGTCCTAGTATATAATTTTGAAATAATAAATGCTTATTAAAGCATTTATTATTTTAAAATTATATACTAGGATTAAATAAAACGACAATTAAAAAAAATACTTATTTTTAATAATTATATTGAATATTTAAAGTATTTTCTAATAATCTTTACCTATGAGTAAATTACCGCTATTTTATTTTTAAACTTAAATTTTAAAAGAATTATTGAAAATGTTTATTGACCTAAAAATGTATTATAGCAAAACAATTTATAATCATCATATTTTAAAAATTGACGATTTTAAGGATTGATCTAATTTAATATGAATTTGTTGTTTTATTAATACAAAAAGCTAGAAAGAAGGGATAATAAAAATCTTGGACTTCAAGATTTAAAAAAAAATGAGATTTTTTAACATTTACGAAATTTAACTGAATTTTGACAATAATATTGAACTCAGTAATGTATGACAATAAAAATACTAGTATTAAGCTATAAATAAATACTTTAAGTATGAGAAAGCATATAAATTATATGGTACCAATTGCAAAATTAATAAGAAAATAAAATTTTTTATTGATTTTAACAAACATCCAAAAAAATGCATTTTGAATAATTACTTCTATTTTATTTTAATAGAATTTTTCTTTATTTCTTTTTATAAAAATAAGAGTGTTATGGATTTTTTTCATTTGGTCGGCTGAAGCTGATTTTGGCTTTTGTTTACCACAAAACCAATTTGTATATTATTTAATATTTTAATTGGAATATGATTTTTTTGCAATTGGTACTGAATTTAGGATGAATTCGAGTTTTCATTCAAAATGCTGCGCGACATTTTACTCTATTTTTAGGCTTAAACATATTGTAATATTTAAAACATTGATATAAAAATGATAATAATTAATGTTAAGGAATTGTTAAGAATATTTCGATGTAGGTTTGTTCTTGTATATTTAGATCTAATTCAGATTTTAAAAAATGTGATAAATTTGAGGGTTTTGACAATAAACTTGTTTAATAGGATTTTAATATTATGACAATAATATATATTTAATATTTTCAATTGAAAGTATTAAAATTCAATGAATATATGCAAAGTGTGTCGAAATCTAAGCTTGAGGAGATTTGTCGATTTGTTATTTGTGAAGTATTTGCTAATATTTACTCTATTTGCAAAAAATACTATAATTTATATGTTTATATCAAAATTCAAGCTTGAAACCAAAATCGTACTGATTTCAAAAAATAATATTATTACCCAAAAAATTATTTTTTATCACTCTCGATTTTTGATATAAATGTATACACAAAAAAATTTAACTATATTTAGTGTTGCAATAAACAAAATTAATTAAAACGGTTACTTAATTTTTATTATGTAAATGTAGGCTCTAAAATAATTATATTATAAAACATAATATTCGATATTAATTAATAATGTTAATTACAATAATACTTATAGCCCGGGATAAAATGTCAGATTTTATATTACGTTAAGATTTAAACATTGTTTTTTATAAAATAATTATATAATCATTTTTAAATTTGTTTAAATTTATTATAAAAATCCTGTAATTTCTGTTATTAATAATTATTATACTGTTAAATATTTCGTTGCTTAGATATAAGATAAGATATTATCTATGACAATACTAATTTATGTGATTGAATTTGAAATTAATGAACTTCATGCAAAAACTAACTAAATCAATTAAATTTAATTTTTTTGTACCTTATAAAAATTACCATTTATCTATATCGTTAATTTTAAATATTTTACAAAATTAATATTTATAGTTTA
>NW_020537758.1:19235115-19252651 GCF_003426905.1 Ctenocephalides felis | reverse complement strand
ATACACTGGTATTATGATGATCTACTGAAAAATTAGTGCACTAGAATAATTATAAAAATTAATTTTGAATCTTTAAGCATATAGTTTTGGGATTCATATTTATAAGGTAGGGTAAAGCATAAAGTTCCAATTTGACTTTGAGCAATTATATTGTAAAAACCAAACCAATTATATCCCAACAAATAATACATATCAAAGAAACATCTATCTGACTATGTTCAGTACAACTCTCAGTTAATTCATCAATGTAGAAATTTGTTTTATTTTGCTGTTTTCAAAAATATCTCACCTGGTCATTTTACCCTATAGGCGGGGTAAACTGGAATCGCCAGATGGCAATCAAGTCCAATATTTTATTTTTAATTCTGAAGAAATTTTACGAAATATTAGCTTCATTATTCAATACATATAAAAGGAACAACTATTTTAACTGGGAATTGTACTGAATTATATACAGTACAATTTCTAGCTACCTCATCATGGTATAATTATGTTTTTTGTGCTATTTGCAAAAATTTATCGTCCCCCTTAGGCGGGGTAAAATGGGACGGCCAAGGGGCAAACAAGCCTAATGTCTTATTTTTATTTTTGCAAAGATTTTACAAAATAATAGCTACAATATTCAACCAATGCAAAATATTAATTTCTTGGGTATATTTTTCATAAGGATAACACTGTATATAACCTTGATCTGGTATTTCGTCAGAAAATTTATCAGCAGAGTTGAAATTATTATTTAATTTAACAGAGGTTACATAAAAAAACTGTTGCTGTTTTGTTGTTACATAAGAAAACACCTTAAAAAAACAATTAAATAACGCTTACCTCAAACTTATATTGAGGTATCGTAAACTAATCAACCGGGTCCAATGTTTTATTTTTAATTTTAGAAGAATTTTACGGAATATTAGCTACATTATTCAATCAATGCAAAATAGAAATTATATGGGTACATTTTTTACAGAGATAAAAATAGATAATGTATATAACCTTGATCTGGTATTTTGTCAGAAATATTCATCGGCAGAGTTAAAATAATTATTTATTTAATTATTTTTTACATCTTTGCCAGGGTAAAGGTTTAGTTGAGCCTATCTACCCCAGCCAGGAGTAAGCTTCAATAGAAGTTACATAAAAAAATTGTTGAATCTAACTTAAAACTAGCTGTAAGTGGAATTCTGTCTTAAGGCAATTAAGGCATCGTGCCTTAAGGCAAATTGCTGGAACTTCCCGTACCAAAATTTTTTTTTTAAAAACGATTAAGATTTTTGAAAAAAATTTACTTTGAAAAAATAAGATTTTTGAGAAACTATATATTGGACAAAAAATTACTTTTTTTTGAAAAAAAAAAATTTTTTTTATTTTTTTTTTTAAAAAAAAAAATGTTTTATTTTATTTTGACATATTTTGGAAGATCTAAACTTTTTTCAGAGCAATCGTACTGCTTTAACTGCATAAAGACGAAATATCAAAGCCCGTAAGCGCCGCGTCGCCGTCTAACGCGTAAACATTGGTACGGAACCCATAGAAATGTAAAAAAAATTATACTTATTGTTAAAATCTCTATAAAATATTTGATAATTTGATGTGCATATGTCTAATGATATTTTTGACCGCCAAATGGCATTTTTTTTTACTTTTTTCATCAGATCTCCGAAACCGTTAGACCTGCCTTCATGAAAATTTGATCAATTCTTTATCTTGTCAATACAAGTAAAATGTTTTTTGAAATATTCAAATCGGACGCTCCGTTCTCTTAAAAACTGAGTTACCGTTTTCGGCACTTTTTGCCCCGTATCTTTGGAACGGCTAGACCTGCTTTCGCCAAAAACTAATCAGCACGTCTCCTTATTAATACGAATCGAATGTTTTTTGAATTATTCAAATCGGTTGATCCGTGTTCCCGAAATCGTCGACGAAAATTTGTATCCGCACATACATACACACACGCACATACATACATACATACATACATACATACATACATACATACACACACACACACACACACACACACACACATACATCCATTTTTTCTAAGGTATGCCAAAATGTTCAGAAACCTCTGAAACGTAAAGATATATAAACATTTTCATTTTCGATTTTTTTGCGATTACTATAACTTGCCCTACGGGAAGTTAATAACAATACATGTTAATTTTAACAATTAAATACCGCATACTTAAATCTTATATTAAGGTCTCGTAAACTAAACAAACAGGTCCACTGACTTATTTTTAATTTTAGAGGGATTTCACAAAACAATAGCTACATTATTCAACCGATGCAAAATATATATTTTATGGGTACATTTTTTACAGAGATAACACTGTACATAACCTTGATCTGGTATTTTGTCAGAAATATTCATCTGCAGAGTCGAAATAATTATTTATTTAATTATTTTAATATCTTTGTCAGGGTAAAGGTTTAGTTGGTCATATCTTCACTAGCTAGGACTAAGCTTTAATAGAGGTTACATAAAAAAACAGTTGAATCTAACTTAAAATTAACAATACATCTTGTAAAATAATTAAATAACGCTTGCCTAAAACTTATATTAAGGTCTCGTAAAGTAAACAACCAGGACTACTAATACCAGGACAAAATAATAGCTACATTATTCAACCAATACAAAATATAAATTTCATGGGTACATTTTTTACAGAAATAACGCTATATATAACTTTGATCTCGTATTTCGTCAAAAAATTTATCAGCAGTGTCGGAATACTTAGTTTAACTCTTATAAAATTGTTTTTTTACCTTATAAATGATAGTCTTATGAAAAAAGTACCTTGAATCCAAATTTAATGATTTTTTTATGAACTGTATATCAAGGTATGAGGCATCTTCATTCCGAATCAACTCTGATTTACCTCAGATAAATCTCAGAAATTTTAAAACAATGAAAAATAATTATTTGACACTGACATCCGTCAGTTTATGTCGTCTTCGGTGACTGGCATTTTCAAGTGTCTGTCATATTCATGAGCGCTTCAGAAAATTCGAGGGCTCTTTCATTGTACAAGTATATGACTCGAGAGCTTCTTTCGCGAGAGAAGCAGAAGTTTGCGAACAATGGATGAAGCCAACGGCGAAGCGAAGATTTTCGCCCCATTTGGAATTAATGTGCACCATATTAATAAATGCATTTAGGGAGAAGTTGAAAATAATCGATAGAAAAATTTACTATTATATTATATAGTAAGCTATAAATAGTCGATGATCTATGTAATCGAATTGAGAAAATTAGTTAAATAATTACCTATAACAAATATTTAGGATAACAATGTGAATATAATTGAAATCAAACAAACAAGAATTTTTATATTTTAATATAGTAAAACCAATTTGGACGTACGGAATACAGCTTTGGGGAACCGCGCGCAAATACAACATCGCCATAATTTAAAAATTTCAAAATAAGATTTTGAAAGAAGTTATAAACGCACCCAAGTATGTCCCAAATTGGTTGGTTCAAACAGATTTGAACATAAACACAGTTAATGAAGAAATTGAAAAGTTCAGTCTGAGATACAAGGATATAATGCAGAATCAAAACATTATGGCCAAAATCTTAATAAAAAAACATGGCATTGAAAGGCTCAGAAGAAAACGGCCCCTTTTTGTTATTTTGTAGTAATCCTATAATATATAAAATTACTTGTAGACTTCATTTAAATTTTTTCACATCAGGACTACATCTACTATAAGCTAAACATATCCAACCTCGAATCGGATCACCACTGGGTGACCATTCGACCTTTTTTCTTTATTTAATAAACCAATAAAATTACTGAATGTTGTTTATAAGGACAGATTGTAATTCATAAATGTAAATAAAATTAATTAAATTAATAAAATTAATTAAAAATATTTTTAATATAGGGCAGTCACAGTAGTGACAGTCTTCATAACAATAGACTATATGATTATGGCATAGGGTCCAAAGGGAGAAAGATGTAGTATGTTTGTTTGAACATGCTCTCACTTTTGCATTTAGTCAGCGCCCTACTTTAACATGATCTGTAGACCCCATTTCTTTTAAAGAGTCAAAAAAGTTACTTTGGATTGATGTAAAATTCTCTAAACATCTCATATTCTATCATCATTCTATCATTTTGACACAGGGTCCAAAGAGAAGATATATGTAGTATGTTTGTTTGAACATACTCCCAGTTTTTCATTTAGTCAGCGCCTTACATTAACATGATCTGTAAACCGCATTACTTCTAAAGATTCAAAAAAAGTTTCTTCCGAACGATGTAAAATTCTCTGAACATCTCAAATCCTTTCATCGAAGTGACCAAAATTATCACAAAAAATCTTTGCGTTCATCTTTTCGCACAGATAATAAGCTTAAATTACTTTGTATTCCAGGTGGACTTTGGAGAAGTTTTTATCCCCCCAGACTTAGATGTACCAAAACCACGAGTTCTGCCCGAATTCAAACGTCTTGCACATGCGCTACGATCTGGTAATATAAGTGTCCTGGATGCTAAGACATTCTACATCCCTAATTTACATTACGATGGAGCAGGTCCTGATGCTTACTTCTGGGTTGGAACTGGACCAGAACCATCAGAAATGGGAATTAAGGTAGACAAATTAAAATTAATCCAGAATTTTGAATATTGATTTAATAATTTATTCCAAAATAGGTTCCAAATGAAATGGGATCCCTGGAACCATTACGAGGTTACCAAGGTGAAGATATAGAAATTCAGTTGCCTGGAAATTTAACAGTTTATGATATAGATTGGTTGGCGATGTGGTGTGTGCAGTATAGGCATAATTTTGGACATGTCATGATACCGAAAGATTTGGATGTACCTCCAGCTTTGGGTCAGACTAAAATAACGGTGAGTGAAAATCCAATAGAAATTTAGTATCTAATTTAATTTTTAGTGCAATAAATGCCAAAAAAATGTTAATTATTTAAATAATTTTTTATAAAAATATATTTCATACATTAAACATAATTTTTGTTCAAAAATTGCAACTTATCATATGTTTACATTTCACTGCTAGCCTTCTTGGTGGTATAATCCGGTAAGTAATGTTATAATAATCAAATTAAAACATTGAAAATTGAATTAAGACTGATTTACAAATAAGAATTGATAACTAAAGTATTATTTAAACTAAAAAAAATAACTTTTTTATAGACAAGCACAACTATCAAACCAATCACAAACACAAATTGCAGAGAATTTTTGGATAGACGGTTACAAGTGCGATGGGAAGTACAGGTTTGTTAATTTATATAATTTATGATCTTCCAAATTAAATTTATAAAAAATTAATCACTGTATACACTGATGATACTTATTAAAACTAACATTCGTTTCAGTCAATATATATAGTAAAATATGATAATCAAACAGATGAATGAGATAATCGCAACTCAATTTAATATTCGATTAGTATTTATTATTTTGTCTATTTTATCCATTATAATTAATTGAAATATTTATTAAAATATTTAAATAATATTTTAAACCTTTATTTTAAAGGGTGATTATATACAAATAGAACTATCTGCCCGAATTGAAGAAAAGGAATGGGCTGCTTTTGGTTTATCTGGCAAACAAGGAGCTCCTCAAATGAAAGGTAATTGATGTTTTGTCATTTTTTTATAATATCTATTAAACTAATTTTGTGAAAACGATCTTAAGTATTAAAAATATGAAAAAATAATAGGTGCCGATGTAACAGTAATACATTACGTTTCAAACGAGGAAAATTTCTACGCCACAGATTATTATTTATCAGACTTGGCCCAATGTGATGGTAAGAAAGGAGCTTGTCCTGACGAACGTATCGGTGGTAGAAACGACGCCAAAGTTGGTAAATAATTGACACCATAAAATAAATAAATTATTAATATCAATATACAATATGATAATATAATTTTTTTATTTAAGTTCGAGGTACTCGAAGAAACGGCGTCACTTCGGTCACATTTAGGAGGCCTTTGCAGACCAATGAGCCTGTAAATGATTTTCCTTTCCGTGTTGGAGGATCTGGTCAAAATGCACAATCTGTGATAGCTGCCATTGGGCCTTTGAATTCGAGAAGAGAAGTCAATAAGCATAATATTCGCGATCACTCGACTTATGATCAGAAAATTGATTTTTCTGCCACGGTAAAAGAAATTTATAAGCCATATAGTTCACTATTTGTAAATGAACACCGGTGCATTTGTCTTACTAATCAAATTTCCATTTAACTTCAAATGATTCTGAACTTTAGTAATAGACTATTTTTTACCCTACTATGTTTGTAAGTTCAGCAATATCAAAAAAAAAATTTTTCAACAGGATGATCATCAATGTACAGCGTCCTTATATGAACTGTCGGAAGCTTCGGTATACACAGCTTGGGAACCTATGACTTTAGTGGCTTCTAGAGATACAGTGAATAACACATTCACTGCCAGAATAGGACCCACTGGAGGAAAACGGGGATACACACCAATTACAGGTGCAAATATTGAAAAATTGTATTTTATTTAAGTAACTTTGGTCTATCAATTTTAAAGCATTTATCTCGAAAAGATGCCTTAGGTGCACTACTTGCTTATCCAGGAATATGGAGTGATTATAGCTATTTTACTCCAAAATTTAGACAATGTTGCAAATGATTTATTTTCTCAATACAATTTATTGAGAAAATTTTCTGAAAACAATATTAAGATATATTTACTTTAAAAAAAATCGCACCTGCATATAATCATTTTTGGTGACTTTTTTATTTGTGCTTGGAACAGTTGAGTAGAACCTATTACTAACTATTAAATTACTTTAGGTCATCCAAGTTGGGGTATTGCTTGGTACATCAATGATATGTTGATACCAGAACTTTATTTGGAACGTGGTCAAACATATACTTTTATTGTTGAAGGAGGAAATGATAGAACAAATCCAGCTAGGTATGAACAAACAAAAATAAATAAATAAGACGTTAAAATAATTTTCATATAAGAGATAAAGTACTGGGCTTAGCACACTGCCCTCTGGTACTCCGCATTCTATATTTCTAATGCTCGAGGTCACATCTTTAATTTTGATTCTAAATTTTCTATTAAGCAAATGTGTGCTTGAGATATTGAAGTAGTTTAGAAAAGTTGTTTTGATTTTAATATAAGAACACATTTTTCTGCAAATACTGAAGTGATTATATAGATATAAATTATATTTTCAGATACCATCCATTCTATATATGCGATTCAAGTGAAGGCGGTTACGGACAAAAAACTGATTTGGAGCAAATGAAGCAAAAAGTTTATGCTGGAGTAGATTTTGATATGGACGGTTATCCTTATCCAACAGCAGGTTAATTTCTAAGATACTTCTGTAATATTATCTAGAATATTTGTTTAAATTCAAATAATATTTATTATTGTAGCTGGAAGATATTGCGAGTGGATACATAAAACAGTAGACAGATCTGCGGAATTCGAATCCTTCCAGGAATTTAAGGAAACTTTGTCTTTGGAGTGTGTTGGCGGTGAACCAGCTGTTTTAACCTGGACAGTGCCGATAGATGCACCTGACTTACTATACTACCAGGTAAACTAAAAAAATTCAATCCAGTAGCCGTAGTTTAAAATCTGAAGTATGCAGCATAACTGCCACTATCGATTGGGTAAATTTTTAATTTTTGTGGTGGTAAAAGAAAGTTATTTGATATATCCAATATTTATGTCCAGATAAAAAATAATTCAGTTTCATTAACAATTTTCATTTATAGTGTTACACCCATAATAATCTTGGCTGGAAGATTAACATTGTGGATCCAGGCCGATCACCTCGAAAAATCGTCGGTGTGAGCAAAGCACCCAGCATTTCTCAAAATGCATCTTGGCCTTTAGCAGCTTTAGCATTTATTGTTACCAGTCTGATACGAGGATTAAATGGAATCGAGGAATGACAACCGAATAATGATGAATATCAGTAATCCTTAAGAGTGCTTCTATCTAAGACTATGAGAAATAGCTACAATAAAACTAATTTCAACTAGAATCTATGGAAAATAGAAAATCATGATTATTGAATCGTTTTATTAACTAAAAATTACTCAAAATTACCATAACAAATTATACACATTTTGTTTCGTGTATAAATAAAATTCTATACTAATTACTGGTCTGAACAAATTTCATCAAATATAGCCTTGCCTTAACGCTTACCCAAATCAGCAATATATTTTTTGTTATTGATACCTAATATATAAATACAATTTTCGGATTTTTTATATGTTACAATTATTCAATTACAATTGTTCTAGTTGAAATTAGCAAATAAAAACTCTTTAGCGCACACAAAGGATGAATTTTACAACCAATGCATATATCAATGGAAAAACATATCCGCCGTGCAGCGTATATGATTGAAAAACAATTTAATCCTACAAAAGATTTTCTTAAAGCCTAAAATAATAGTATTTATATTCGTCAGACTGGTAAAAATAAATGCTAAATATATCAAGAAGAAAATCTAACTACTTAAACTGTTACACATGAATCTGATAAGATTCTTATACGATTCTTAGAAGACTTGTACTAAATTTATACATCGTTTGAACAATCTTATAATGTATATGATTTTTAGTACTTATAATGAGTTTGTTAATAATGAATTGAAAACTTTTCTATAATATCTAAAGTATCTTATAAAATTCTCTATAGTAGCTTTATGTGTTGAGTTTTCTATAGATTTGAACAGGACAGATACATATTTCGGTAAAAACTAAAATTAAGATTATAAGGGGTTTTCAATTTAATGCCAAATGCAAGAGCATATGCATACTCGTGTATGATAATTGCATATATATTATTTTTGTTTGAATATTTTCATACAAAAAGTAATTTGTTATTGTTAACGTGTTTTGCTATATTGCACTAATAAGCATTTATTATTTTAAAATTATATACTAGGCCTAATAAGATTCTGACAATTTAGGAATAATAATAATAATTATTATAAACGGTTGTATTTTGTTAATTGCATATTAGTAACTATTCGCATTTCCTAACAATCTGTACATATAAGTAAATTGCTCCTATTTTTATTTTAGAAATTAAATTTTTAAGAATATTATTAAAAATGTTTATTGGCATAAAAATATGACATAGCAAAACAATTTAAAATCATCATATTTTAAAGATTGACCTAAATGAATTTGTGATTTTATTAATACAAAAAGCTAGAAAGAAGGGATAATAAAAATCTTGTACTACAAGATTTAAAAAAATGAGAATTTTTAACATTTACGAAATTTAACTGAATTTTGACAATAATATTGAACTCAGTAATGTATGACAATAAAAATACTAGTATTAAGCTATAAATAAATACTTTAAGTATGAGAAAGCATATAAAATATATGGTACCAATTGCAAAATTAATAAGAAAATAAAATTTTTGACTGATTTTTATATTATAAAACATAAAAAAATGCATTTTAAATATTACTTCTATTTTATTTTATAGGATTTTTCTTTATTTTTTCTTTTTATTAAAAAAGAGTGTTATGGATTTTTTTATTTGGTCAGCTGAAGCTGATTTGGCTTTTGTTTACCACAAAATGATTTCAATCCCTAATTTAATATTTTTAATCAATTAATTTTATTGCAATTGGTATTGGATTTAGGATGAATTCGAGTTTTCATTCAAAATGCTGCGCGACACTTTACTCTATTTTTAGGCTTAAACATATTGTAATATTTAAAACATTGATATAAAAATGATAATAATTAATGTTAAGGAATTGTTAAGAATATTTCGATGTAGGTTTGTTCTTGTATATTTAGATCTAATTCAGATTTTAAAAAATGTGATAAATTTGAGGGTTTTGACAATAAACTTGTTTAATAGGATTTTAATATTATGACAATAATATATATTTAATATTTTCAATCGAAAGTATTAAAATTTAATGAATATATACAAAGTGTGTCGAAATCTAAGCTTGAGGAGATTTGTCGATTTGTTATTTGTGAAGTATTTGCTAATATTTACTCTATTTGCAAAAAATACTATAATTTATATGTTTATATCAAAATTCAAGCTTGAAACCAAAATCGTACTGATTTCAAAAAATAATATTATTACCCAAAAAATTATTTTTTATCACTCTCGATTTTTGATATAAATGTATACACAAAAAAAATTAACTATATTTAGTGTTGCAATAAACAAAATTAATTAAAACGGTTACTTAATTTTTATTATGTAAATGTAGGCTCTAAAATAATTATATTATAAAACATAATATTCGATATTAATTAATAATGTTAATTACAATAATACTTATAGCCCGGGATAAAATGTCAGATTTTATATTACGTTAAGATTTAAACATTGTTTTTTATAAAATAATTATATAATCATTTTTAAATTTGTTTAAATTTATTATAAAAATCCTGTAATTTCTGTTATTAATAATTATTATACTGTTAAATATTTCGTTGCTTAGATATAAGATAAGATATTATCTATGACAATACTAATTTATGTGATTGAATTTGAAATTAATTAACTTCATGCAAAAACTAACTAAATCAATTAAATTTAATTTTTTTGTACCTTATAAAAATTACCATTTATCTATATCGTTAATTTTAAATATTTTACAAAAATTAATATTTATAGTTTATAGTTTTAATTTTATAATCAGCAAAACTTTAATTTTTTTAGAAAATTTACGATGTGATTAGAGCCTTGAGAATATGAATGTATTATAAAGCTCAAATATATTCTATTTGTCGTGTATATAATTATTAAAGATACAAAAATCAATTAATATAAATATTCAAGAATGAACAGGAATTTTAACAAGAAGCAATTTTAAATGAATTTACATTGAACGAACCGAAAAATCAATTTATTCAGTACAAAATAGAATATAAAATAATTTTTATGACAATAATTTGTGTACAAAAAGAATTAGAAGTTTTATTGGAGAACATAAAATATTTTGGCTTTATTGAAATAGTTGACATTAATTTCGTTAGTGACAAATAAATAAATTTTAATAATGCTCAATGATTACATAACTATTTATTAATATTTGTTGGATATATATTATTAATAACCATTTATTTAAAATTTAATACGATCCTGAAATAGTTGTGTAATAAGTATGTAGGTCTGATATTTTTGATACAGTATCTAATTTATGATTTTTAGGTAAATTTCTATTTAAATTCTGAAATCTTTGAAATCTATTGTTGTTAAAGAAATTAATGTCTCATAACATTTTTATATTGCTTCTTATCATGCTAGATATAATTTCAAGCAAAATTACATATATAACTGAAAAGTATACAAAACGTAGTATAAAGTCATTAAAATTATTTTGCAAGAATTCATAATAATATCCAAATTTTACGAGTCATTCAAATATTTAGATAGGTGAAAAAATAGTAAAAATCTATAAAATCAATGTAGTTGTCAAGAAACATTTGCTATAAAAATTTAAGTAATTAAAAGACAATAATTATAGTTGTAAGAATGTGCAGATATAACAGTATTACTTAAAAATAATTGTGGATAAATAATAGCATGCACTTTTATATTATTCTTTACTAATAAACATACAGTGGGGATTTTTGTTTGAAATTTGAATAATTTAAAAAAAATTCATAAAATAAATTGAAAAAAAAAACTTTATAAAATTGTTTATAATAACGTAAATAATCAGATTCAGAAAAAATTCAGAATTTCATAATTTAAAGTGATCTTAATATAATATTCAATAACTCAACGTAAATATTTATTCTTCGATAATATTATATTATATTAAAAGGGAATTATTTAAATAATTCTAAATCTTTATGAATGAAATAAATCAATGATGGCATAGTTATATAACTGAATTAATTTTTTTTATATACTTAATTTGATATTTGATTAATCCATAAAATAAAATGAAAAATATTTGTTTACGTTCGAAGCAATTATTATGAATTATAATGTATTGATTTCTAGCATACATTATATTTCTAATTTATTATATTAAATGTTGATTAAAATCTGAAACTTGTTTAGCAGATAGAATAATATCTAATAAATCTACTAATTTTCTAACAAAATACAGCTCTGAAATGACTGTACGATTTTTGATGATATTAAATAAAAATCTATTATCTAATAGTGCAGATAAGGAATGAAATTATAAATTCACATAATAGTGCTAAATCGAAAGACTTTTTTCTCAAACGCATTTTTTCATTCAAAAACAAATTGAAAATCCCCACTGCAACTATCTTTTAATAAGTTGCTTAATTTAAAAAATAATGAAAAATATGCTTCTATAAATAATATGCATGTATGGTGTAAAAGGAGATCTATCTGAGTGCCTTTAGTATATGGACACTGAAATTAATAATATTATAACTTTCTTAAATAATTACAAGAAGGTTGTTTCAATTTCAATAACTGAATAAAAAAAATTTAATTTGCTTTGAACATTAAAAAGTTATGGATAATAACAAAGAAGTTGATCTGGAAATGGTTTCAATTTTATTTAAAAAATC
The DNA here is from genome assembly GCF_003426905.1 of Ctenocephalides felis. Classification (NCBI taxonomy): domain Eukaryota; kingdom Metazoa; phylum Arthropoda; class Insecta; order Siphonaptera; family Pulicidae; genus Ctenocephalides; species Ctenocephalides felis. The sequence continues at coordinate 19,240,104 of NW_020537758.1, read as the reverse complement.
TAGCTTGTTATTTTGAATCTTAAAAATTCATTAATTTACTGTTAATTGTCGTGATGAATTATTTAATAAATTCAAGCATCGTAGACTATCTCAGTCTACACGTGACATAAATATTATAATTTGCGATTATTTTTTCAAGAAACCATTACAAATTGAACATTTTCTTATTACGATCAAACTAAAAATTATTTTTACTAATTTCAATGTCTGCTAACTGTTTCATTCTACTAACTGTATTTAACTAACTTGTATAAATATTGTACCTATATTAAATTCTAATTAAGGCACTTATATCTAACGAATCAGTGTTTTGTCGATTTGTATATGTATATACTTATTACAATTATAAATACATATACAGAATAATTCTTTTATAACATGTATATTTTAACGTGTCGATTAAAATGTATTCGTATACTCAAATATGTTTTATTTTTTATGTCTTGGTAAAATAAATTTACAACTAAATTAAGGTGACTTACCCATGATTTGTATTTTCTCCTTGGCTACTGAATCCAAAAGTATTTTATCACAATTTTTGCACTAAACACCATGATTTCACCTCAATCCTACGAACACCCAACACGAACTGAATTAATTTTCTGGGAAAATATAGATAAATTTCAGGTATACCAACCAATAACAATTCGTCTTCTACAATTTTATATTTTCCATATCAATCGATATTCGATACATTTTTGTACATTTTTATAAATAGGACCTGTTTGTTGATTTATTAAAAACGGTATAAATCTTACCTGATACGCCACACTCACAAGATGATTATAAATTATTTATTTAATATTTTACTGGAAAAGTAGAATAATTTCATTGGAGCATAATGTGCGTTCCCAATTCCTAAAGTCTCTTCTGTAATCAATTATATAATTTTGATGATGAAAAAATTAACAAATATCAGATACTTGATATATAAAGTAAATAAATTTCTTACCTTAAATTAATATTTAAAAAAAACATTTTTTGGTTACTGCTTCTAAATTTATTTATATGTGCTACAGTCTGTTACAGAATATCACAACATGACTTTACATTTTCAATAAAAAAATGCTTTTAAACAAACATCTGCGTCACAAACGCTGAATATTTCACAAACAATTTTTGTAAATGAAAATTATATCGGTTAGCTTAATATAAGCTCTAATGTATTTTTACATGAAAATACTTCATTAGCAGAAGTTTACAAATTAATTAGAAGTAAACATTTTATAATTTTTTTCATAATATCAAAAACTATCAAAATTTTTGAGACGAAGAATTGACAAAGAATAATATCACTGCTAAATAGTACAAAAAAGTATCCTGTTGATGATTTCAGAACTTGACCATCAATAAAAAAATAATAACATTATACAAATGCTTATACAAAATTTGAGTATTATATTAGTAACAGTTTTTTTTTGTCTTTTAAAAATTGATATTTTTGATCTTTTTATTCGATGGGATATGCATTAATAAATATAAAATTCCAATAAGTAGTTAAAAAACTTGTCGTATACATTGATAGTAACCCATCCTTTCTTCATAATTTTTAAATATTAACTTATATTTGCATTACTTTAATATTATTGTTCATTTTATAATGCTGTTCACAAAATTCAGCAATCCTCTTGCAAGCTTCCTCTATCATTTCTTCAGGTACGGTTAGCACCATCCTCATGTAATTAGGATACTCAAAACACTAAAACATTATAGTTAAATTTATTTAAAATAATTCTATATAATTATCTCGCGAATCTGAAACATATTTCATAATTTTGGCTAAAAAAATATCAAAATGTTAAAGGTGAAATATGCTGACTATTATCACAATTTATCAGCATACATATTCGGATAAAGTTAATTAAATTTTTAAACAAATTAAAAATATCTTACGAAGTTTTGTGTTAAATAAATATAGAAATCACTGTAGGATAAAAAATATGATATACATATATTATAAATTTTGCAATAGGATTTTCTTTTATTTTTTTACCTGTCCTGGGAGACAAAAAACGCTCTGTTCCTTGACCAACTCCTGTACAAGATCCATCTCGGTTTTGTATTCCGGAAAATTCTCCATGTCAAGACCGATCATCATGTACATAGCACCCTGAGGCATTACTGGGGTCAAACCTGGTAAATCTTTCAGCATTTCGTATGCTAATTTGGCATGCCTCTGAAGAATTGAAATGAACAATTAAGAGATAGAAAGATGGCATATATTGATTAATTAATATTTATAATAAATCTTGCATACCGCGAGTGTAAGAACAAGATCATCGTAATATTCTTGTGGAGTATCTGCCAATATCTCTGGCAAAGCACCTTGTACCAAGGTATTGCTGCCAATTATACGTGTGCTTAAACTCTGGAGGCCTTTGCGTACCCCCTTGAAAACATCATTTCTATCATTTATTATAATCCAACCCATTCTCCAACCAGGAATCAAAAACCTGAAAATTATAACGAAAACCTAAGAACAAAATAGATGATAGTAGTAAATCTTATATGAGACAATATTACTACCTTTTCGTGAGACCGCCACAAGAAAGTATGGGTACATCATCACTCAAGCTAGCCATGGAATGAAATTCATTGCCAGGAAATACGAAATGTTCGTAAATTTCATCAGCAATAATTGGAACTCTAAATTCGGAAGCAATATCGAGGATATCACGCAGATGATCAGCTGTGTAGACTGATCCACAAGGATTAGATGGGTTATTGACGATCATGGCACGAGTTTTGTCGTCAATTTGGGACCTCATGTGTTGGAGATCTACTTCCCATTCACGTTCGGGCTGGGTGGAAATGATAAAGGAAAAGTTAGTAAAAGACATATAAAACTGGATGTAATAATTTTTACTATTTTAATCCTTTATTACCAGCAGATTGTAATATTTAACTTGTATGCCCATCCCCTCGGCCAAAGTTCTATAAATCGAGAAACCAGGCCTGGGCATCAGTATATTCTCTCCTGGATTGGCCAGCACTGATATGCACATGTCCAGGGCACAGGAACAACCGCTGCAAAGGATGACATCCTGAGCTGTGACTGGGCCTTGATGTCGGCTATATTTTGCGACGGCCTCTCGGGCGGCTGGAAAACCAACGGCTGGACCGTAACCGTTGTTTTTTCCGGATTCTAAGGCCTTGCACAAGGCTTTTGGGATTGTTGAATGAGGTTTCAAGTTACCAAAAACAGTTGGGTCACCTGGATAAATAATCAAGTACTTTGGGTGTAAATTTTATCACTAGATAATATATTTTAGCACCCTTGAGCATGATTTAATATGATGTGAAATTACGGAAAACGGTTAAACCTCCCATGTGTCCTAGATTTATTACAAAGCTTAAGATGATGAATGGATGTATATTATTATAATTCATACCAAATATTGTTTTAATGTAAAATTTATTTGTACGATACGTAACACTCATTACATTTGTTTACTTGTATATAGGTTTGTGTGTATATATTTTTATATAAATTCATTTTTATACAATTATAATATTTTCGAAAATACAGAATTTGTATATAATATATAATATTTTTTGGATTATAGATTACCTTGAATAAATATAAATTTTATTGAAAATATAATATTAAATTTGATAAAAAAATCGAGTGCAGGAATATGCAGTTTATATGAATGTTTGAAATTAGTATATAATAATTTTATTATTTTTTTTTTAACTTCCCGAAGGAGAAGTTTATGTTTTCATCAAAAAATCCGATTCGCTAATTTTATGTTTTCTCGACGTTTCAAGCCATTCTGAATCGAATGGGACCAAATTTGGAAAAAGTATGTGTGTGTGTGTGTATGTGTGTGTGTGTGTGTGTGTATGTGAACAGATTTTTTGCCGTAAATCGACGTTTTCTCAAAAATGACTGGACCGATTTTAAAAATTTAAAAGCCATTTGATGTATCTCGATGAGGACTATCGTCTCTGAGTTTTGTGCGGCGATCGGCCAGGCCGTTTCGTTGTAAATTGCAGAAAAGTGAAAAATTTTTCGCCCACGTTTTAGCCCGCAATTCTAAATCGATTCTGAAAATTCAAAAACCATTCGATAGATATTGATTGGGAATCGTGCTGATTAGTTTTTGGTAAAGATCGGCCGAGCCGTTTCTTGTAATAACGTTTTAAAAAAAAAAAATTGACGATTTTTATGATTTTTTTTTTGACGGTAGATACCATAGTTTTCTAGGTCATACTAAAATATTACGGCCCTATGACAACTCGTTTAGCTTTAAAAATTCGTCAAAGTTTGCAAAAATTGGTATAGTTTTTTTGACATTTGTCAAAATTAGACTTTTGATCGACGTTTTCTCAAAAGCGCCTGAACCGATTTCAGAAATTTCAAAGCCATTTGATGTATTTCGGTGAGGACTATCGTTTGTCAGTTTTGTGCGACGATCTGCCAAGCCGTTTCTTTGCAATTTAAAAAAAAGTGTTAAACTTTTCGTCCATATTTAAGCTCATCCTACCGAACCGATTTTAAAAAATCAAAAACTGTTCGAAAGATATTAGTTGGGAATGGTACTGATTAATTTTAGGTGAAAATCTACCGAGCCGTTTTCTTGTAATGAACTGTTGAAAAAAAAATTTAAGCCGATTTTCATGGAACTTTTTTTTGGCGATATACATCATGGTCTTATAGAACTTACTGTAATATTACGGCATTACGACAAGTAGTTTAATTTTAAAAATTCGTCAAACTTTACTAAAATTATTATCGTTTTTTAAAGTAGGATTGATGAAGTATATTATTTACACTTTTTTTTGATTAAGTCAATTATTTACACATATCGGGAAGTTCATGTAACTTGCCTCAAGGCTAAATACCAAACCAACTAGTTTTTTCTTAAATTAAATCAGAATAAGGTGAGTAATTCTACAAGCTACAGTAAGTACATAGTCTAAACAAATCTATAATGTAAAGTAAAGGAAAATAATAATAAAATAAAAACAAATAACTAACTATAA
>NW_020537758.1:19202635-19234115 GCF_003426905.1 Ctenocephalides felis | reverse complement strand
AACACTGTACATAACCTTGATCTGGTATTTCGTCAGAATGTGTATTGAATGTATATTTATTAGCATTTGGAGTATTTAATTTATCTCTTGTAAAATTTTTTTTACCTTATAAATGATAGTCTTATGAAAAAAGTACCTTGAATCCAAATTTAATGATTTTTTTATGAACTGTATATCAAGGTATGAGGCATCTTCATTCCGAATCTACTCTGATTTACCTCAGATAAATCTCAGAAATTTTAAAACAATGAAAAATAATTATTTGACACTGACATCCGTCAGTTTATGTCGTCTTTGGTGACTGGCATTTTCAAGTGTCTGTCATATTCATGAGCGCTTCAGAAAATTCGAGGGCTCTTTCATTGTACAAGTATATGACTCGAGAGCTTCTTTCGCGAGAGAAGCAGAAGTTTGCGAACAATGGATGAAGCCAACGGCGAAGCGAAAATTTTCGCCCCATTTGGAATTAATGTGCACCATATTAATAAATGCATTTGGGAAAAGTTAAAAATAATCGATAAAAAATTTACTATTATTTTATATATTAGTAATAAAATAGCAGATGATTTATGTAATCGAATTGAGAAAATTAGTTAATTACTTAACTAGAACAAATATTTAGGATAACAATGTGAATATGATTGAAAACAAACAAACAAGAATTTTTATATTTTAATATAGTAAAACCAATTTGGACGTACGGAATACAGCTTTGGGAACCGCGCGCAAATACAACATCGCCATAATTTAAAAATTTCAAAATGAGATTTTGAAAGAAATTATAAACGCACCCATGTATGTCCCAAATTGGTTGGTTCAAACAGATTTGAACATAAACAGTTAATGAAGAAATGAAAAGTTCAGTCTGAAATACAAGGATATAATACAGAATCACCCAAACATTATGGCCAAAATCTTAATAAAAAAACATGGCATTGAATGGCTCAGAAGAAAACGGACCATTTTTGATATTCTTTAGTAATCCTATAATATGTAAAATTACATCAGGACTACATCTGTAAGCTAAACATCTCGAATCGGATCACCACTGGGTGACCATTCGACCTTTTTTCATAAACCATTAAAATTACTGAATGTTGTTTATAACTACAGATTATATTTATATATTTACCCAATTACTTGGCACAAAAGTTTTCTCAGAAGCGCGCTCAACCAGACTAAAACGAAAAATTCCCAATGATCTCATAAACTTGTAAACGCTAACATTATTATTATTATTATTATTTTATTATTATTATTATTATCTTACTATTTCCATTATTGTTATTTTGTTATATTTATTATTTTTCTAGTACTATTTTATTATTCAGAAATTTATTTATATTATTTATTAATTTTATTTTATTGTTATTTGCTTCTATTTTATATTAAATCATCATATTACTGATATTATTTTTATGTAAATTTTATCCTTTACTTTCTTATTTATTTAAATTTATGTATTATTTATCAATATTACTAGATGTTAATTATTTAGCAGTTGTAATAAATATTGAAATTATAAAAAAAATTATATATTTATTAAAAAAAAAACACAAAAATAAATTCAGTCACGGTAGTGACAGTCTCCATAACAGCTAGACTATATGATTATGGCATAGGGTCCAAGGGAGAAAGCTGTAGTATGTTTTATTTGAACATGCTCCCACTTTTGCATTTAGTCAGCGCTTTACATTAACTTGATCTGTAGACCGCATTACTTTTAAAGATTAAAAAAAAGTTTCTTTAGAATTGCGTAAAATTCTCTAAACATCTCAAATCCTATCATCGAAATGACCAAAATTATCACAAGAAATCTTTGTGTGCAGATAATAAGCTTAAATTTCTTTGTACTCCAGGTGGACTTTGGAGAAGTTTTTATCCCCCCAGACCTAGATGTGCCAAACCACGAGTTCTGCCCGAATTCAAACGTCTCGCACATGCGCTACGATCTGGTAATATAAGTGTTCTGGATGCCAAGACGTTCTACATCCCTAATTTACATTACGATGGTGCAGGCCCTGATGCCTATTTCTGGGTTGGAACTGGACCAGAACCATCAGAAATGGGGATTAAGGTAGAAAAATTAAAATTAATCCACAATTTCAAATATTGATTTAAATTTTTTTTGCATAGGTTCCAAATGAAATGGGTTCTCTGGAACCATTACGGGGTTACCAAGGTGAAGATATAGAAATTCAGCTGCCTGGAAATTTAACAGTTTATGATATAGATTGGTTAGCAATGTGGTGTGTTCAGTATAGACATAATTTTGGACATGTCATGATACCGAAAGATTTAGATGTACCTCCAGCGTTGGGACAGACTAAAATAACGGTGAGTAAAATAGAATAGAAATTGAGTAACTAATTTAATTTTTAGTGATGAAAATAAATATCAAAAATGCTAAGTATTTAAAAAATTATTCATATAAATGTGTTTTATACATTAAACAAAATTTTGTTAAAACTTTGCAACTTATCATATGTTTACGTTTCACTGCTAGCCTTCTTGGTGTATAATCCGGTAAGTAATGTTGTATTAATGAAATCAAAATATCGAAAATATAATTAAGACTCATATAAAATTAAAAAATTGATAACGAAAATATTATTTAAACTAAAAATTAACTTTTATTATAGACAAGCACAACTATCAAACCAATCACAAATACAAATTGCAGAGAATTTTTGGATAGACGATTACAAGTGCGATGGGAAGTACAGGTTTGTTAATTTATATCATTAATTATCTTTAAAATAAAATTCATAAATTAATCACAGTATGCACTAATAATATTTATTAAAAATAAAATTTGTTTGTTTCATAATATATGCATACCTTTATGAACTAGATAATTATCATATTCAACCAGATGAATGAGATAATTGCAACTCAATTTAATATTTTATTAATATTTATCATTTTATCCATTATAATTAATTGAAATATTCAATAAAATAATTAAATAATATGAAATACCATTATTTTGAAGGGTGATTATATACAAATAGAACTATCTGCCCGAATTGAAGAAAAGGAATGGGCTGCTTTCGGTTTATCTGGCAAACAAGGAGCTCCTCAAATGAAAGGTACTGGATTTTGATAATTTGTCATAATATTCATTAACCAATTATGTGAAAACGATCTTAAGTATTAGAAATATTAAATATAAAAAAAAAATAGGTGCCGATGTAACAGTAATCCACTACGTTTCAAACGAGGAAAATTTCTACGCCACAGATTATTATTTATCAGACTTGGCCCAATGTGATGGCAAGAAAGGAGCTTGTCCTGACGAACGTATTGGTGGTAGAAACGACGCCAAAGTTGGTAAATAACATCACATTAACATAATAAAAGAAATAAATTATTACAATAATATCAATATATAATATTATGATATAATTTCTTTATTTAAGTTCGAGGTACTCGAAGAAACGGCGTCACTTCGGTCACTTTTAGGAGACCTTTGCAGACTAACGAGCCTGTAAATGATCTTCCTTTCCGTGTTGGAGGATCTGGACAAAATGCACAGTCTGTGATAGCAGCCATTGGGCCTTTGAATTCGAGAAGAGAAGTCAATAAGCATAATATTCGCGATCATTCGACTTATGACCAGAAAATTGATTTTTCTGCTACGGTAACCATATAAAATTACTATTTTTAAATGAGTACGAGAGTATTTTTCATACTAATCGAATTTAATTAAATTTCAAATGTTTCTAAAATTCAGTAACAGACTAGTTTTTTACAAGCATCTTCTTTTATTATTTTTGTAAGTTCAGCAATATCAAAAACTATTTTTTTTCAACAGGATGATCATCAGTGTACAGCTTCTTTATATGAATTATCGGAAGCTTCGGTATACACAGCTTGGGAACCTATGACTTTAGTGGCTTCTAGAGATACAGTGAATAACACATTCACTGCCAGAATAGGACCGACCGGAGGAAAACGGGGATACACACCAATTACAGGTGCAAATATTGAAAAATTTATCTCAAAAAAGATACTTAAGACGGACTACCTGCCTGTCCAGGAATATGGCGTGATTATAGATATTTTATACCAAAATTTAGAGAATGTTGCAATAGATTTGATTATCACAATACACTCTTAAAGGCAATTTCAAGATATATTTAGTTTAAGAAAATTCTCACCTACATAGACTCATTTTTTGTGACTTTTTTATTTGTGGTTGGAACTGTCGAGTAGAAACTATTACTAAATATTAAATTTCCTTTAGGTCATCCAAGTTGGGGTATTGCATGGTACATCAATGATATGTTGATACCAGAATTATATTTGGAACGTGGTCAAACATATACTTTCATTGTTGAAGGAGGAAATGATAGAACAAATCCAGCTAGGTATGGATAAAAATAATTTTATTATACCGTATGAATTAGTGGATATAATTTAAATATAAGAGCACCTGACCTTTTGCATACACTGAGATAATTATATAGATATAAATTAAATTTTCAGATACCATCCATTCTACATATGCGATTCAAGTGAAGGCGGTTATGGACAAAAAACTGATTTGGAGCAAATGAAGCAAAAAGTTTATGCAGGAGTAGATTTTGATATGGACGGTTATCCTTATCCAACAGCAGGTTAATTTCTAAGATACTTCAGTAATATTATCTAGAATATTTATTTATATTCAAATAATATGCAATATTATAGCTGGAAGATATTGCGAGTGGATACATAAAACAGTAGACAGATCTGCCGAATTCGAATCCTTCCAGGAATTTAAGGAAACTTTGTCTTTGGAGTGTGTTGGCGGTGAACCAGCTGTTTTAACCTGGACAGTGCCGATAGATGCACCTGACTTATTATACTACCAGGTAAAGTAAAAAAAAAATTAATACGACAAATTAAATCCAGTAGCCCTAGTTTAAAATCTGGAGTATGCAGCATAACTGCCCCTACTAAATTTGGGTGAATTTCTAATATAAAGGAATTATTTGATACAATCCATGTTTTTTGCTGATAAGAAATAATTCAAATTCATTTACAATTTTGATTTATAGTGTTACACCCATAACAACCTCGGCTGGAAAATCAACATTGTGGATCCAGGCCGATCACCTCGAAAAATCGTCGGTGTGAGCAAAGCACCCAGCATTTCTCAAAATGCATCATGGCCTTTAGCAGCTTTAGCATTTATTATTACCAGTCTGATACGAGGATTAAATGGAATCGAGGAATGACAACCGAATAATGATGAATATCAGTAATCCTTACGAGTGCTTCTATCTAAGGCTATGAGAAATAGCTACATTGAAACTAATTTCAACTAGAATGGATGGAAAAATCATGATTATTGGATTGTTTTATTAATTAAACATTTATTCAAGTTTACTACAACAAATTATACACATTATGCTTCGTGTATAAATAAAATTCTATATAAAATACTGGTCTGGACAAATTTCATCAAATATAGCCTTGCCTTAACACTTACCAAACTCAGCAATTTTTTTTTGTTATTGATACTAATATATAAATACAATTTTCGGATTTTTTATATGTTACAATTATTCAATTACAACTGTTCTAGTTGAAGTTAGTAAATAAAACTATTAGCGCACACAAAGGATGAATTTTACAACCAATGCATATATCAATGGAAAAACATATCCGCCGTGCAGCGTATATGATTGAAAAACAATTTAATCCTACAAAAGAATTTTTTTAAAGTCTAAAATAGTAGTATTTATATTCGTCAGACTGGTAAAAATAAATGCTAAATATATACCAAGAACAAAATCTAACAACTTGAACTGTTACACGTGAATCTTTCAAGATTCTTATACGATTCTTATAGGACTTGTACTAATCTTTATACATTGTTTGAACAATCTCATATATTTTGTTACATTATAATATATGAGTTCGTTAATAATTAATTGAAAACTCTCTTATATATATATCCAAAGTATCTAAAGTATCTTATAAAATTCTCTATAGTAGCTTTATGTGCTGAGTTTTCTATAGATTTGAACAAGACAGATACATATTTCGGAAACAAAAAATAAAATTAAGATTATAAGGGGTTTTCAATTTAATGTAAGAGCTGTATACATATATATTATTTTTGTTTGAATATTTTCATAGAAAAAGTAATTTGTTATTGTTAACGTGTTTAGCTATATTGCACATTAGTGCAATATTTTTTTTTTTAATTTGTCATAATTTTTTTCAGTCCTAGTATATAATTTTGAAATAATAAATGCTTATTAAAGCATTTATTATTTTAAAATTATATACTAGGATTAAATAAAACGACAATTAAAAAAATACTTATTTTTAATAATTATATTGAATATTTAAAGTATTTTCTAATAATCTTTACCTATGAGTAAATTACCGCTATTTTTATTTTTAAACTTAAATTTTAAAAGAATTATTGAAAATGTTTATTGACCTAAAAATGTATTATAGCAAAACAATTTATAATCATCATATTTTAAAAATTGACGATTTTAAGGATTGATCTAATTTAATATGAATTTGTTGTTTTATTAATACAAAAAGCTTGATTCAAGAAGGGATAATAAAAATCTTGGACCTCAAGATTTAAAAAAATGAGATTTTTTAACATTTACGAAATTTAACTGAATTTTGACAATAATATTGAACTCAGTAATGTATGACAATAAAAATACTAGTATTAAGCTATAAATAAATACTTTAAGTATGAGAAAGCATATAAATTATATGGTACCAATTGCAAAATTAATAAGAAAATAATTTTTTTTATTGATTTTAAAAAACATCCAAAAAAATGCATTTTTAATAATTACTTCTATTTTATTTTAATAGGATTTTTCTTGATTTCTTTTTATAAAAATAAGAGTGTTATGGATTTTTTTCATTTGGTCAGCTGAAGCTGATTTTGGCTTTTGTTTACCACAAAACCAATTTGTATATTATTTAATATTTTAATTGGAATATGATTTTTTTGCAATTGGTACTGAATTTAGGATGAATTCGAGTTTTCATTCAAAATGCTGCGCGACACTTTACTCTATTTTTAGGCTTAAACATATTGTAATATTTAAAACATTGATATAAAAATGATAATAATTAATGTTAAGGAATTGTTAAGAATATTTCGATGTAGGTTTGTTCTTGTATATTTAGATCTAATTCAGATTTTAAAAAATGTGATAAATTTGAGGGTTTTGACAATAAACTTGTTTAATAGGATTTTAATATTATGACAATAATATATATTTAATATTTTCAATCGAAAGTATTAAAATTCAATGAATATATGCAAAGTGTCGAAATCTAAGCTTGAGGAGATTTGTCGATTTGTTATTTGTGAAGTATTTGCTAATATTTACTCTATTTGCAAAAATACTATAATTTATATGTTTATATCAAAATTCAAGCTTGAAACCAAAATCGTACTGATTTCAAAAAATAATATTATTACCCAAAAAATTATTTTTTATCACTCTCGATTTTTGATATAAATGTATACACAAAAAAATTTAACTATATTTAGTGTTGCAATAAACAAAATTAATTAAAACGGTTACTTAATTTTTATTATGTAAATGTAGGCTCTAAAATAATTATATTATAAAACATAATATTCGATATTAATTAATAATGTTAATTACAATAATACTTATAGCCCGGGATAAAATGTCAGATTTTATATTACGTTAAGATTTAAACATTGTTTTTTATAAAATAATTATATAATCATTTTTAAATTTGTTTAAATTTATTATAAAAATCCTGTAATTTCTGTTATTAATAATTATTATACTGTTAAATATTTCGTTGCTTAGATATAAGATAAGATATTATCTATGACAATACTAATTTATGTGATTGAATTTGAAATTAATTAACTTCATGCAAAAACTAACTAAATCAATTAAATTTAATTTTTTTGTACCTTATAAAAATTACCATTTATCTATATCGTTAATTTTAAATATTTTACAAAAATTAATATTTATAGTTTATAGTTTTAATTTTATAATCAGCAAAACTTTAATTTTTTTTAGAAAATTTACGATGTGATTAGAGCCTTGAGAATATGAATGTATTATAAAGCTCAAATATATTCTATTTGTCGTGTATATAATTATTAAAGATACAAAAATCAATTAATATAAATATTCAAGAATGAACAGGAATTTTAACAAGAAGCAATTTTAAATGAATTTACATTGAACGAACCGAAAAATCAATTTATTCAGTACAAAATAGAATATAAAATAATTTTTATGACAATAATTTGTGTACAAAAAGAATTAGAAGTTTTATTGGAGAACATAAAATATTTTGGCTTTATTGAAATAGTTGACATTAATTTCGTTAGTGACAAATAAATAAATTTTAATAATGCTCAATGATTACATAACTATTTATTAATATTTGTTGGATATATATTATTATTAACCATTTATTTAAAATTTAATACGATCCTGAAATAGTTGTGTAATAATAATGTAGGTCTGATATTTTTGATACAGTATCTAATTTATGATTTTTAGGTAAATTTCTATTTAAATTTTGAAATCTTTGAAATCTATTGTTGTTAAAGAAATTAATGTCTCATAACATTTTTATATTGCTTCTTATCATGCTAGATATAATTTCAAGCAAAATTACATATATAACTGAAAAGTATACAAAACGTAGTATAAAGTCATTAAAATTATTTTGCAAGAATTCATAATAATATCCAAATTTTACGAGTCATTCAAATATTTAGATAGGTGAAAAAATAGTAAAAATCTATAAAATCAATGTAGTTGTCAAGAAACATTTGCTATAAAAATTTAAGTAATTAAAAGACAATAATTATAGTTGTAAGAATGTGCAGATATAACAGTATTACTTAAAAATAATTGTGGATAAATAATAGCATGCACTTTTATATTATTCTTTACTAATAACATACAGTGGGGATTTTTGTTTGAAATTTGAATAATTTAAAAAAATTCATAAAATAAATTGAAAAAAAAACTTTATAAAATTGTTTATAATAACCTAAATAATCAGATTCAGAAAAAAATTCAGAATTTCATAATTTAAAGTGATCTTAATATAATATTCAATAACTCAACGTAAATATTTATTCTTCGATAATATTATATCATATTAAAAGGGAATTATTTAAATAATTCTAAATATTTATGAATGAAATAAATCAATGATGGCATAGTTATATAACTGAATTAATTTTTTTATATACTTAATTTGATATTTGATTAATCCATAAAATAAAATGAAAAATATTTGTTTACGTTCGAAGCAATTATTATGAATTATAATGTATTGATTTCTAGCATACATTATATTTCTAATTTATTATATTAAATGTGGATTAAAATCTGAAACTTGTTTAGCAGATAGAATAATATCTAATAAATCTACTAATTTTCTAACAAAATACAGCTCTGAAATGACTGTACGATTTTTGATGATATTAAATAAAAATCTATTATCTAATAGTGCAGATAAGGAATGAAATTATAAATTCACATAATAGCTAAATGGAAAGATTTTTTTCTCAAACGCATTTTTTCATTCAAAAACAAATTGAAAACCCCACTGCAACTATCTTTTAATAAGTTGCTTAATTTAAAAAATAATGAAAAATATGCTTCTAAAAATAATATGCATGTATGGTGTAAAAGGAGATCTATCTGAGTGCCTTTAGTATATGGACACTGAAATTAATAATATTATAACTTTCTTAAATAATTACAAGAAGGTTGTTTCAATTTCAATAACTGAATAAAAAAAATTTAATTTGCTTTGAACATTAAAAAGTTATGGATAATAACAAAGAAGTTGATCTGGAAATGGTTTCAATTTTATTTAAAAAATCTAGCTTGTTATTTTGAATCTTAAAAATTCATTAATTTACTGTTTATTATCGTGATGAATTATTTAATAAATTCAAGCATCGTAGACTATCTCAGTCTACACGTGACATAAATATTATAATTTGTGATTATTTTTTCAAGAAACCATTACAAATTGAACATTTTCTTATTACGATCAAACTAAAAATTATTTTTACTAATTTCAATGTCTGCTAACTGTTTCATTCTACTAACTGTATTTAACTAACTTGTATAAATAATGTACCTATAATAAATTCTAATTAAGGCACTTATATCTAACGAATCAGTGTTTTGTCGATTTGTATATGTATATACTTATTACAATTATAAATACATATACAGAATAATTCTTTTATAACATGTATATTTTAACGTGTCGATTAAAATGTATTCGTATACTCAAATATGTTTTATTTTTTATGTTTTGGTAAAATAAATTTACAACTAAATTAAGGTGACTTACCCATGATTTGTATTTTCTCCTTGGCTACTGAATCCAAAAGTATTTTATCACAATTTTTGCACTAAACACCATGATTTCACCTCAATCCTACGAACACCCAACACGAACTGAATTAATTTTCTGGGAAAATATAGATAAATTTCAGGTATACCAACCAATAACAATTCGTCTTCTACAATTTTATATTTTCCATATCAATCGATATTCGATACATTTTTGTACATTTTTATAAATAGGACCTGTTTGTTGATTTATTAAAAACGGTATAAATCTTACCTGATACGCCACACTCACAAGATGATTATAAATTATTTATTTAATATTTTACTGTAAAAGTAGAATAATTTCATTGGAGCATAATGTGCGTTCCCAATTCCTAAAGTCTCTTCTGTAATCAATTATATAATTTTGATGATGAACAAATTAACAAAGATCAGATACTTGATATATAAAGTAAATAAATTTCTTACCTTAAATTAATATTTAAAAAAACATTTTTTGGTTACTGCTTCTAAATTTATTTATATGTGCTACAGTCTGTTACAGAATATCACAACATGACTTTACATTTTCAATAAAAAAATGCTTTTAAATAAACATCTGCGTCACAAACGCTGAATATTTCACAAACAATTTTTGTAAATGAAAATTATATCGGTTAGCTTAATATAAGCTCTAATGTATTTTTACATGAAAATACTTCATTAGCAGAAGTTTACAAATTAATTAGAAGTAAACATTTTATAATTTTTTTTTTAATATCAAAAACTATCAAAATTTTTTGAGACGAAGAATTGACAAAGAATAATATCACTGCTAAATAGTACAAAAAAGTATCCTGTTGATGATTTCAGAACTTGACCATCAATAAAAAAATAATAACATTAAACAAATGCTTATCAATAATTTTGAATATTATATTAGTAACAGTTTTTTTTGTCTTTAAAAATTGATATTTTTGATCTTTTTATTCGATGGGATATGCATTAATAAATATAAAATTCCAATAAGTAATTAAAAAACTTGTCGTATACATCGATAGTAACCCATCCTTTCTACATAATTTTTAAATATTAACTTATATTTGCATTACTTTAATATTATTGTTCATTTTATAATGCTGTTCACAAAATTCAGCAATCCTCTTGCAAGCTTCCTCTATCATTTCTTCAGGTACGGTTAGCACCATCCTCATGTAATTAGGATACTCAAAAACACTAAAACATCATAGTTAAATTTATTTAAAATAATTTTATATAATTTATGTAAAATTTTATTTTATTTTGTAATGTATGTACGATTTTTTATCTCGCGAATCTGAGACATATTTCATAATTTTGGCTAAAAAAATATCATAATGGTAAAGGTGAAATATGCTGACTATTATCACAATTTATCAGCATACAAATTCTGATAAATTTAATATACATAATTTGTAAACAAATTAAAAACATCTTACAAAGTTTTATGTTGAATAAATATAGAAATCACTGCAGGATGAAAAATATGGCATACAAATACTATAAATTTTGCATTAGAATTTTATATTTTTTTACCTGTCCTGGAAGACAAAAAACGCTCTGTTCCTTGACCAATTCCTGTACAAGATCCATCTCGGTTTTGTATTCCGGAAAATTCTCCATGTCAAGGCCGATCATCATGTACATAGCACCCTGAGGCATTACTGGGGTCAAACCTGGTAAATCTTTTAGCATTTCGTATGCTAATTTGGCATGCCTCTGTAAATATTTGAAATTAAGAGATAGTTAAATTGTGTACTTTGAGGATGGAATATATTTATTAATTATTTTTGCATACCGCGAGTGTAAGAACAAGATCATCGTAATATTCTTGTGGAGTATCTGCCAATATCTCTGGCAAAGCGCCTTGTACCAAGGTATTGCTGCCAATTATACGTGTGCTTAAACTTTGGAGGCCTTTGCGTACCCCCTTGAAAACATCATTTCTATCATTTATTATAATCCAACCCATTCTCCAACCAGGAATCAAAAACCTGAAAATTATAACGAAAACCTAAGAACAAAATAGATAATAGTAGTAAATCTTATATGAGACAATATTACTACCTTTTTGTGAGACCGCCACAAGAAAGTATGGGTACATCATCACTCAAGCTAGCCATGGAGTGAAATTCATTGCCAGGAAATACGAAATGTTCGTAAATTTCATCAGCAATAATTGGAACTCTAAATTCGGAAGCAATATCGAGGATATCTCGCAGATGATCAGCTGTGTAGACTGATCCACAAGGATTAGATGGGTTATTGACGATCATGGCACGAGTTTTGTCGTCAATTTGGGACCTCATGTGTTGGAGATCTACTTCCCATTCACGTTCGGGCTGGGTGGAAATGATAAAGGAAAATTAGTAAAAGACATATAAAACTGGTGTAAGAATAATTTTTACTATTTTAGTCCTTTCTCACCAGCAGATTGTAATATTTAACTTGTATGCCCATCCCCTCGGCCAAAGTTCTATAAATCGAGAAACCAGGCCTGGGCATCAGTATATTCTCTCCTGGATTGGCCAGCACTGATATGCACATGTCCAGTGCACAGGAACAACCGCTGCAAAGGATGACATCCTGAGCTGTGACTGGGCCTTGATGTCGGCTATATTTTGCGACGGCCTCTCGGGCGGCTGGAAAACCAACGGCTGGACCGTAACCGTTGTTTTTTCCGGATTCTAAGGCCTTGCACAAGGCTTTTGGGATTGTTGAATGAGGTTTCAAGTTACCAAAAACAGTTGGGTCACCTGGATAAATAATAAAGGACTTAGTTTTTTGAGTGTAAATTTTATCACTGGAGAATATATTTTAGCAGCATTGAGCATGATAATATGATGTGAAATTACGGAAAACGGTAAAACATCCCATGGGAAGAGAAAATAGTCTTAGATTTATTATAACACTAAATATGATGAATGAATGTATATTATTATATAATTCACACCGAATATTGTTTTAATTATAAATTTATTTGTACGATTCGAAACATTCTTTATATATGTGTACTTGTATATATGTTTGTGTGTATAAATGTATAAATGTATAAATTCATTTATATACAATCGTAATATTTTCGAAAATATAGAATTTTGCATATAATATATATTATTGTTTGAAATATAGATTTTCTTTAATGAATTTAAATATTATTAAAAAAAATATTAAATTTGATGCAAATTTCGAATGCAGGATTCTGCAGTTTATATGAATATTTGAAATTATTATATAATAGTTTTTATATAAATTAAAAGTTTGAAAAATGTATTATAAAATAGTATAAAATATTTATATTTATGTAAAGATCTTATATCATTTTTTATTTTATTCCATTAAATTACAATATGTCTTCACAAAAAAAATACATTAATTGCCAAATCATTTTTTGCTGAATTTATTTATTTCCTCATTGAATATATTTATGTTCAGATCTTTATAAACTAAACAATTAATTAATTTTATTAATAAATACATAGTTAATTAAATAGTTATATACTTAAGTATACAACTATTTAGGATCAGTAGGTTGTTTTAAAATTTAACCTGAAATTTTTATATCGGCATCAAAACTGAACAAATTCTATAATAAATATCACCATTAAAGTAATTACCTTTATCAGAAAGAAAACATATAAGACCTACCAGTTTATTTTAAAATTCCCATCGGCCAATTACCCAATTAAGTATCAAACCTACAGTTTTGTACTTATATTTTATCTAGAATTATATAATAGACCTTGTCAGACCACTGTACTGGTGGGTGATTTGGTAGGTTACAAATAATTTATCTATAAATCGAAAAATATAACTACAAGCGATTAACAAGGTAACATTCTTGTTCCAGTCAATGGAAGTTTCCGATCGTTGCTGATTTGCGCAATCAGGTATTGCAGATTGTCAGTATAAAATATCTGTAGCAATAAATATATAAATATATATATATATATATATATATATATATATTATAGCTAACGAAGGTAAATACAAGTACTAAGCAAAATACTTAAATAATTAAATTTTAATTCAGATAAACACTTCAGACTTTGCGATCGATTTCAAATCAATTTGGAGCTCTAAAATTGGATTAAACATAATTCTAAAGAAAATACTGTAATACTATACGAATTATTTGTGTATTTACTGAAAATTTAATTTTAATAGATTAATGAAATGTAAAAAACAGATATCCTAAAAAATGTACTATCTTAAGTACTATTAATAGTATGAAAAAATATAAGAAACTTGAGGGTTTAAACCAATCTAAGGCGTTAGAAAATAAAATATTGTGTATAAAATTAAAAACTGTCTATAAAATATATTGTGTATAAAATTAAAAAGGCATATTAGTGATTGCAGAAATAGAAAGAAAAGTGTACTATAGTACATATAAAGTAAGTTTTAGATATTAATTCATTTATGAATAAAAAATTACTCAACATGTATTCATTTAATTTTAAACAAAACTTCATATTTGTATGATGTAAGTGTTTCATTTATTTACGTCATAATTTACATAAAATTACCTCTAGCATTATAGGTTTTCTATCGATTTTAATATCGAAGCATTTCTAACTGTTTCACAAACTTAATATACAATTGCGCTTACATAAATATCAGAATTTATGTAAATAAATTAAATAAAATCATAATTTATATTACTAAAAAGAAAAACAGCATATGGAATTTATATCACAATGAGGTAAAATAAGTACTATGAAAAATATTTACTGTGTCAACATGTTCTCTTTAAATAAATATCTTTAAAAAAAAATAAAGATTTAATTATTGGAATCAACCCAAGCAACAGTAAATTTAACTATATTTCCGATAACCTGTTCAGATAAACCAAAAATTGTACATTGCATGATTATTTAGATTCATCTTGTCCACTTATTTTACTGAAATAAATCAATATGAAAACCAAAGGTTTTTATTCACTTACAGAAATCAAAGCACAACCTTCAAAAAATATATGCAAACTTATACGCTACATATTCTATTATTGCATTACAATTTTACCTAAAAATCTCAGTCATTGTGATAAAATAAGGTAAGGTACAATAATGTAATACAAAAAATAGGTTCTTGTTTCCGTATTATATAATTATATATATATATATATATATATATATATATATATATCAATTAATTCAATTGAAAGTTTAATTAATAAATAACTATTTCATCCAGTATGTCCAATTTGTCAAATCATAATCGTTTAAGAATAATGGTTTTAAACGTTCAGCAGTAACCTCACATTTGCAGTCATCCATGTAAACTTTTAACCACTTTCTAGACTTAAATTCTTTCTTTATTGCAGTTTCTAGATTATAAGCGCAATGTTTTGTAAATTCTGGATCGATAATATGAAGAAATATTAATTCTGGTACATTTACTAGTAAAAATTTTAAATTATCATAATTAACATTAGAAACTTTCCTCACACAAAGCTTATGATTTATTTGCATCATTACAACTCTCAAAGTAGAGCAATGTGCAAGAGCATGCAATAAGTCTTGAACTCGAGGTTCTATTTCTTGCACATGGAAGTATTGTATTCTCGTCATATATGGCAACGCCTCACAAATGTCAGTGGCAAATATGCAAACGGACCCAGGAGGGCCTGTTAAACACAATGTTAAATGAGTTAAGTCTGGACAATTTTTGGCTACGTCTTGTAAAAATGCACCATTTCTGCTTTCAATGTTATGTAAAGTTAGAACCTTTAAGTGCTTCCACAAAGAGATGCTTCTTAAGCAATTCGAGTACCATGTCATTGAAGTTTCAGAATTTTCTCTTTTTTTAATGCATAATACCCGTAAATTTGGGCAAGCGGCCGCTAAAGTCCTAATAGGCTGTTTCTCTTCATCATCTGCACTTTCTTGCACACCCAATCTCTGCTTCTTAGAACGGCTCTTACTTGGAGGCCTTGGAGCATTGGGGACATCAAATATTTGTTCATCATTTAAAAACAGATCGGTAATAGTTTTAAATGTATCCGGTAATTGTTTATCTTTAAAATTATATTTGATGTCAAATAAACATATTTTATAAATATCTCTCACAGTAATTTTCTTATCTCTCATTTGTAGTAAAGTATCATAAGCAAAAGCTAATCGATATGTTGTCCTACGAGTCCATTCAACTGGTTCTAAATCAGGCAAAAATGCGCAAAGCAGTTCATAATAACCAGGTAAAGCACCATTATACAAATCTTTCAGAAAAGAACTATTTCTGAGCTTAATATACAAATAATCTCTATTGATAAGTTTATAATTTACTTTCCTCAAAGTAGGTGTAACACAATAATTTTTAAAACCTGATAAGAATGATGATAACTGATCAAGCTCCTTAGATCCTCTATATTCTATCATCAAAGTAGATAACTGCCTAAATCGTTCTTTATACTTTTGCAATGCCTCTCGTTGAATTTTACCATCGAGGTATGTGAATGACACAAATTCTAAATTTTTTAATACTCCGAGCAATAAGTAAATATCTTGGACCTGTAATTTTGTATCAAGTGCAAACAATTCTTTAAGATTGGTTAGTTTTCTTATAGCCAGGTATAACTCCCTTCGTGGTATCCAATACCAGCCATCGACATTAAGAGTAGTAATATTATTGCATCTGATTCTATTATTTACAATAAATTCGATATCTTGTTTGTCGAAGTCGATGACAGTGTTCAATCTCATGTGTCTTACTAGACTTTTAGAGGACATCATATTGTCAAAGAAAGCACATGTTTTACACATTTTGAGCTTTGAAGAAGTATCAAGCATTGAACAAATCAATGCTAATATTTCTAATGGTAAGTCCATAAATTCAACCATCGTGATAACTTAATTATTTGATTAAATGCGTTCACAAACATCAACGGATTAAGTTATATTGAAGTCATTAGAAAAGACAGAATTCATAATTTTGTAAATAAAGCAATTAATCTATTAACGCACAATAAGAAATAAACATTTTTACATCGGTTTTTAACACTTTTTCCTAAGCTTTTCACTAATGAATACTAAACGTCAATTTGACAATATTATTTGTGCAATTATATTTATGTTGTGTTGGCAATGTACATCTGCTCTTGCATGAAGTTAACACCTAGCGACAAACTGAACGCGGTTCATTCAAATTGAATATCGCGGAACGACTATGTCTCATGTATATTTAATTAATTCCAGATTCTTGTAGAATTATATTTATCATTTTTTTCATGAAACTAGAATGTAAATTAAAACGATTCAAAGTTAAGTATGTTTCAGAATCTTTAATAATGATTGGGCTAAATGGAATATCAATATAATGGAATAGTACAAATTATATTAATTTAAAAAATATATTATATTAAGAGTAGTTAATTTTAACTGATAATTAATTTATTAGTTCAAAATCTTACAAATAGTTAGACTCTCCTGAAGTAATTATAGGAAAGGTACTTGGATAACATATTGATTCATAATTATCTCATTATATAAATTATTTTGAAAAGTATTTAATATATTTATCGACTTGATGCATAAACAAGTACTCAATATTAATTGCTCATATTTCTAGTTTTTGAAAATAATAACTAAACAAATTTACTATTTTTTGATATATGTAGTTCTTGTTCAACTTTGTAGTCCTGATATAAGCAGATATTGTCTAATACGTATATTTTTTAATTAAAATTTAAATCAATAATTTTGTTGATTAATATTCAATTACCTCGTCGAACCACAGAAATGATTATATGCAAGTCTGGTTTATGCTGAATAATAAATTTGAATTTACACCAGAAGATTGAATAATATATTCAAGTGAATAAATAAAGATCGCATTAGCAGTTGATGATTTATTAAATAATTGCAGTTTATGTTGCATTTTTAAATGTATATTTGCACAATTTATTTGGTAAATAATAAATAATAAAAATTCAATGTGATTCAATGAATGTGTTTTATAATACAGCAATTTTAAAATTTATAAATTTTGGCTCTTGGTAAAGACTGCCTTTTCTAAAGGCTTTTGGTAAAGTTACCTAAAAGTGGCTAGGAGTAACCTAGCTTCTATAAATTTTTTGACATTATATGAATTTTTTTATTGCATTATATTATATATATATATATATATATATATATATGTGTGTGTATATATAATTTCTCGATGGTTCGATATCTACACACAATCTCAATACATCACAGCATGTACAATTTTATACATATGTGCAAATATTTCGTACTAATTAATTGATCTTGCCAAAATTTCAAAGAGCTTTCACATTGAATTTTTAAATATGTATGCGCAGATTATGCAAATACGGAATCTCGTCAAACTTGATATACGCATTCTAAGTAGCCTATAAAGTCGTTTTTGCGACGTTTATGCGACAATTCTACGATATAAATTTCCACATACAAACAAAATACGAAAACACAACACTCTTGAATATATAAACCAGGATATAAATATATGTATATTTATATGTGTGTATATATAAACTTGCTTAAAATACATATATACACACATAAATAAAAATATTTATACATAAATCACATAGCAGAATTAATTATTGTTTTATGAGCTTTTCTTGTAATAAAAGCACACATAATAATACCTAAAATATTACTATACTTAGATGTAATAAACCAATGATGATATTGTTTAGGTAATGTGGTTAGAAAAAAGATGTAGATTTCTCAGAAAAAAATGTAGATTTAGCCAAAATAATTTGAAATAAGTTTATAAAAAATATTACACCTGATAATTTAAGCTAACTCTACCTTGATGGTATTAATTAATTCCTACTGATCACATATATGATAATAAATACCCCCAAAAGCTTAATCATGATATTACTAACCATAGGTTTTAAAATTGTGAAAATTGGTAATTGGGTTCCAATAGATTTAGTTTCAAAATTATCTATTTATAAATTAATTTAAGATTTATAAAACTTTAAAAGATTTGAAGATGCAGAACGAATCACTAGGATGGAAAACGAAGCCAATATGAAGTTTAGTTTAGTTATATGCATATATACATGTCTAAGAGAATATATAATGAATAATAAAAGAACATTATACATTAGTATTTGAAATAATTAATTAGCAGCAAAACAAATTAGGTACTTGTGTCTTAATAGATTAATTTCAAAATTTATATATATAAAAAATCAGATTTGGCAAATTAATCCAAAAACAGCAGTTATACACAAAATGTTCAAATAGGCAGTATCTATTATTTATTATTAATATAAATGTGTGATTTTAAAAGTCGCATTGTTTATAATAAAGCTCTGCAAGCTCGTGTGGCCATCTGCCACCTAAAATCGTCAATACACCAGATTAACCAGAATGGAATATATAACTCACCAATAGAAAGTGCTATCATCTGTTTATCAGGATTTGGTTCCAATTTCAAATTATCCACTATCTCACGAATTGGATTGACAGTGTTGGTGGCAAACTTTGACACTTTGACATCCCAGCGTCTTTTTTGAGACGCAAAGGGTGCAATTGGCTTCAAACCGTTTTCTGTGCCCGGGGACATTGACACACAAGATAACTAAATAATAGTCTGATAAGTTTAAAATTTAATTTAAGTGATGTTCACTATGTTTTAGATTTGTTTTTGTACAATAATATCTCAAAAATTTAAGGCACTATAGGATATTATGGTAGATTAAATAATTTTGTTCTACATATGAAAAATAAAAGTTCCAAGCTTATATCAAAATCTGCATTAAAATTCCCTCAATTTCAATTCCTGATCACCACGCTCTTCGCAATGCACTGATACTATTGATTCACAATTCTTAGTTTTTGTATCGGTTTAAGTCTTGGGCTGACCAGAGTCTGGTTTCAGAAATCCAAAACTAGTTTTATTATAGATATTTTATACACAATTCTCGTTTGTGTTAGTAAATGCATAAATTTATATATATACGTAGCACCATCGAACTGCGTATAGGTGAAAGTCCGTTTTGGAACTGACAATATTTAAAATAAAATCTACAAAATATAAAGAAAAATATGAAGCTTCTTGGAAGATATTTTGTTGACTGAATGGCGAAGTGTTATCAAGACTATTTTGGCTGTAGTGTTTAATAGCAATCAGCCCTTTTCTATGATATAATCTCCGCTAACGGGAGCTTGGCGGCTAAAATTGTTGATAAAGATCTGTGCCATAAACAGTTATGCAATGAAAGAATGTTGGGAATTTCAGTAAAAGCACACAATTTTGTCTTCTAACCGTGATTTATAAAAGATTAAATTAAAATTGTATCAAATTTCCATTGCTTCAGCTATAATAATTATTTATATGAGCATGTAAGTAAGCAACAAAAAATAGCAAATATAAAAATTAGATTTTATGAGGTTTTCCTGTTTATCTAAAAATATTTTTGTTTGAAAAATTAACAATATCCATTAAAATCAACTCAATTCTCTTATTCATTGCTATGTAATGTCGTAGCTGATCGTAGCACTTCATGATCCTTATCAGTGCGCCATGCTACGAACGAGTTACAAAGCTTCACCTTCCAGATTTATAATATAGTTTTATATATTATTATATATATTTTTTAAATCAGTTAGTTATAAATATTTCTTCAAATTTGATACTAATATGTTTCAAAATGCTCTAAAATATAAAATATAAATATGTACTCTAAATTCATCTAGATTCTAGAACAACCTGTCTCCATGTTGTATAGTTTTGTTGCAGATGTTCTTCTTACTTGTTTTTTTATTATCCTAGAATAATTTATTCAAATTATTCATATTTAAGTTGAATATTGCAAATTTAGCTAATATATGCACTTTGACGATATGACTTTTGTCGTATGATTTTTATTCATGTAGAACTCTTCTGATACTTGAAATTTTTGTAACAGGTTTATAATTTGCACGCCTTGCTCAGTAATTGAGCACATGCTATATATGTATGTATATGTATGTTTGTGTGTTCGTGTGTATGTGATCCACATTTTGACCTTTCATCTATGTTTTCTTGCAAAACTCAATGAAAAATTTGCCAGTGAGTTCAGGGCCTAAAGAAACTCCTTAAAATATTATATGCCATCAAAATGTTTAATTATAAAAAATTATTATAGTTTAGAATTTCAGACCATGTATATTTCATTCTAGTTTTCATACTGATCGCCGTTGACGCCTTAAATGAAATACATTTTAGATTACCAAGTAGAATTAAATGTGTTGAATAAATTAAATTTAATTAATACAATTACAGATATTATAAGTTAGTAAGAAAGAGATCAGCTGGTCGCATTGATTAGTTCTAAGGAACAATTAAAAACTTGTTTATAAGAGTTGAAGGAAGCATCAAGAACTATGTTGTACAACTCTAAAGTTCAAGCATCTTCAATTTATTGTACTTTAATGATTTTATATAATTTGAGGTGGAATACCAATGTGTTACCAAAACCCCTTGATATCTGAAATATGTGCATCGAATTAAATGTCATTCTAGTTTTTATAAGCGAAACAGGAAAACCGTGATAAACATGGATCCGGTTTTGTTTTGCTTGCGATTGGCTGATGATCTCACACACCTTCTAAATTAAATCAATACAATATATAGATATATTTCAAGATAAACACGTGTCGCAAATTCTGTTTACCAATTATTTGTCCTCCAACCAACCTCATTTTAATTATTTGCAACATCGGATGGCGTAATATCATCATCATAACAAATTATTTTTTTAATTATTATTATTTTTAATTTCAACGATCAGATTGTAAACGGATAATTCACCAGTTGAAGGGGTAGAACGGACAAATTTGAAATAAAAAAAGCACTTGGGCTATGAACAATCACAAAATTAAGTTTTATCCATAAATATCCAATTTGCTAATTGATAAGCTGCATGTACTTAAATAGTAATCATTTTGTAATAAAACTTGTTAATACTAATAATGTTGCTGAACTAACATTTAATTTAATTTAATCTATAACTTCCAAAAAATATAGTATATCAAAGTAATGCTTCTCAAAATAGCCAGAGTATCCTATAGGCTCATAAATCGTGTTGAGTATTTTTAATTGATAAATAATAATTTAAAATTAAATGTATATTATAAAATTTTAAATTATTCAGTAGGTACCAGGTGAAGAACTTCATCGATGAGTTTTGTAATCGTAACGACTAATTAATTTTTCTTAATTTTATTACTAAGCAGATTCAAACTAGAATTCGATCTCGTTTGTGCTATTTTACTCAGAAATGTGCTTAAAAAACAGAATATTACGAGTTAGAAGACAAATATTTTACGCATAAATTAAAATATTATAGGAAGATAATTAGATTCTCGAAAAATGATATTCAAAAGTATTTCATACAAACTAGAAGCGGACCAAGTGCGTCAAAAGCTGTTGATTATACAAGATCTGCCCCATAACTTAAATTTATTCAACGTATGCAAATAGCATTAATTACGAAATACTGGTTTAGAACCAAGAACGATGGATATATCAAACTGTTAAAGTACCAATACTGATAGCGGAAAATTACCGAAGTTACTATCAAAATATTTGAAGTAATTTGTAAAATCATAAAACTTTGAGTCATATCAATAGCAAAGAACTATTAAATTGTTTTGTCATATAAAAATAATAACACAAAATTTTCTATTTACATATGATTTATTTTTCGTGTTTTGAGAAATTTGAAACAATAATTTTACTAAAACACACAAAATAATCACCAACAATTACATTACAACTCAGCATACGTCATACTCTTGAACCACTTTTGCTTCGTCTTTGGCTAGCTTATTTAAACTAAAAATAATTTAATATTTCCTGCGTAACTTATTCCAATAAATCGCAATTGGTAGCATATGATAACGTTGACGTAATGAATCATCAAAGACTCTAAAATCTGCTCGACGCAATCTTTCCAAATAATTAGCGATCGCCGCGGCTGGTAATAAAACTGGTCTGGCTTCTTTTGGCACCGATTTGGTCAATTCGCGGGCCTAAAATTTATTCAATTCATTGGATAAGATCAAGTTCAAATTACTATTTTAAATATTGGATCAACCAAGTGATGATAAGTGGTAGTTCAAACTTTAAGGTAATACACATGAAGAATTGCCGAAAATTGCAACTTCAACATTTTAATTAGAATTGTTTCACAAAATTACTTAAAAGTCCTTTAAATTTTTATTATTTTATATGTTTACTTTCGTACATCATGGCCTTCTATTTATCTCGGGTTGGCAACCCAGGGGTCATTGAATACCAAAATGGTTGATATTGGTATCAAACAAGGGACTAGTTTGATTGACTAGTTTTGACCACGTCGAGCTCAAATTTTTTAAAATAAAACAAACAATTTCTTACCTTCTCTAAATGATAGTTAGCCTCGCTGGCAATTTCAAAAATAGCGTCCCTAGATCCTTTACTATCTTGCTTACGAATTATTTGCTCTTGTGAT
Source organism: Ctenocephalides felis (assembly GCF_003426905.1). Classification (NCBI taxonomy): domain Eukaryota; kingdom Metazoa; phylum Arthropoda; class Insecta; order Siphonaptera; family Pulicidae; genus Ctenocephalides; species Ctenocephalides felis. The sequence continues at coordinate 19,210,274 of NW_020537758.1, read as the reverse complement.
AATCCATGCTTCATGAGTATTTGTTGAGGTAAAAATACTGATCGAGACTCAGTAGTTATAGCAAGAGACCTGTGGGTCAAAAGGACAAAATTTAATCATTGACTGATTATTTGGAAACAAAATATAAAATTTCGACAGGCGATTAGAAGTAAATATTTATTTCATATAATAGGATAATTCGTTTTCCATTAACCTTAACATATTGGCGATTCCTTGAGCTTTTCCTAGATGTGAAGCAGCATGATCTGCATGGACGTTCTTGACTCCACATCCTTCCAAAGCTAAATAGTAAACACAAGATACACTATCTTCGGAATATTTTAAAAGATCTTCGGTAGTCACACAGAAAGATTTCAATAAACGTAGCTCGCGACTTTGTAAAAGTCTTTTTAAAAATGATTTTGTCAGTTTATGGCTTTTCACCGCCTGAAAAAGGTACATTTCTGGAGAATTATAAGAATAGGCAAAGGCTCTAAGACCCCGAGGCACAGTTAAATATATAGTTATTTTTTTCATTGTAATAATTTCATCAGTGTGGAATATAGTTTACCTCATTCACTTCAAAGACTATGGGATTATCAGGTATGGGCTCTCCTGATTTATACATATTATCAACTGCCTCTTCCCAAAATTTTATCCGGGCTTGGCCCAATCTGGCGTCTGAAACGTTACTCTGAACGCGTGCAATTTCCGCATTGAATGCTCGAATTGCAAATGCGCAGCGCCGAGCATTATTTGGAAGTAATAAAGTGCACAAGAAGTTCTCATAATCATATTGTCTGCAAACAAAACTTTACTTCATACTTGAATTGATATTAAAATATACAACTAGTGGGGTGCATGGCATCGTGTCTTAAGGCAAATTGCTGCAACTTCCCGTACCGAAATTGAAAATATTGGTACGAAACCCAAAACAAATTACACAAAATGTGTACACATCATTAAAATTTCTATAAAATATCTGATAATTTGATGTACATATGTCCAATAAACATGTTTGACCGCCAAATGACATTTTTTAAACTTATTTTTATTGAGAGCCCATAACCGCTGGACCTGGCTTCCCAAAAATTTGATCAGTTCTTCATCTTGTCAATGCAAGTAAAATGTTTTTTGAATTATTAAAATCGGACGCTCCGTTCTCCTAAAAATTGAGTTATCGATTTTGGCACTTTTTGCCCCGTATCTTCGGAACGGCTAGACCTGTCTTCGCCAAAAACTAATCAGCACGTTTCCTTATCAATACGAATCGAATGTTTTTTTAATTATTCAAATCGGTCGATCGGTGTTCCCGAAATCATCGACGAAAATTTGTATCCGCACACACCACATACATTCATGTTTTTAAGGTATGCCAAAATATTCAGAAACCTTTGAAACGTATAGATATATAAAAATTTTCATTTTCATTTTAACTTACCCAAATTTATACTTTTTTATCTATGAACATAGATATCTATGTACTTACCCTACGGGAAGTTAAATATGGCGCGGTTTCTTTTAAAAAAATGTTGAAGTTTTAGAAAAAATATATATAAATAATACAATAAAGATTTCGTTATATTTTTGTCAGTTAGAATAAAGTTAGAAAACTAAAGACAGGAAAATGGAGTCCATTTTGTCTGTGATGGAACTTAGCTAAGCTCATGCTAAACTTATTTTATGGTTGGTACCATTGCCAATACTAGCTGTCAAAGTTTAACATTTGTAACAGCAACAAATACATTTCGTATCAGAATCCAACAAGCATTTAATAGATTAATTTCGAGCTAATTTTAGTTTTTAATTTATATCAATATGGTAAAATTTAATTTAGAGGTTAAAGCATCCTTAGAAAATGTAGAAAAGCTTTCAAGTGGACAGGATCACACCTGGTTTTTGAAAATAAAATGTACTAGTTGTGGGGAAACATCTGACAAATGGCATGATTTATGCCTTTCAGAAACAACTTCCCATGCCCACGAGAAATCAGAAATGAATTTTCATATGAAATGTAAATTGTGCAGCAGGGAGAACTGGATGAACATTATACCTGATAGTTTTAAAGATTATACGAACTCTGACTCAGAGAAGTATAAGCAAATTGTTACATTTGATTGCCGAGGATTAGAGCCTGTAGATTTTAGTCCTCGGGATGGCTGGTCAGTCTCAATTGAAGAAGGAGGGACATTTGACAATGTAGACCTTACTGATAAAGAATGGAATGATTACGATGAGAAGATTGGTCAACCAGTTGGAATATATGAATTTGAATCGAGAATAGTTAAGACAAAATGAAGATTTAACAGTAAATTTACTATAAGGTTAATTCTGAAGCATCATTGCTTTTCGCATAAATGGATGCATGATTGTATGATTATATTTGCCAGATACTATTTATGTTACATTCAATATTGAGTTATTGAATAAATATATAGTTATTTTTGAGTTATTTTGGAAATGTTTCTATTGCCTTTCTCAAATATAATATATATATATATATATATGCACACATATATATATATATATATATATATATATATATATAATGTATTAAACTTTGTTATAGTTTAAATATCTTTCCAAGTAGATATAAATTATTGTTAACTTTACCTTACGCATTGCATACAATATTTAGCTGGTGAATTTTGCAAATTGGCTGCATTGCTTTTCTGACGTTTTAAGGTTAGGATCAAACGTTTATTATTATTTATCACAGATTTATGAAACATTTCACAATTTTAAAAAGAGTTTAAAAAATGTCTCGTAGTTCTTTTGAAGCTAATTGATTTAAATAACTGAATTAAAAAAATTAAATTTCAATCGTTACTACAAATTGCACATTCTAGTTATGCGACTCACTTCACATCAATTCATGAGATATTCGCTGATTATAACATTATTCACAAAAATAAGTGTCTCGGCGTCTTAAGGATCATTTGGACTTCTTAATTAATTTCCAAATAATGGCTGATGCAACCGAAGGAAACACTGAAAAACTATCTAAAAAGTAAGCCCATATATCAAAATTATAAAACTATTTCTAGTACACAGCAGTTCAGATGCCGGTGTATTAATTATCAAAACTTGTAGGTTATAAAAGGCATATTCACGTGGCCACATATGTTTTCCATAATATATCATTTATATTTTGATTTGGAAAATAATGTTTATAATATCTAGAACTGTACGACCATATATACAAAATGTTATGATTCAGAATTTCGTTGTTAAACGGAATTTATCACAATGCAGTAGTTTGTATTCTAAAAGGTCTGTATGTCATTTTTATAACAAAATGGTACAGCCATGGTTAACAAGATATATGTATATCTTTCATTGTAACAAAACCATTCTCCAATCATTATTTTTAAGTGTAATAAGAGTGATAGACACATGTTATTATAGATACAATTTTTTATGATGTATTGTGATTCAGAAATCTAAATATAAACATTTCTGGGGATTTCACAGTGAGCTCAAAAGGAGGTTGAAAGCAGAGCAAAAGGCAAAAGAAAAAGCTGAAAAGGCAGCAGCTGTACCAGAAAAGCCTGTAAAAGAAGCCAAAAAGGAAGTAACAAAAGTTGATGAAGAAATTAGCCCAAATGAATATTTTAAACTCCGAACTGCTGCAGTAACTGCATTAAAAAATTCAAATGATCCTGATCAGCATCCTTATCCTCATAAATTTCATGTTAGCATTGGTTTGACTGAGTTTATAGAGAAATACAAGGATCTTCAGGTATAAACTTGTGATGAAATTAATATTTTTTATTTAATTAAATGTCTAATTAAATTTTTGTCAATTAATTGTATAAAATTCAGTAGTTAATATTTGCACATGAATTCTTATTTTATTCTAATATGCTGCATGAATCTCTCTTACTTAAATTGTTTTAATTTGACATTTCAAAAAAATATTATCATAATTTTATAGGATGCGCAAATATTGGAAGATGTTACTTTGTCAGTTGCCGGAAGAGTGCACGCCATCAGGGGAGTCTGGAGCTAAACTTGTATTTTATGATTTGAGGGGAGAAGGTGTCAAAATTCAAGTTATGGCAAATGCAAAATTATATAGTTCTGAGGAAAAATTCACAGAAGACACATCGAAAATCCGTCGTGGTGATATTATTGGTTGCATTGGACATCCTGGGAAAACTAAGAAAGGAGAACTGTCTGTAATGCCAACAAATGTAAAACTCCTTGCCCCATGTCTACACATGCTTCCTCATTTACATTTTGGATTGAAAGATAAAGAAACACGATTTAGACAACGGTATTTAGATCTTATATTGAATGATAAAGTACGCCAAACGTTCCATGTGCGTGCTAAAATCATTGCATATGTTAGACAATTCTTAGACAGTTTAGGCTTTTTGGAAATTGAAACTCCTATGATGAACATGATTGCTGGTGGAGCTACTGCCAAACCATTTGTCACCCATCACAATGACTTAAATATGGATTTATTTATGCGCATTGCGCCTGAGTTATATCACAAATGTTGGTTGTTGGTGGTTTGGATAGAGTTTATGAAATTGGTAGACAATTTAGAAATGAGGGTATTGATATGACTCACAATCCAGAATTTACAACCTGTGAATTCTATATGGCCTATGCGGATTATCATGATGTGATGGATATGACTGAAAAACTAGTTTCTGGCATGGTGAAGAAAATTCATGGCACTTATAAAATTCAGTATCATCCTGATGGGCCAGATGGTGAGAGTGTAGAAATTGATTTCACACCTCCTTTCAAACGAATTTCTATGATTCCTGCCTTGGAAGAAGAGTTGAAAGTTAAATTTCCAGCATCAAACACATTGAATACTCCCGAAACAAATAAATTTTTAAGTGATCTGTGCATTAAACATGAGGTAGAATGCCCTGCACCAAGAACCACTGCTAGACTCTTAGATAAGTTAGTAGGAGAATTTTTGGAAGAAAAGTGTATAAACCCATCATTCATTTGCGACCACCCTCAAATTATGAGTCCTTTGGCTAAATACCACAGAAATGATGTAGGACTCACAGAACGTTTTGAATTGTTTGTGATGAAAAAAGAGATTTGTAATGCTTATACTGAATTGAATGATCCAATGGTTCAAAGAGAGCGTTTTGAACAGCAAGCAAGTGACAAGGTATGATCTTTGTAATATCAATTAATATAATGGAAATATATTAATATTGCGAATTTTGTTTGTTAGGCCGCTGGTGATGATGAAGCACAACTTGTTGATGAAAACTTCTGCACTGCATTAGAATATGGTTTACCACCTACTGGAGGCTGGGGTATGGGAATTGATCGGTTAACAATGTTTTTGACTGATTCCAATAACATAAAGGTATGAAAACTCAAGAATTACAATATAAATATATTTACAAAAGCTTCATTTAGCTATTTAATTATTCATATAATAATTTAATTCTTACAGGAAGTTTTATTATTCCCTGCATGAAACCTGATGATCCAAATAAGAACAAAGAAGTTTCTGAAGAAGCTGAGCAGATTGAGAAATAAACATACACCAAATAATTAACTTTGTTCAAATATTTATTATGATTGTGAACTATTTATTAAAAACATGTTTTTTTGCTTGTTGTACAGTTTGTTTACAGTAACAAAATTGCTTCAACCTATATAATAAGGTTTTATAAAATTGAACACATATGCAGTCATATTAGTACTCCTTTTGTTGATAGATGAATAGTATTTGAAGTCACATTATGCAGTTTTCAGGATTGTTATTCACTAGTTTCTGAAGCAGAATCACAGGTCGCTTGAGTAGAATTATAATGTTCTCCAAGTTCTAGTATATAGCGGTGATATGTTAAAATAAGTGGTTCTGTATTAAATTCTTCTCCTTGAATTGTTGGAGGACCATCGGCTTGTAGGATTTCGATAGAAGTTTTTAAAATGTTTGAAAGTGCTTTAAGTTCAATTTGACCACCCCAAGTATTAGTATTTTCAATTTTTGAACAATAATCTTCGAACTCTGTTTCATTGAGAGATTCACCTTCTGCATTAGTCATAAATGGCAAAAATTCAGTCATGTTACGTCTTATATAATCACTGGTAAGTTTTCGTAACTCGCTTGTAGAAATGGGAGGCTTATTATGGAGTTTCAATTGATGCTCTACAGCTTTATATAAACAATCACCATCAGAAGGAACCTCATAAATGCTTAAATTTCGAGATTTTAATATTGATTTTAGAGCTTCGAGTTCTTTATGTCTAGCACCATGCTTGTTTAACTCTTCTTGGTCTTCAATTCTTTGCAGGCGTTCCTTCTCACCCAAAGATTTTTTATCTCGACGCTTCTGTGCTCTTGATATTTTCTGATTTTGAACTTGGGTCTGAGGCATATCAGCCACCTCATTTTCTGAAGAGCTAGCTTTCTCGTCACAAAAAAAATCACTAAATTGTTCTTCTAATTTAGCAATTTCAAGTAGAATATCTTTTTTATTTTTTTTATTATTTTTTGCTTGTTTTTTCAAGGATGTTATGTGCGCTTGATATTCTTTTTTGGTTTTAAATTTATTTACAGAAATATTTTCTTCAATTATTTGTGCCATTATGTTATTATTGTAGTTTATATTTGAATAAAAAAAAGAAAATGTATGTAAATTGAAAAGAATAATGATATACCAAGTAAATTAATTTAAACAAATACAATGTAAATGGGAAAACTTATATTTATATATTATGTTAACTTAACCTACGATTTTGACGTTTGAAGGTTTGAAACCAAGGAAGGTTTTCACCTGTTAATTTGGTTACACATGTTGCTAACTTTAATTGCTTCGATTGTCAAAGAAAGTTTCGTGAATTAACATGTGCGTTAATTAAGACTTTTTAATTAAATCTTTGATTGGATTCTGTTAATTTGTACATCAACTCGTTTAATTAATTTAGTAGATAATAATGATATAGGAAATTCATCGCGAAATGTTCATAAAAAGTAAAAAGTTGGGTGTGTTGTGAAGGTGCCTAGGTAAACTTTGAATAGTTTGATAAGTATCTTTTTCAGGGTCTCCATTTTGAATCAATTTTATAAATAAACAATTCATTCACAGCGCCAATGTATCCTTTAATTATATACATGCAATTATCAATAGTATAATTTATATATGTGCTTTTGTTATTAATTCATTTACAGCGCCAATGTATCCTTTAATTATATACATGCAATTATCAATAGTATAATTTATATGTGCTTTTGTAGGTTATACTTAGGTACTTTCACCACATATCTGTTTTTATCGAATTCTAAATTCACGAAAGTCTCTAATATAAGTTTTGTGTCGTGTATTGTGTAAAGATTTTACTCGGACAATTGCAACAGGTCAAATAGACTTGTAAAAGACTAAAGTTATGTAGTGGTTCTAAAGTAGTAATTTTGTGTCGAGTACTTGAGATTTCTGGAAGATGCTCCAGTGGTGCTTCAAGTCCTGGATTTGTGTTCTGACAGATGCTGCAGAGAATTTCTAACAATGTAAGTGCAAAGCATGTTTTATACAAAGCGAATCAAAGAATATTCTTCTGGAATTATATACAGGCATTTATCATACCAAATCTGTTGCACCCATAGTGTTTTATATATTCAATATTTAACTTATATATATATATATATATATATATATATATATATATA
>NW_020537758.1:19168092-19201635 GCF_003426905.1 Ctenocephalides felis | reverse complement strand
ATCTTCCAGAAATCTCAAGTACTCGACACAAATTACTACTTTAGAACCACTACATAACTTTAGTCTTTTACAAGTCTATTGACCTGTTGCCAATTGTCCGAGTAAAATCTTTACACAATACACGACACAAAACTTATATTAGAGACTTTCGTGAATTTAGAATTCGATAAAACAGATATGTGGTGAAAGTACCTAAGTAGTAACCTACAAAAGCACATATAAATTATACTATTGATAATTGCATGTATATAATTAAAGATACATTGGCGCTGTAAATGATTAATAACAAAAGCACACATATTAAATTATACTATTGATAATTGCATGTATATAATTAAAGGATACATTGGCGCTGTGAATGAATTGTTTTATTTATAAAATTGATTCAAAATGGAGACCCTGAAAAGATACTTATCAAACTATTCAAAGTTTACCTAGGCACCTTCACAACACACCCAACTTTTTACTTTTTATGAACATTTCGCGATGAATTTCCTATATCAGTTATTATCTACTAAATTAATTAAACGAGTTGATGTACAAATTAAACAGAATCCAATCAAAGATTTAATTAAAAAGTCCTTAATTAACGCACATGTTAATTCAGCGAAACATTTTTGACATCGAAGCAATTAAAGTTAGCAACATGTGTAACCAAATTAAACAGTGAAAACCTTCCTTGGTTTCAAACCTTCAAACGTCAAAATCGTAGGTTAGTTAACATAATATATAAAATAAAAGTTTTTCCCATTTACATTGTATTTGTTTAAATTAATTTACTTGGATATCCTTATTCTTTTCATTTACATACATTTTCTTTTTTTATTCAATATAAACTACAATAATAACATAATGGCACAAATATTGAAGAAAATATTTCTGTAAATAAATTTAAAACCAAAAAGAATATCAAGCGCCGACATAACATCCTTGAAAAAACAAGGCAAAAAATAATAAAAAAAAATAAAAAAGATATTCTACTTGAAATTGCTAAATTTAGAAGAACAATTTAGTGATTTTTTTTGTGACGAGAAAGCTAGCCCTTCAGAAAATGAGGTGCGATATGCCTCAGACCCAAGTTCAAATCAGAAAATATCAAGAGCCAGAAGGGCGTCGAGATAAAAAATCTTTGGTGAGAAGGAACGCCTGCAAAGAAATGAAGACCAAGAAGAGTTAAACAAGCATGGTGCTAGACATAAAACACTCGAAGCTCTAAAATCAATATTAAAAATCTCGAAATTTAAGCATTTATGAGGTGCCTTCTGATGTGATTGTTTATATAAAGCTGTAGAGCATCATTGAAACTCCATAATAAGCAACCCATTTCTACAAGCGAGTTACGAAACTTACCCAGTGATTATATAAGAAGTAACATGACTGAATTTTGCCATTTATGACTAATGCAGAAGGTGAATCTCTCATGAACAGAGTTCGAAGATTATTGTTCAAAAATTGAAAATACTCAATACTTGGGGTGGTCAAATTGAACTTAAAAGCACTTTCAAACATTTTAAAACTTCTATTGAAATCCTACAAGCCGATGGTCCTCCAACAATTCAAGGAGAAGAATTTAATACAGAACCACTTATTTTAACCATATCACCGCTATATACTAGAACTTGGAGAACATTATAATTCTACTCAAGCGACCCTGTGATTCTGCTTCAAAACTAGTGAATAACAATCCTGAAACTGCATAATGTGACTTCAAATACTATTCATCTATCAACAAAAGGAGTACTAATATGACTGCATATGTGTTCAATTTTATAAAACCTTATATATAGGTTGAAGCAATTTGTTACTGTAAACAAACTGTACACAAGCAAAAAAACATGTTTTTAATAAATAGTTCACAATCATAATAAATATTTGAACAAAGTCAATTATTTGGTGTATGTTATTTCTCAATATGCTCAGCTTCTTCAGAAACTTCTTTGTTCTTATTTGGATCATCAGGTTTCATGCAGGGAAAATAAAAAACTTTCCTGTAAGAATTAAATTATTATATGAATAATTAAATAGCTAAATGAAGCTTTTGTAAATATATTTATATTGTAATTCTTGAGTTTTCATACCTTTATGTTATTGGAATCAGTCAAAAACATTGTTAACCGATCAATTCCCATACCCCAGCCTCCAGTAGGTGGTAAACCATATTCTAATGCAGTGCAGAAGTTTTCATCAACAAGTTGTGCTTCATCATCACCAGCAGCCTAACAAACAAAATTGGCAATATTAATATATTTCCATTATATTAATTGATATTACAAAGATCATACCTTGTCACTTGCTTGCTGTTCAAAACGCTCTCTTTGAACCATTGGATCATTCAATTCAGTATAAGCATTACAAATCTCTTTTTTCATCACAAACAATTCAAAACGTTCTGTGAGTCCTACATCATTTCTGTGGTATTTAGCCAAAGGACTCATAATTTGAGGGTGGTCGCAAATGAATGATGGGTTTATACACTTTTCTTCCAAAAATTCTCCTACTAATTTATCTAAGAGTCTAGCAGTGGTTCTTGGTGCAGGGCATTCTACCTCATGTTTAATGCACAGATCACTTAAAAATTTATTTGTTTCGGGAGTATTCAATGTGTTTGATGCTGGAAATTTAACTTTCAACTCTTCTTCCAAGGCAGGAATCATAGAAATTCGTTTGAAAGGAGGTGTGAAATCAATTTCTACACTCTCACCATCTGGCCCATCAGGATGATACTGAATTTTATAAGTGCCATGAATTTTCTTCACCATGCCAGAAACTAGTTTTTCAGTCATATCCATCACATCATGATAATCCGCATAGGCCATATAGAATTCACAGGTTGTAAATTCTGGATTGTGAGTCATATCAATACCCTCATTTCTAAATTGTCTACCAATTTCATAAACTCTATCCAAACCACCAACAACCAACATTTTGTGATATAACTCAGGCGCAATGCGCATAAATAAATCCATATTTAAGTCATTGTGATGGGTGACAAATGGTTTGGCAGTAGCTCCACCAGCAATCATGTTCATCATAGGAGTTTCAATTTCCAAAAAGCCTAAACTGTCTAAGAATTGTCTAACATATGCAATGATTTTAGCACGCACATGGAACGTTTGGCGTACTTTATCATTCAATATAAGATCTAAATACCGTTGTCTAAATCGTGTTTCTTTATCTTTCAATCCAAAATGTAAATGAGGAAGCATGTGTAGACATGGGGCAAGGAGTTTTACATTTGTTGGCATTACAGACAGTTCTCCTTTCTTAGTTTTCCCAGGATGTCCAATGCAACCAATAATATCACCACGACGGATTTTCGATGTGTCTTCTGTGAATTTTTCCTCAGAACTATATAATTTTGCATTTGCCATAACTTGAATTTTGACACCTTCTCCCCTCAAATCATAAAATACAAGTTTAGCTCCAGACTCTCTGATGGCGTGCACTCTTCCGGCAACTGACAAAGTAACATCTTCCAATATTTGCGCATCCTATAAAATTATGATAATATTTTTCTCAAATTAAAACATTTCAAGTAAGAGAGATTCATGCAGAATATTAGAATAAAATAAGAATTCATGTGCAAATATTAACTATTGAATTTTATACAATTAATTGACAAAAATTTAATTAGACATTTAATTAAATAAAAAATATTAATTTCATCACAACTTTATACCTGAAGATCCTTGTATTTCTCTATAAACTCAGTCAAACCAATGCTAACATGAAATTTATGAGGATAAGGATGCTGATCAGGATCATTTGAATTTTTTAATGCAGTTACTGCAGCAGTTCGGAGTTTAAAATATTCATTTGGGCTAATTTCTTCATCAACTTTTGTAACTTCCTTTTTGGCTTCTTTTAAAGGCTTTTCTGGTACAGCTGCTGCCTTTTCAGCTTTCTCTTTTGCCTTTTGCTCTGCTTTCAACCTCCGTTTGAGCTCACTGTGGAATCCCCAGAAATGTTTATATTTAGATTTCTGAATCACAATACATCATAAAAAATTGTATCTATAATAACTTGTCTCTATCACTCTTATTACACTTAAAAATAATGATTGGAGAATGGTTTTGTTACAATGAAAGATATACATATATCTTGTTAACCATGGCTGTACCATTTTGTTATAAAAATGACATACAGACCTTTTAGAATACAAACTACTGCATTGTGATAAATTCCGTTTAACAACGAAATTCTGAATCATAACATTTTGTATATATGGTCGTACAGTTCTAGATATAATAAACATTATTTTCCAAATCAAAATATAAATGATATATTATGGAAAACATATGTGGCCACGTGAATATGCCTTTTATAACCTACAAGTTTTGTTAATTAATACACCGGCATCTGAACTGCTGTGTACTAGAAATAGTTTTATAATTTTGATATATGGGCTTACTTTTTAGATAGTTTTTCAGTGTTTCCTTCGGTTGCATCAGCCATTATTTGGAAATTAATTAAGAAGTCCAAATGATCCTTAAGACGACGAGACACTTATTTTTGTGAATAATGTTATAATCAGCGAATATCTCATGAATTGATGTGAAGTGAGTCGCATAACTAGAATGTGCAATTTGTAGTAACGATTGAAATTTATTTTTTTTAATTCAGTTATTTAAATCAATTAGCTTCAAAAGAACTACGAGACATTTTTTAAACTCTTTTTAAAATCGTGAAATGTTTCATAAATCTGTGATAAATAATAATAAACGTCTGATCCTAACCTTAAAACGTCAGAAAAGCAATGCAGCCAATTTGCAAAATTCACCAGCTAAATATTGTATGCAATGCGTAAGGTAAAGTTAACAATAATAATAACAATTTATATCGACTTGAAAAGATATTTAAACTATAACAAAGCTTTATACGTTATATATATATATATATATATATATATATATATATACAGGCAATAGAAACACATTTTCAAAATAACTCGAAAATATAACTATATTTATTCAATAACTTCATATTGAATGTAACATAAATAGTATTTGGCAAATATAATCATACAATCATGCATCCATTTATGCAAAAAGCATTGTTGCTTCAGAATTAACTTTATAGCAAATTTAGTGTTAAATCTTCATTTTGTCTTAACTATTCTCGATTCAAATTCATATATTCCAACTGGTTGACCAATCTTCTCATCGTAATCATTCCATTCTTTATCAGTAAGGTCTACATTGTCAAATGTCCCTCCTTCTTCAATTGAGACTGACCAGCCATCCCGAGGACTAAAATCTACAGGCTCTAATCCTCGGCAATCAAATGTAACAATTTGCTTATACTTCTCTGAGTCAGAGTTCGTATAATCTTTAAAACTATCAGGTATAATGTTCATCCAGTTCTCCCTGCTGCACAATTTACATTTCATATGGAAATTCATTTCTGATTTCTCGTGGGCATGGGAAGTTGTTTCTGAAAGGCATAAATCATGCCATTTGTCAGATGTTTCCCCACAACTAGTACATTTTATTTTCAAAAACCAGGTGTGGTCCTGTCCACTTGAAAGCTTTTCTACATTTTCTAAGGATGCTTTAACCTCTAAATTAAATTTTACCATATTGTAATAAATTACAAACTAAAGTAAGATGGAAACTAATATATTAAATGCTTATTGGATTCTGATACGAAATGTATTTGTTGCTGTTACAAATGTTAAATTTTGACAGCTAGTGTTATCAATGGTACCAACCATAAAATAAGTTTAGCATGAGCTTAGCTAAGTTCCATTACAGCAAAATGGACTCCATTTTCCTGTCTTTAGTTTTCTAACTTGATTCTAACTGGCAAAAATATAACGAAATCTTTATTGTATTATTTATATATTTTAAAAATTAAGATTGATTTATTTGTATCCTATATATATATATTATTTGCTAAGAATAAACGCTTCAACATTTTTTTTAAAAAGAAACCGCGCCATATTTAACTTCCCGTAGGTAAGTTCATAGATAAAAAAGTATAAAGTTGGGTAAGTTATAGCAATCGAAAATGAAAATTTTTATATATCTATACGTTTCAAAGGTTTCTGAATATTTTGGCATACCTTAAAAAACATGAATGTATGTGTGTGTGTGCGGATACAAATTTTCGTCGACGATTTCGGAAACACCGATCAACCGGTTTGAATAATGAAAAAAACATTCGATTCGTATTGATAAGAAGACGTGCTGATTAGTTTTTGGTGAAGACAGGTCTAGCCGTTCCGAAGATACGGGGCAAAAAGTTCCAAAATCGGTGACTCAATTTTTAAGATAGATAATGGAGCGTCCGATTTTAATGATTCAAAAAACATTTTACTTGTATTGACAAGACGAAGAACTGATTTAGTTTTTGGGAATGCAGGTCCAGCGGTTATGTACTCTCAATAAAAATAAGTTTAAAAAATGTCATTTGGCGGTCGAACATGTTTATTGGATATATGTACATCAAATTATCAGATATTTTATAGAAATTTTAATAATGTGTACACATTTTGTGTAATTTTTTTTGGGTTTCGTACCAATATTTAAGGCACGATGACATGCACCCCACTAGTTGTATATTTTAATAACAATTCAAGTATGAAGTAAAGTTTTGTTTACAGACAATATGATTATGAGAACTTCTTGTGCACTCTATTACTTCCAAATAATGCTCGGCGCTGCGCATTTGCAATTCGAGCATTTAATGCGGAAATTGCACGCGTTCAGAGTAACGTTTCAGACGCCAGATTGGGCCAAGCCCGGATAAAATTTTGGGAAGAGGCAGTTGATAATATGTATAAATCAGGAGAGCCCATACCTGATAATCCCATAGTCTTTGAAGTGAATGAGGTAAACTTTATTCCACACTAATAAAATTATCACATTGAATAAAACAACTATATATTTAGCTGTGCCTCGGGGGCTTAGAGCCTTTGCCTATTCTTATAATTCTCCAGAAATGTACCTCTTTCAGGCGGTGAAAAGCCATAAACTCACAAAATCATTTTTAAAAAGACTTTTACAAAGTCGCGAGCTACGTTTATTGAAATCTTTCTGTGTGACCACCGAAGATCTTTTGAAATATTCCGAAGATAGTGTATCTTGTGTTTACTATTTAGCTTTGGAAGGATGTGGAGTGAAGAATGTTCATGCAGATCATGCTGCTTCACATCTAGGAAAAGCTCAAGGAATCGCCAATATGTTAAGGTTAATGGAAAACGAGTTATTCTTTTATATGAAATAAATATTTACTTCTAATCGCCTGTCGAAATTTTATATTTTGTTTCCAAATAATCTGTCAATGATTAAATTTTGTCCTTTTGACGCACAGGTCTCTTGCTATAACTACTGAGTCTCGATCAGTATTTTTACCTCAACAAATACTCATGAAGCACGGATTATCACAAGAGCAAATAATTCGTAAGCAAGATAGTAAAGGATCTAGGGACGCTATCTTTGAAATTGCAAGCGAGGCTAACTATCATTTAGAGAAGGTAAGAAATTGTTTGTTTTATTTTAAAAAATTCGAGCTCGACGTGGTCAAAACTAGTCAATCAAACTAGTCCCTTGTTTGATACCAATATCAACCATTTTGGTATTCAATGACCCCTGGGTTGCCAACCCGAGATAAATAGAAGGCCATGATGTACGAAAGTAAACATATAAAATAATAAAAATTTAAAGAAATTTTAAGTAATTTTATGAAACAATTCTAATTAATATGTTGAAGTAGCAATTTTTGGCAATTCTTCAAAAGCACTACCTTAACGTTTGAACTACCGCTTTTCATCATTTGGTTTATCCAACATCTAAAATGGTAATTTGAACTTGATCTTATCAAATAAATTGAATAAATTTTAGGCTCGCGAATTGACCAAATCGGTGCCAAAAGAAGCCAGACCAGTTTTATTACCAGCCGCGGCGATCGCTAATTATTTGGAAAGATTGCGTCGAGCAGATTTTAGAGTTTTTGATGATTCATTACGTCAACGTTATCATATGCTACCAATTGCGATTTATTGGAATAAGTTACGCAGGAAATATTAAATTATTTTTAGTTTAACTAAGCTAGTCAAGGAAAAAGCAAAAATGGTTCAACAGTATAACGTATGCTGAATTGTAATGTAATTGTTGGCGATTATTATGTGTGTTTTAGTAAAATTATTGTTTCAAATTTCTCAAAACACGAAAAATAAATCATATGTAAATAGAACATTTTATGTTATTATTTTATATCATTAATCAACAAATAATATTTATATAATTAATTCTTCTTTGCTATTGGTATGAATCAAAGTTTCGGTTTACCAATTACTTCAAATATTTTGATAGTAACTTTGGTAATTTTCCACTATCAGTATTAGTACTTTAACAGTTTGATATATCCATCGTTCATGGTTCTAAACCAGTATTTCGTAATTAATGCTATTTGCATACGTTGAATAAATTTAAGTTATGGGGCAGATCTTGTATAATCAACAGCTTTTGACGCACTTGGTCCGCTTCTAGTTTGTATGAAATACTTTTGAATATCATTTTTCGAGAATCTAATTATCTTCCTATAATATTTTAATTTATGCGTAAAATATTTGTCTTCTAACTCGTAATATTCTCTTTTTTTAAGCACATTTCTGAGTAAAATAGCACAAACGAGATCGAATTCTAGTTTGAATCTGCTTAGTAATAAAATTAAGAAAAATTAATTAGTCGTTACGATTACAAAACTCATCGATGAAGTTCTTCACCTGGTACCTACTGAATAATTTAAAATTTTATAATATACATTTAATTTTAAATTATTATTTATCAATTAAAAATACCCAACACGATTTATGAGCCTATAGGATACTCTGGCTATTTTGAGAAGCATTACTTTGATATACTATATTTTTTGGGAAGTTATAGATTAAATTGAATTAAATGTTAATTCAGCAACATTATTAGTATTAACAAGTTTTATTACAAAATGATTACTATTTAAGTACATGCAGCTTATCAATTAGCAAATTGGATATTTATGGATAAAACTTAATTTTGTGATTGTTCATAGCCCAAGTGCTTTTTTTATTTCAAATTTGTCCGTTCTACCCCTTCAACTGGTGAATTATCCGTTTACAATCTGATCGTTGAAATTAAAAATAATAATAATTAAAAAAATAATTTGTTATGATAATAAAATTACGCCATCCGATGTTGCAAATAATTAAAATGAGGTTGGTTGGAGGACAAATAATTGGTAAACAGAATTTGCGACACGTGTTTATCTTGAAATATATCTATATATTGTATTGATTTAATTTAGAAGGTGTGTGAGATCATCAGCCAATCGCAAGCAAAACAAAACCGGATCCATGTTTATCACGGTTTTCCTGTTTCGCTTATAAAAACTAGAATGACATTTAATTCGATGCACATATTTCAGATTTCAAGGGGTTTTGGTAACACATTGGTATTCCACCTCAAATTATATAAAATCTTTAAAGTACAATAAATTGAAGATTCTTCAACTCTTATAAACAAGTTTTTAATTGATAAAATTTGTTCCTAGAAACTAATCAATGCGACCAGCTGATATCTTTCTTACTAACTTATAATATCTGTAATTGTATTAATTAAATTTAATTTATTCTACACATTTAATTCTACTTGGTAATCTAAAATGTATTCCATTTAAGGCGTCAACGGCGATCAGTATGAAAACCAGAATGAAATATACATGGTCTGAAATTCTAAACTATAATAATTTTTTATAATTAAACATTTTGATGGCATATAATATTTTAAGGAGTTTCTTTAGGCCGCGAACTCACTGGCAAATTTTTCATTGAGTTTTGCAAGAAAACATAGATGAAAAATTTGGATCACATACACACGAACACACAAACACTCATATATACGAGGTGTGTTCAAAAAGTACCCGGAATTACTAATAATTAAATTTCGCGGGTCTGGAGTGTCTGATTGTCAAAATTTTTTTTTTATTGTGTTGGTATACATGCCCCTAAAGTATGATGAAATTTTCAGCTATATTCACTGTTTACTTTGTCTGTGGTAGTCGCTAAGGTTCGACGTGTTTTTCTGAGCTCGGCGATTTTTACAATGGAAGAATCGAAAAGTCAAAGAATTTGTATTAAATTTTGCGTAAAAAATGAAATAAAGTGTTGCAAAGTGCAAAAATTCACCAGATATGGCTCCGTGTGACTTTTTCCTATTCCCAAAGTTGAAGAGACCCATGAAAGGACGGCGGTTTTCCTCGATTGAAGAAAATCGCCGAGAGTGCTCAAGGACATATCAAAAAGTGAATATCAAGGGTGCTTCGAAAATTGGAAAAAACGCTGGCATAAGTGTATTATATCTGGGGGGGGACTACTTTGAAGGGGACCACATTAATGTAGACGAATAAATAAATATTTTTTTGAAAAAACGAAAATTCCGGGTACTTTTTGAACAGACCTCGTATGTATATATATATATATGTGTGTGTGTAGATGGATATATAGCATGTGTTTAATTACTGAGCAAGGCGTGCAAATTATAAACCTGTTACAAAAATTTCAAGTATCAGAAGAGTTCTACATGATTAAAAATCATACGACAAAAGTCATGTCGTCAAAGTGCATATATTAGCTGAATTTGCAATATTCAACTTAAATATGAATAATTTAAATAAATTATTCTAGGATAATAAAAAAACAAGTTAGAAGAACATCTGCAACAAAACTATACAACATGGAGACAGGCTGTTCTAGATGAGTTTAGAGTACATATTTATATTTTATATTTATGGAACAAATTAGTATAATACTTGAAGAAATTATAAGTTATAATCAACAGTTTAAAAAAATATATAATAATATATAATAATATATTATAATTCTAAACGTAGTAGCTCGTTCGTAGCACGGCGCACAGATAAGGATCGTGAAGTGCTACGACCTGCTACGACATTGCATAGCATTGGATAATAGAAAATTGAGTTGATTTTAATGGATAATATTAATTTTTTAAACAAAAATATTTTTAGATGAACAGGTACACCTCACAAAATCTATTTTTTTATATTTGATACTTTTTGTTGATTTCTTACTTGCGTATATAAATATTTTATATAGCTGAAGCAATGGAAATTTGATACAATTTTAATTTAATCTTTTATAAATCACGGTTAGAAGACAAAATTGTGTGCTTTTACTGAAATTCCCAACATTCTTTCATTGCATAACTGTTTATGGCACAGATCTTTATCAACAATTTTAGCCGCCAAGTTCCCGTTAGCGGAGATTATATCATAGAAAAGGGCTGATTGCTATTAAACACTACAGCCAAAATAGTCTTGATAACACTTCGTCATTCAGTCAACAAAATATCTTCCAAGAAGCTTCATATTTTGCTTTATATTTTGTAGATTTTATTTTAAATATTGTCAGTTCCAAAACGGACTTTCACCTATACGCAGTTCTATGGTGCTACGTATATATATAAATTTATGCATTTACTAACACAAACGAGAATTGTGTATAAAATATCTATAATAAAACTAGTTTTGGATTTCTGAAACCAGACTCTGGTCAGCCCAAGACTTAAACCGATACAAAAACTAAGAATTGTGAATCAATAGTATCAGTGCATTGCGAAGAGCGTGGTGATCAGGAATTGAAATTGAGGGAATTTTAATGCAGATTTTGATATAAGCTTGGAACTTTTAATTTTCATATGTAGAACAAAATTATTTAATCTACCATAATATCCTATAGTGCCTTAAATTTTTGGGATATTATTGTACAAAAACAAATCTAAAACATAGTGAACATCACTTAAATTGAATTTTGAACTTATCAGACTATTATTTAGTTATCTTGTGTGTCAATGTCCCCGGGCACAGAAAACGGTTTGAAGCCAATTGCACCCTTTGCGTCTCAAAAAAGACGCTGGGATGTCAAAGTGTCAAAGTTTGCCACCAACACTGTCAATCCAATTCGTGAGATAGTGGATAATTTGAAATTGGAACCAAATCCTGATAAACAGATGATAGCACTTTCTATTGGTGAGTTATATATTCCATTCTGGTTAATCTGGTGTATTGACGATTTTAGGTGGCAGATGGCCACACGAGCTTGCAGAGCTTTATTATAAACAATGCGATTTTTTAAAATCACACATTTCTTGATAATAAATAATAGATACTGCCTATTTGAACATTTTGTGTATAACTGTTGTTTTTGGATTAATTTGCCAAATCTGATTTTTTTTATATATATAAATTTTGAAATCAATCTATCAAGACACTAGTACCAAGACAAGTAAGTCTTGCTGCTAGTTAATTATTTCAAATACTAATATATTAATATTTTTTTTATTATTTATTATATATTCTCCTAGACTGGGTGGAAAACGAAGCCAATATTAAGTTTAGCTTAGTTTTGTACATATATACATGTATGTACAAAACTAAGCTAAACTTAATATTGGCTTCGTTTTCCACCCTAGTGATTCGTTTTGCATCTTCAAGTCTTTTAAAGTTTTATAAATCTTAATTTAATTTATAAATAAATAATTTTGAAAATAAATGTATTGGAACCCAATTACCTATTTTCACAAGTTCAAAACTTATGGTTAGCAATATCATGATTAAGCTTTTGGGGATATTTATTATCGTATATGTGATTAGTAAAATTAATTGATACTATCAAGGTAGAGTTAGCTTCAATTATTAGGTATACACTTTTTTATTAATATAATTTATTAATTATTAATATAATTATTTTGGATAAATCTAGATTTTTTCTGAGGTACCACATTACATAAACGATATCATTATTGGTTTATTACATTTAAGTATAGTAATATCATTTCTTTATCTATGAGTAATATTTTAGGTATTATTATGTGTGCTTTTATTACAAGAAAAGCTCATAAAACAATAATTAATTCTGCTATGTGATTTATGTATAAATATTTTTATTTATGTGTGTATATATGTATTTTAAGCAAGTTTATATATACACACATATAAATATACATATATTTATATCCTGGTTTATATATTCAAGAGTGTTGTGTTTTCGTATTTTGTTTGTATGTGGAAATTTATATCGTAGAATTGTCGCATAAACGTCGCAAAAACGACTTTATAGGCTACTTAGAATGCGTATATCAAGTTTGACGAGATTCCGTATTTGCATAATCTGCGCATACATATTTAAAAATTCAATGTGAAAGCTCTTTGAAATTTTGGCAAGATCAATTAATTAGTACGAAATATTTGCACATATGTATAAAATTGTACATGCTGGTATGTATTGAGATTGTGTGTAGATATTGAACCATCGAGAAATTATATAATGCAATAAAAAAATTCATATAATGTCAAAAAACTTATAGAAGCTAGGTTACTCCTAGCCACTTTTAGGTAACTTTACCAAAAGCCTTTAGAAAAGGCAGTCTTTAACAAGAGCCAAAATTTATAAATTTTAAAATTGCTGTATTATAAAACACATTCATTGAATCACATTGAATTTTTATTATTTATTATTTACCAAATAAAATGTGCAAATAATTATTTAAAAATGCAACATAAACTGTAATTATTTAATAAATCATCAACTTTTAATGCGATCTTTATTTATTCACTTGAATATATTATTCAATCTTCTGGTGTAAATTCAAATTTATTATTCAGCATAAACCAGACTTGCATATAATCATTTCTGTGGTTCGACAAGGTAATTGAATACTAATCAACAAAATTATTGATTTAAATTTTAATTAAAAAATATACGTATTAGACAATATCTGCTTATATCAGGACTACAAAGTTGAACAAGAACTACATATATCATAAAATAGTAAATTTGTTTAGTTATTATTTTCAAAAACTAGAAATATGAGCAATTAATATTGAGTACTTGTTTATGCATCAAGTCGATAAATATATTAAATACTTTTCAAAATAATTTATATATTGAGATAATAATGTATCAATATGTTATCCAAGTACCTTTCCTATAATTACTTCAGGAGAGTCTAACTATTTGTAAGATTTTAAACTATTAAATTAATTATCAGTTAAAATTAACTCCTCTTAATACAATATATTTTATAAATTAATATAATTTGTACTATTCCATTATATTGATATTCCATTTAGCCCAATCATTATTAAAGATTCTGAAACATACTTAACTTTGATTCGTTTTAATTTACATTCTAGTTTCATGAAAAAATGATAAATATAATTCTACAAGAATCTGGAATTAATTAAATATACATGAGACATAGTCGTTCCGCGATATTAAATTTGAATGAACCGCGTTCAGTTTGTCGCTAGGTGTTAACTTCATGCAAGAGCAGATGTACATTGCCAACACAACATAAATATAATTGCACAAATAATATTGTCAAATTGACGTTTAGTATTCATTAGTGAAAAGCTTAGGAAAAAGTGTTAAAAACCGATGTAAAAATGTTTATTTCTTATTGTGCATTAATAGATTAATTGCTTTATTTACAAAATTATGAATTCTGTCTTTTCTAATGACTTCAATATAACTTAATCCGTTGATGTTTGTGAACGCATTTAATCAAATAATTAAGTTATCACGATGGTTGAATTTATGGACTTACCATTAGAAATATTAGCATTGATTTGTTCAATGCTTGATACTTCTTCAAAGCTCAAAATGTGTAAAACATGTGCTTTCTTTGACAATATGATGTCCTCTAAAAGTCTAGTCAGACACATGAGATTGAACACTGTCATCGACTTCGACAAACAAGATATCGAATTTATTGTAAATAATAGAATCAGATGCAATAATATTACTACTCTTAATGTCGATGGCTGGTATTGGATACCACGAAAGGAGTTATACCTGGCTATAAGAAAACTAACCAATCTTAAAGAATTGTTTGCACTTGATACAAAATTACAGGTCCAAGATATTTACTTATTGCTCGGAGTATTAAAAAATTTAGAATTTGTGTCATTCACATACCTCGATGGTAAAATTCAACGAGAGGCATTGCAAAAGTATAAAGAACGATTTAGGCAGTTATCTACTTTGATGATAGAATATAGAGGATCTAAGGAGCTTGATCAGTTATCATCATTCTTATCAGGTTTCAAAAATTATTGTGTTACACCTACTTTGAGGAAAGTAAATTATAAACTTATCAATAGAGATTATTTGTATATTAAGCTCAGAAATAGTTCTTTTCTGAAAGATTTGTATAATGGTGCTTTACCTGGTTATTATGAACTGCTTTGCGCATTTTTGCCTGATTTAGAACCAGTTGAATGGACTCGCAGGACAACATATCGATTAGCTTTTGCTTATGATACTTTACTACAAATGAGAGATAAGAAAATTACTGTGAGAGATATTTATAAAATATGTTTATTTGACATCAAGTATAATTTTAAAGATAAACAATTACCAGATACATTTAAAACTATTACCGATCTGTTTTTAAATGATGAACAAATATTTGATGTCCCCAATGCTCCAAGGCCTCCAAGTAAGAGCCGTTCTAAGAAGCAGAGATTGGGTGTGCAAGAAAGTGCAGATGATGAAGAGAAACAGCCTATTAGGACTTTAGCGGCCGCTTGCCCAAATTTACGGGTATTATGCATTAAAAAAAGAGAAAATTCTGAAACTTCAATGACATGGTACTCGAACTGCTTAAGAAGCATCTCTTTGTGGAAGCACTTAAAGGTTCTAACTTTACATAACATTGAAAGCAGAAATGGTGCATTTTTACAAGACGTAGCCAAAAATTGTCCAGACTTAACACATTTAACATTGTGTTTAACAGGGCCTCCTGGGTCCGTTTGCATATTTGCCACTGACATTTGTGAGGCGTTGCCATATATGACGAGAATACAATACTTCCATGTGCAAGAAATAGAACCTCGAGTTCAAGACTTATTGCATGCTCTTGCACATTGCTCTACTTTGAGAGTTGTAATGATGCAAATAAATCATAAGCTTTGTGTGAGGAAGGTTTCTAATGTTAATTATGATAATTTAAAATTTTTGCTAGTAAATGTACCAGAATTAATATTTCTTCATATTATCGATCCAGAATTTACAAAACATTGCGCTTATAATCTAGAAACTGCAATAAAGAAAGAATTTAAGTCTAGAAAGTGGTTAAAAGTTTACATGGATGACTGCAAATGTGAGGTTACTGCTGAACGTTTAAAACCATTATTCTTAAACGATTATGATTTGACAAATTGGACATACTGGATGAAATAGTTATTTATTAATTAAACTTTCAATTGAAATAATTGATATATATATATATATATATATATATATATAATTATATAATACGGAAACAAGAACCTATTTTTTGTATTACATTATTGTACCTTACCTTATTTTATCACAATGACTGAGATTTTTAGGTAAAATTGTAATGCAATAATAGAATATGTAGCATATAAGTTTGCATATATTTTTTGAAGGTTGTGCTTTGATTTCTGTGAGTGAATAAAAACCTTTGGTTTTCATATTGATTTATTTCAGTAAAATAAGTGGACAAGATGAATCTAAATAATCATGCAATGTACAATTTTTGGTTTATCTGAACAGGTTATCGGAAATATAGTTAAATTTACTGTTGCTTGGGTTGATTCCAATAATTAAATCTTTATTTTTTTTTGTAAAGATATTTATTTAAAGAGAACATGTTGACACAGTAAATATTTTTCATAGTACTTATTTTACCTCATTGTGATATAAATTCCACATGCTGTTTTACTTTTTAGTAATATAAATTATGATTTTATTTAATTTATTTACATAAATTCTGATATTTATGTAAGCGCAATTGTATATTAAGTTTGTGAAACAGTTAGAAATGCTTCGATATTAAAATCGATAGAAAACCTATAATGCTAGAGGTAATTTTTATGTAAATTATGACGTAAATAAATGAAACACTTACATCATACAAATATGAAGTTTTGTTTAAAATTAAATGAATACATGTTGAGTAATTTTTTATTCATAAATGAATTAATATCTAAAACTTACTTTATATGTACTATAGTACACTTATCTTTCTATTTCTGCAATCACTAATATGCCTTTTTAATTTCATGCACTATATATTTATAGACAGTTTTTAATTTTATACACAATATTTTATTTTCTAACGCCTTAGATTGGTTTAAACCTTCAAGTTTCTTATATTTTTTCATACTATTAATAGTACTTAAGATAGTACATTTTTTAGGATATCTGGTTTTTTACATTTCTTTTATTTATTAAAATTAAATTTTCAGTAAATACACAAATAATTCGTATAGTATTACAGTATTTTCTTTAGAATTAGTTGAGTTTAATCCAATTTTAGAGCTCAAATTGATATGAAATCGATCGCAAAGTCTGAAGTGTTTATCTGTATTAAAATTTAATTATTTAAGTATTTTGTTTAGTACTTGTATTTACCTTCGTTAGCTCTAATATATATATATATATATATATATATATATATAATTATATATTTATTGCTACAGATATTTTATACTGACAATCTGCAATACCTGATTGCGCAAATCAGCAACGATCGGAAACTTCCATTGACTGGAACAAGAATGTTACCTTGTTAATCGCTTGTAGTTATATTTTTCGATTTATAGATAAATTATTATTTGTAACCTACCAAATCACCCACCAGTACAGTGGTCTGACAAGGTCTATTATATAATTCTAGATAAAATATAAGTACAAAACTGTAGGTCTGATTCTTAATTGGGTAATTGGCCGATGGGAATTTTAAAATAGACTGGTAGGTCTTATATATTTTCTTTCCGGTAATGGTAATTAGTAATTACTAGTAATGATGATAAATAGAAAATGTTTAGTTCTGATGTCGATATAAAAATTACGGGTTAAATTTAAAACAACTAAATAGTTATAATCTTAACGGTTTAGGTAATAAAGGTATAAACTAAAATATATTCAATGAGGAAATAAATAAGTTCCGCATAAAATGCAAGGCCGAAGTAAATAAAAAATGGTTTGGTAATTATTATATTTTCTTTTGTGAACACAGATTGTAATTTAATAGCAGAAAATCAAAAATGATCTAAAATCCTTTACATAAATATTAATATTTTATACTTTTTTATAATCATTTATTGATCTAATTTGATTTATATTAATTTACTTAATTAACTAATTAGTTAACTCATCAATGAAACAGTTTTCTATTATATTGTTCTATTTATTATTACTATTATTAACTTTCCGTAGGGTAAGTTATTGTAATGGGCTGAAAATCGAAATTGAAATTTTTTACATTTCTCGACGTTTTAAAGGTTTCTGAACGTTTTGGCATACTTCAGAAAAAAATGGATGTGTGTGTGTTTATGTATGTATGGATACAAATTTCCAGTCACGTTTTCGGGCGCACGGATCAACCGATTTGAATGGTTAAAAAAACATTCGATTCCTATTGATAGGGATAAGAGATGATTAGTTTTTGGCGAAGGCAGGTCCTGCCGTTTCGGAGATACGGAGCAAAGAGTGCAGAAAATAGAAATCGACTTTTTGAGAGAACGGAATATCCGATGTGAATGATCTTACATTCAATTAGTAATGATTGGGAGAATTGTTTATTAGTTTTTGGCAAAGGCAGGCTCAGCCATTTCGAAAATGTGGAGCTAAATATGTAAAAAATGACAGTTTTTGAGAGAACTAAGCGTCCGATTTAAATGATTCAAAGAACTTTCTGCTTGTCTTAACAAAATAATTGATTTTGGAAAAAAAATGTATATATATATTTTTTTAGTTTCATTGTATATCGAAAATAATTCAGATTTTATTTTTATTCTGACTAAAGTTTTAATATAACTCTATATAATTCTTATAAATATTAGACAATGTTACAATATTAATAATAATCTATTTGAAACCATTCAGTATTCCTCGAACATTTCGTTACGGTACGGGAAGTTCCAGCAATTTGCTTTAAGGCACGATGCCATACACCCCACTAGTTAATTTATTATTTCTTTTTATAATTTCCACGATTATTATTTCTATTTATTTTTTATTATTATTATTATAGTTAGTTATTTGTTTTTATTTATTTTTTTTCCTTTACTTTACATTATAGATTTGTTTAGACTATGTACTTACTGTAGCTTGTAGAATTACTCACCTTATTCTGATTTAATTTAAGAAAAAACTAGTTGGTTTGGTATTTAGCCTTGAGGCAAGTTACATGAACTTCCCGATATGTGTAAATAATTGACTTAATCAAAAAAAAGTGTAAATAATATACTTCATCAATCCTACTTTAAAAAACGATAATAATTTTAGTAAAGTTTGACGAATTTTTAAAATTAAACTACTTGTCGTAATGCCGTAATATTACAGTAAGTTCTATAAGACCATGATGTATATCGCCAAAAAAAAGTTCCATGAAAATCGGCTTAAATTTTTTTTTCAACAGTTCATTACAAGAAAACGGCTCGGTAGATTTTCACCTAAAATTAATCAGTACCATTCCCAACTAATATCTTTCGAACAGTTTTTGATTTTTTAAAATCGGTTCGGTAGGATGAGCTTAAATATGGACGAAAAGTTTAACACTTTTTTTTAAATTGCAAAGAAACGGCTTGGCAGATCGTCGCACAAAACTGACAAACGATAGTCCTCACCGAAATACATCAAATGGCTTTGAAATTTCTGAAATCGGTTCAGGCGCTTTTGAGAAAACGTCGATCAAAAGTCTAATTTTGACAAATGTCAAAAAAACTATACCAATTTTTGCAAACTTTGACGAATTTTTAAAGCTAAACGAGTTGTCATAGGGCCGTAATATTTTAGTATGACCTAGAAAACTATGGTATCTACCGTCAAAAAAAAAATCATAAAAATCGTCAATTTTTTTTTTTTTAAAACGTTATTACAAGAAAACGGCTCGGCCGATCTTTACCAAAAACTAATCAGCACGATTCCCAATCAATATCTATCGAATGGTTTTTGAATTTTCAGAATCGATTTAGAATTGCGGGCTAAAACGTGGGCGAAAATTTTTTCACTTTTCTGCAATTTACAACGAAACGGCCTGGCCGATCGCCGCACAAAACTCAGAGACGATAGTCCTCATCGAGATACATCAAATGGCTTTTAAATTTTTAAAATCGGTCCAGTCATTTTTGAGAAAACGTCGATTTACGGCAAAAAATCTGTTCACATACACACACACACACACACACATACACACACACACACATACTTTTTCCAAATTTGGTCCCATTCGATTCAGAATGGCTTGAAACGTCGAGAAAACATAAAATTAGCGAATCGGATTTTTTGATGAAAACATAAACTTCTCCTTCGGGAAGTTAAAAAAAAAATAATAAAAATTATTATATACTAATTTCAAACATTCATATAAACTGCATATTCCTGCACTCGATTTTTTTATCAAATTTAATATTATATTTTCAATAAAATTTATATTTATTCAAGGTAATCTATAATCCAAAAAATATTATATATTATATACAAATTCTGTATTTTCGAAAATATTATAATTGTATAAAAATGAATTTATATAAAAATATATACACACAAACCTATATACAAGTAAACAAATGTAATGAGTGTTACGTATCGTACAAATAAATTTTACATTAAAACAATATTTGGTATGAATTATAATAATATACATCCATTCATCATCTTAAGCTTTGTAATAAATCTAGGACACATGGGAGGTTTAACCGTTTTCCGTAATTTCACATCATATTAAATCATGCTCAAGGGTGCTAAAATATATTATCTAGTGATAAAATTTACACCCAAAGTACTTGATTATTTATCCAGGTGACCCAACTGTTTTTGGTAACTTGAAACCTCATTCAACAATCCCAAAAGCCTTGTGCAAGGCCTTAGAATCCGGAAAAAACAACGGTTACGGTCCAGCCGTTGGTTTTCCAGCCGCCCGAGAGGCCGTCGCAAAATATAGCCGACATCAAGGCCCAGTCACAGCTCAGGATGTCATCCTTTGCAGCGGTTGTTCCTGTGCCCTGGACATGTGCATATCAGTGCTGGCCAATCCAGGAGAGAATATACTGATGCCCAGGCCTGGTTTCTCGATTTATAGAACTTTGGCCGAGGGGATGGGCATACAAGTTAAATATTACAATCTGCTGGTAATAAAGGATTAAAATAGTAAAAACTGTTATTACATCTTATCAGCAGTTTGTTATTTACTACTAACTTTTCTTTATCTTTTCCACCCAGCCCGAACGTGAATGGGAAGTAGATCTCCAACACATGAGGTCCCAAATTGACGACAAAACTCGTGCCATGATCGTCAATAACCCATCTAATCCTTGTGGATCAGTCTACACAGCTGATCATCTGCGTGATATCCTCGATATTGCTTCCGAATTTAGAGTTCCAATTATTGCTGATGAAATTTACGAACATTTCGTATTTCCTGGCAATGAATTTCATTCCATGGCTAGCTTGAGTGATGATGTACCCATACTTTCTTGTGGCGGTCTCACGAAAAGGTAGTAATATTGTCTCATATAAGATTTACTACTATCATCTATTTTGTTCTTAGGTTTTCGTTATAATTTTCAGGTTTTTGATACCTGGTTGGAGAATGGGTTGGATTATAATAAATGATAGAAATGATGTTTTTAAGGGGGTACGCAAAGGCCTCCAAAGTTTAAGCACACGTATAATTGGTAGCAATACCTTGGTACAAGGTGCTTTGCCAGAGATATTGGCAGATACTCCACAAGAATATTACGATGATCTTGTCCTTACACTCGCGGTATGCAAGATTTATTATAAATATTAATTAATCAATATATGCCATCTTTCTATCTCTTAATTGTTCATTTCAATTCTTCAGAGGCATGCCAAATTAGCATACGAAATGCTGAAAGATTTACCAGGTTTGACCCCAGTAATGCCTCAGGGTGCTATGTACATGATGATCGGTCTTGACATGGAGAATTTTCCGGAATACAAAACCGAGATGGATCTTGTACAGGAGTTGGTCAAGGAACAGAGCGTTTTTTGTCTCCCAGGACAGGTAAAAAAATAAAAGAAAATCCTATTGCAAAATTTATAATATATGTATATCATATTTTTTATCCTTCAGTGATTTCTATATTTATTTAACGCAAAACTTCGTAAGATATTTTTAATTTGTTTAAAAATTTAATTAACTTTATCCGAATATGTATGCTGATAAATTGTGATAATAGTCAGCATATTTCACCTTTAACATTTTGATATTTTGTTAGCCAAAATTATGAAATATGTTTCAGATTCGCGAGATAATTATATAGAATTATTTTAAATAAATTTAACTATAATGTTTTAGTGTTTTGAGTATCCTAATTACATGAGGATGGTGCTAACCGTACCTGAAGAAATGATAGAGGAAGCTTGCAAGAGGATTGCTGAATTTTGTGAACAGCATTATAAAATGAACAATAATATTAAAGTAATGCAAATATAAGTTAATATTTAAAAATTATGAAGAAAGGATGGGTTACTATCAATGTATACGAGAAGTTTTTTAACTACTTATTGGAATTTTATATTTATTAATGCATATCCCATCGAATAAAAAGATAAAAAATATCAATTTTTAAAAGACAAAAAAAAACTGTTACTAATATAATACTCAAATTTTGTATAAGCATTTGTATAATGTTATTATTTTTTTATTGATGGTCAAGTTCTGAAATCATTAACAGGATACTTTTTTGTACTATTTAGCAGTGATATTATTCTTTGTCAATTCTTCGTCTCAAAAAATTTTGATAGTTTTTGATATTATGAAAAAAATTATAAAATGTTTACTTCTAATTAATTTGTAAACTTCTGCTAATGAAGTATTTTCATGTAAAAATACATTAGAGCTTATATTAAGCTAACCGATATAATTTTCATTTACAAAAATTGTTTGTGAAATATTCAGCGTTTGTGACGCAGATGTTTGTTTAAAAGCATTTTTTTATTGAAAATGTAAAGTCATGTTGTGATATTCTGTAACAAACTGTAGCACATATAAATAAATTTAGAAGCAGTAACCAAAAAATGTTTTTTTTAAATATTAATTTAAGGTAAGAAATTTATTTACTTTATATATCAAGTATCTGATATTTGTTAATTTTTTCATCATCAAAATTATATAATTGATTACAGAAGAGACTTTAGGAATTGGGAACGCACATTATGCTCCAATGAAATTATTCTACTTTTCCAGTAAAATATTAAATAAATAATTTATAATCATCTTGTGAGTGTGGCGTATCAGGTAAGATTTATACCGTTTTTAATAAATCAACAAACAGGTCCTATTTATAAAAATGTACAAAAATGTATCGAATATCGATTGATATGGAAAATATAAAATTGTAGAAGACGAATTGTTATTGGTTGGTATACCTGAAATTTATCTATATTTTCCCAGAAAATTAATTCAGTTCGTGTTGGGTGTTCGTAGGATTGAGGTGAAATCATGGTGTTTAGTGCAAAAATTGTGATAAAATACTTTTGGATTCAGTAGCCAAGGAGAAAATACAAATCATGGGTAAGTCACCTTAATTTAGTTGTAAATTTATTTTACCAAGACATAAAAAATAAAACATATTTGAGTATACGAATACATTTTAATCGACACGTTAAAATATACATGTTATAAAAGAATTATTCTGTATATGTATTTATAATTGTAATAAGTATATACATATACAAATCGACAAAACACTGATTCGTTAGATATAAGTGCCTTAATTAGAATTTAATATAGGTACAATATTTATACAAGTTAGTTAAATACAGTTAGTAGAATGAAACAGTTAGCAGACATTGAAATTAGTAAAAATAATTTTTAGTTTGATCGTAATAAGAAAATGTTCAATTTGTAATGGTTTCTTGAAAAAATAATCACAAATTATAATATTTATGTCACGTGTAGACTGAGATAGTCTACGATGCTTGAATTTATTAAATAATTCATCACGACAATTAACAGTAAATTAATGAATTTTTATGATTCAAAATAACAAGCTAGATTTTTTAAATAAAATTGAAACCATTTCCAGATCAACTTCTTTGTTATTATCCATAACTTTTTAATGTTCAAAGCAAATTAAATTTTTTTTATTCAGTTATTGAAATTGAAACAACCTTCTTGTAATTATTTAAGAAAGTTATAATATTATTAATTTCAGTGTCCATATACTAAAGGCACTCAGATAGATCTCCTTTTACACCATACATGCATATTATTTATAGAAGCATATTTTTCATTATTTTTTAAATTAAGCAACTTATTAAAAGATAGTTGCAGTGGGGGTTTTCAATTTGTTTTTGAATGAAAAAATGCGTTTGAGAAAAAAATCTTTCCATTTAGCACTATTATGTGAATTTATAATTTCATTCCTTATCTGCACTATTAGATAATAGATTTTTATTTAATATCATCAAAAATCGTACAGTCATTTCAGAGCTGTATTTTGTTAGAAAATTAGTAGATTTATTAGATATTATTCTATCTGCTAAACAAGTTTCAGATTTTAATCCACATTTAATATAATAAATTAGAAATATAATGTATGCTAGAAATCAATACATTATAATTCATAATAATTGCTTCGAACGTAAACAAATATTTTTCATTTTATTTTATGGATTAATCAAATATCAAATTAAGTATATAAAAAAAATTAATTCAGTTATATAACTATGCCATCATTGATTTATTTCATTCATAAATATTTAGAATTATTTAAATAATTCCCTTTTAATATGATATAATATTATCGAAGAATAAATATTTACGTTGAGTTATTGAATATTATATTAAGATCACTTTAAATTATGAAATTCTGATTTTTTTCTGAATCTGATTATTTAGGTTATTATAAACAATTTTATAAAGTTTTTTTTCAATTTATTTTATGAAATTTTTTTAAATTATTCAAATTTCAAACAAAAATCCCCACTGTATGATTATTAGTAAAGAATGAATATAAAAGTGCATGCTATTATTTATCCACAATTATTTTTAAGTAATACTGTTATATCTGCACATTCTTACAACTATAATTATTGTCTTTTAATTACTTAAATTTTTATAGCAAATGTTTCTTGACAACTACATTGGTTTTATAGATTTTTACTATTTTTTCACCTATCTAAATATTTGAATGACTCGTAAAATTTGGATATTATTATGAATTCTTGCAAAATAATTTTAATGACTTTATACTACGTTTTGTATACTTTTCAGTTATATGTGTAATTTTGCTTGAAATTATACCTAGCATGATAAGAAGCAATATAAAAATGTTATGAGACATTAATTTCTTTAACAACAATAGATTTCAAAGATTTCAGAATTTAAATTGAAATTTACCTAAAAATCATAAATTAGATACTGTATCAAAAATATCAGACGTACTTATTACACAACTATTTCAGGATCGTATTAAATTTTAAATAAATGGTTAATAATAATATATATCCAACAAATATTAATAAATAGTTATGTAATCATTGAGCATTATTAAAATTTATTTATTTGTCACTAACGAAATTAATGTCAACTATTTCAATAAAGCCAAAATATTTTATGTTCTACAATAAAACTTCTAATTCTTTTTGTACACAAATTATTGTCATAAAAATTATTTTATATTCTATTTTGTACTGAATAAATTGATTTTTCGGTTCGTTCAATGTAAATTCATTTAAAATTGCTTCTTGTTAAAATTCCTGTTCATTCTTGAATATTTATATTAATTGATTTTTGTATCTTTAATAATTATATACACGACAAATAGAATATATTTGAGCTTTATAATACATTCATATTCTCAAGGCTCTAATCACATTGTAAATTTTCTAAAAAAATTTAAGTTTTGCTGATTATAAAATTAAAACTATAAACTATAAATATTAATTTTTGTAAAATATTTAAAATTAACGATATAGATAAATGGTAATTTTTATAAGGTACAAAAAAATTAAATTTAATTGATTTAGTTAGTTTTTGCATGAAGTTAATTAATTTCAAATTCAATCACATAAATTAGTATTGTCGTAGATAATATCTTATCTTATATCTAAGCAACGAAATATTTAACAGTATAATAATTATTAATAACAGAAATTACAGGATTTTTATAATAAATTTAAACAAATTTAAAAATGATTATATAATTATTTTATAAAAAACAATGTTTAAATCTTAACGTAATATAAAATCTGACATTTTATCCCGGGCTATAAGTATTATTGTAATTAACATTATTAATTAATATCGAATATTATGTTTTATAATATAATTATTTTAGAGCCTACATTTACATAATAAAAATTAAGTAACCGTTTTAATTAATTTTGTTTATTGCAACACTAAATATAGTTAAATTTTTTTGTGTATACATTTATATCAAAAATCGAGAGTGATAAAAAATAATTTTTTGGGTAATAATATTATTTTTTGAAATCAGTACGATTTTGGTTTCAAGCTTGAATTTTGATATAAACATATAAATTATAGTATTTTTGCAAATAGAGTAAATATTAGCAAATACTTCACAAATAACAAATCGACAAATCTCCTCAAGCTTAGATTTCGACACACTTTGCATATATTCATTGAATTTTAATACTTTCAATTGAAAATATTAAATATATATTATTGTCATAATATTAAAATCCTATTAAACAAGTTTATTGTCAAAACCCTCAAATTTATCACATTTTTTAAAATCTGAATTAGATCTAAATATACAAGAACAAACCTACATCGAAATATTCTTAACAATTCCTTAACATTAATTATTATCATTTTTATATCAATGTTTTAAATATTACAATATGTTTAAGCCTAAAAATAGAGTAAAATGTCGCGCAGCATTTTGAATGAAAACTCGAATTCATCCTAAATTCAGTACCAATTGCAAAAAAATCATATTCCAATTAAAATATTAAATAATATACAAATTGGTTTTGTGGTAAACAAAAGCCAAAATCAGCTTCAGCCGACCAAATGAAAAAAATCCATAACACTCTTATTTTTATAAAAAGAAATAAAGAAAAATTCTATTAAAATAAAATAGAAGTAATTATTCAAAATGCATTTTTTTGGATGTTTGTTAAAATCAATAAAAAATTTTATTTTCTTATTAATTTTGCAATTGGTACCATATAATTTATATGCTTTCTCATACTTAAAGTATTTATTTATAGCTTAATACTAGTATTTTTATTGTCATACATTACTGAGTTCAATATTATTGTCAAAATTCAGTTAAATTTCGTAAATGTTAAAAAATCTCATTTTTTTTTAAATCTTGAAGTCCAAGATTTTTATTATCCCTTCTTTCTAGCTTTTTGTATTAATAAAACAACAAATTCATATTAAATTAGATCAATCCTTAAAATCGTCAATTTTTAAAATATGATGATTATAAATTGTTTTGCTATAATACATTTTTAGGTCAATAAACATTTTCAATAATTCTTTTAAAATTTAAGTTTAAAAATAAAAATAGCGGTAATTTACTCATAGGTAAAGATTATTAGAAAATACTTTAAATATTCAATATAATTATTAAAAATAAGTATTTTTTTTAATTGTCGTTTTATTTAATCCTAGTATATAATTTTAAAATAATAAATGCTTTAATAAGCATTTATTATTTCAAAATTATATACTAGGACTGAAAAAAATTATGACAAATTAAAAAAAAAAAATATTGCACTAATGTGCAATATAGCTAAACACGTTAACAATAACAAATTACTTTTTCTATGAAAATATTCAAACAAAAATAATATATATGTATACAGCTCTTACATTAAATTGAAAACCCCTTATAATCTTAATTTTATTTTTTGTTTCCGAAATATGTATCTGTCTTGTTCAAATCTATAGAAAACTCAGCACATAAAGCTACTATAGAGAATTTTATAAGATACTTTAGATACTTTGGATATATATATAAGAGAGTTTTCAATTAATTATTAACGAACTCATATATTATAATGTAACAAAATATATGAGATTGTTCAAACAATGTATAAAGATTAGTACAAGTCCTATAAGAATCGTATAAGAATCTTGAAAGATTCACGTGTAACAGTTCAAGTTGTTAGATTTTGTTCTTGGTATATATTTAGCATTTATTTTTACCAGTCTGACGAATATAAATACTACTATTTTAGACTTTAAAAAAATTCTTTTGTAGGATTAAATTGTTTTTCAATCATATACGCTGCACGGCGGATATGTTTTTCCATTGATATATGCATTGGTTGTAAAATTCATCCTTTGTGTGCGCTAAATAGTTTTATTTACTAACTTCAACTAGAACAGTTGTAATTGAATAATTGTAACATATAAAAAATCCGAAAATTGTATTTATATATTAGTATCAATAACAAAAAAAAAATTGCTGAGTTTGGTAAGTGTTAAGGCAAGGCTATATTTGATGAAATTTGTCCAGACCAGTATTTTATATAGAATTTTATTTATACACGAAGCATAATGTGTATAATTTGTTGTAGTAAACTTGAATAAATGTTTAATTAATAAAACAATCCAATAATCATGATTTTTCCATCCATTCTAGTTGAAATTAGTTTCAATGTAGCTATTTCTCATAGCCTTAGATAGAAGCACTCGTAAGGATTACTGATATTCATCATTATTCGGTTGTCATTCCTCGATTCCATTTAATCCTCGTATCAGACTGGTAATAATAAATGCTAAAGCTGCTAAAGGCCATGATGCATTTTGAGAAATGCTGGGTGCTTTGCTCACACCGACGATTTTTCGAGGTGATCGGCCTGGATCCACAATGTTGATTTTCCAGCCGAGGTTGTTATGGGTGTAACACTATAAATCAAAATTGTAAATGAATTTGAATTATTTCTTATCAGCAAAAAACATGGATTGTATCAAATAATTCCTTTATATTAGAAATTCACCCAAATTTAGTAGGGGCAGTTATGCTGCATACTCCAGATTTTAAACTAGGGCTACTGGATTTAATTTGTCGTATTAATTTTTTTTTACTTTACCTGGTAGTATAATAAGTCAGGTGCATCTATCGGCACTGTCCAGGTTAAAACAGCTGGTTCACCGCCAACACACTCCAAAGACAAAGTTTCCTTAAATTCCTGGAAGGATTCGAATTCGGCAGATCTGTCTACTGTTTTATGTATCCACTCGCAATATCTTCCAGCTATAATATTGCATATTATTTGAATATAAATAAATATTCTAGATAATATTACTGAAGTATCTTAGAAATTAACCTGCTGTTGGATAAGGATAACCGTCCATATCAAAATCTACTCCTGCATAAACTTTTTGCTTCATTTGCTCCAAATCAGTTTTTTGTCCATAACCGCCTTCACTTGAATCGCATATGTAGAATGGATGGTATCTGAAAATTTAATTTATATCTATATAATTATCTCAGTGTATGCAAAAGGTCAGGTGCTCTTATATTTAAATTATATCCACTAATTCATACGGTATAATAAAATTATTTTTATCCATACCTAGCTGGATTTGTTCTATCATTTCCTCCTTCAACAATGAAAGTATATGTTTGACCACGTTCCAAATATAATTCTGGTATCAACATATCATTGATGTACCATGCAATACCCCAACTTGGATGACCTAAAGGAAATTTAATATTTAGTAATAGTTTCTACTCGACAGTTCCAACCACAAATAAAAAAGTCACAAAAAATGAGTCTATGTAGGTGAGAATTTTCTTAAACTAAATATATCTTGAAATTGCCTTTAAGAGTGTATTGTGATAATCAAATCTATTGCAACATTCTCTAAATTTTGGTATAAAATATCTATAATCACGCCATATTCCTGGACAGGCAGGTAGTCCGTCTTAAGTATCTTTTTTGAGATAAATTTTTCAATATTTGCACCTGTAATTGGTGTGTATCCCCGTTTTCCTCCGGTCGGTCCTATTCTGGCAGTGAATGTGTTATTCACTGTATCTCTAGAAGCCACTAAAGTCATAGGTTCCCAAGCTGTGTATACCGAAGCTTCCGATAATTCATATAAAGAAGCTGTACACTGATGATCATCCTGTTGAAAAAAAATAGTTTTTGATATTGCTGAACTTACAAAAATAATAAAAGAAG
This sequence comes from Ctenocephalides felis, assembly GCF_003426905.1. Lineage (NCBI taxonomy): Eukaryota > Metazoa > Arthropoda > Insecta > Siphonaptera > Pulicidae > Ctenocephalides > Ctenocephalides felis. The sequence goes on along the minus strand of NW_020537758.1, from coordinate 19,171,454 downwards.
ATGCTTGTAAAAAACTAGTCTGTTACTGAATTTTAGAAACATTTGAAATTTAATTAAATTCGATTAGTATGAAAAATACTCTCGTACTCATTTAAAAATAGTAATTTTATATGGTTACCGTAGCAGAAAAATCAATTTTCTGGTCATAAGTCGAATGATCGCGAATATTATGCTTATTGACTTCTCTTCTCGAATTCAAAGGCCCAATGGCTGCTATCACAGACTGTGCATTTTGTCCAGATCCTCCAACACGGAAAGGAAGATCATTTACAGGCTCGTTAGTCTGCAAAGGTCTCCTAAAAGTGACCGAAGTGACGCCGTTTCTTCGAGTACCTCGAACTTAAATAAAGAAATTATATCATAATATTATATATTGATATTATTGTAATAATTTATTTCTTTTATTATGTTAATGTGATGTTATTTACCAACTTTGGCGTCGTTTCTACCACCAATACGTTCGTCAGGACAAGCTCCTTTCTTGCCATCACATTGGGCCAAGTCTGATAAATAATAATCTGTGGCGTAGAAATTTTCCTCGTTTGAAACGTAGTGGATTACTGTTACATCGGCACCTATTTTTTTTTTATATTTTTAATATTTCTAATACTTAAGATCGTTTTCACATAATTGGTTTAATGAATATTATGACAAATTATCAAAATCTCCAGTACCTTTCATTTGAGGAGCTCCTTGTTTGCCAGATAAACCGAAAGCAGCCCATTCCTTTTCTTCAATTCGGGCAGATAGTTCTATTTGTATATAATCACCCTTCAAAATAATGGTATTTCATATTATTTAATTATTTTATTGAATATTTCAATTAATTATAATGGATAAAATGATAAATATTAATAAAATATTAAATTGAGTTGCAATTATCTCATTCATCTGGTTGAATATGATAATTATCTAGTTCATAAAGGTATGCATATATATTGAAACAAACAAATTTTATTTTTAATAAATATTATTAGTGCATACTGTGATTAATTTATGAATTTTATTTTAAAGATAATTAATGATATAAATTAACAAACCTGTACTTCCCATCGCACTTGTAATCGTCTATCCAAAAATTCTCTGCAATTTGTATTTGTGATTGGTTTGATAGTTGTGCTTGTCTATAATAAAAGTTAATTTTTAGTTTAATAATATTTTCGTTATCAATTTTTTAATTTTATATGAGTCTTAATTATATTTTCGATATTTTGATTTCATTAATACAACATTACTTACCGGATTATACCACCAAGAAGGCTAGCAGTGAAACGTAAACATATGATAAGTTGCAAAGTTTTAACAAAAATTTTGTTTAATGTATAAAACACATTTATATGAATAATTTTTTAAATACTTAGCATTTTTGATATTTATTTTCATCACTAAAAATTAAATTAGTTACTCAATTTCTATTCTATTTTACTCACCGTTATTTTAGTCTGTCCCAACGCTGGAGGTACATCTAAATCTTTCGGTATCATGACATGTCCAAAATTATGTCTATACTGAACACACCACATTGCTAACCAATCTATATCATAAACTGTTAAATTTCCAGGCAGCTGAATTTCTATATCTTCACCTTGGTAACCCCGTAATGGTTCCAGAGAACCCATTTCATTTGGAACCTATGCAAAAAAAATTTAAATCAATATTTGAAATTGTGGATTAATTTTAATTTTTCTACCTTAATCCCCATTTCTGATGGTTCTGGTCCAGTTCCAACCCAGAAATAGGCATCAGGGCCTGCACCATCGTAATGTAAATTAGGGATGTAGAACGTCTTGGCATCCAGAACACTTATATTACCAGATCGTAGCGCATGTGCGAGACGTTTGAATTCGGGCAGAACTCGTGGTTTTGGCACATCTAGGTCTGGGGGGATAAAAACTTCTCCAAAGTCCACCTGGAGTACAAAGAAATTTAAGCTTATTATCTGCACACAAAGATTTCTTGTGATAATTTTGGTCATTTCGATGATAGGATTTGAGATGTTTAGAGAATTTTACGCAATTCTAAAGAAACTTTTTTTTAATCTTTAAAAGTAATGCGGTCTACAGATCAAGTTAATGTAAAGCGCTGACTAAATGCAAAAGTGGGAGCATGTTCAAATAAACATACTACAGCTTTCTCCCTTTGGACCCTATGCCATAATCATATAGTCTAGCTGTTATGGAGACTGTCACTACCGTGACTGAATTTATTTTTGTGTTTTTTTTTTTAATAAATATATAATTTTTTTTATAATTTCAATATTTATTACAACTGCTAAATAATTAACATCTAGTAATATTGATAAATAATAACATAAATTTAAATAAATAAGAAAGTAAAGGATAAAATTTACATAAAAATAATATCAGTAATATGATGATTTAATATAAAATAGAAGCAAATAACAATAAAAATAAAATTAATAAATAATATAAATAAAATTTCTGAATAATAAAATAGTACTAGAAAAATAATAAAATATAACAAAATAACAATAATGGAAATAGTAAGATAATAATAATAATAATAATAATAATAATAATAATAATAATAATAATAATGTTAGCGTTTACAAGTTTATGAGATCATTGGGATTTTTCGTTTTAGTCTGGTTGAGCGCGCTTCTGAGAAAACTTTTTGTGCCAAGTAATTTGGGTAAATATATAAATATAATCTGTAGTTATAAACAACATTCAGTAATTTTAATGGTTTATGAAAAAAGGTCGAATGGTCACCCAGTGGTGATCCGATTCGAGATGTTTAGCTTACAGATGTAGTCCTGATGTAATTTTACATATTATAGGATTACTAAAGAATATCAAAAATGGTCCGTTTTCTTCTGAGCCATTCAATGCCATGTTTTTTTATTAAGATTTTGGCCATAATGTTTGGGTGATTCTGTATTATATCCTTGTATTTCAGACTGAACTTTTCAATTTCTTCATTAACTGTGTTTATGTTCAAATCTGTTTGAACCAACCAATTTGGGACATACATGGGTGCGTTTATAATTTCTTTCAAAATCTCATTTTGAAATTTTTAAATTATGGCGATGTTGTATTTGCGCGCGGTTCCCCAAAGCTGTATTCCGTACGTCCAAATTGGTTTTACTATATTAAAATATAAAAATTCTTGTTTGTTTGTTTTCAATCATATTCACATTGTTATCCTAAATATTTGTTCTAGTTAAGTAATTAACTAATTTTCTCAATTCGATTACATAAATCATCTGCTATTTATTACTTACTATATAAAATAATAGTAAATTTTTTATCGATTATTTTTAACTTTTCCCAAATGCATTATTAATATGGTGCACATTTAATTCCAAATGGGGCGAAAATTTTCGCTTCGCCGTTGGCTTC
>NW_020537758.1:19153463-19167092 GCF_003426905.1 Ctenocephalides felis | reverse complement strand
TGAAAATTTTATTGGGGCAAAGTTAAATATTTTAACTAAGTCCCAGTAATTTTTTCTCGTTGTGAAAATTTCAACGTGGACTTCATTTCATTCGAGTGTTGGTTTTGGGCATTGGTGTGAGGAACACTAAAAAACATAAAAAGTTTCAACGCTGAACAGAAAGAGAAAAATTGATCTGGGACTTAAGGGGTTTTTTTTTTAGGCTCCCCACCTCCTTCCTCCTCCTCCTCCTCTTTCCCTTTTTTTCCCTTTTTTCGCTTTTTTTCACATTTTTTTCCCTTTTTTGGTGTTGTTTTTTTCGCATGTTGCGGTTTTTGGGTAGATTTTTGGGTTCGGCATGCATCTTCCGCAATGTGTCTCTCTGCGTGTAACCTCTCGCATCATGGACCTCACGTTGACCATCACTTCGTGTGTTCGTTTCAGGACCCTTTGCGCTCGCCAACAGCCAGCCACCAGCACTGCTCCATTTTTTCTGCTTCAGAGTTGGTCGTCGTCGCCTTCAGCTGGACTCGATCCGTCTCACCTTGTGCCTGCCTCCAGAGCGATTTCACCGAGTATGCGGTCACTTAAACCGCTCGGCTATTTAAGTTATTGATGATAAAAGTTATTTTTATTCCTATATTTTATTAATATTGAATTTTAATAAAGAATATGTATCATACACTCTCTCTTATTCATCATCTGCCTCTACCCCTCTCTTTCCCCAGTTCTTCCTCTACTTTTTTTTTTTTCTTTTTATGTATCTCTCTTACAGTGAAGTGCGAAACTTGAGTTTTTTGTTTTTCAGAAATATACTAAGTGTCAAGGTCGAAATGCGACACCTGAATTTAATATTTTGAACTAATATTTGATAATTATGAAAAACTATACATTCGATTTGAACCGAGAAACACTGAGCTACCGTAGTGATCACTTAACGATCTCGGCCAATTGGTTACACAAAACCGTAGTCTTTTGTAAAAATATAAAGTGTTATTTTCAAACTGAAAGATATAAGTTTCCTAAAAATTTAGTATGCCGAATGTGCTAATGGCCGAGGTCGTAAAGATACGGTTTAGGCCATGATATCAATTCCAAGTTCGCCAGTTCGAACCCCATTTGACTGAAAAAAATATTTGGAGCCAATAATTTTTCAAACTGTGTAAATAAATAAGACATATAGATAGAATTAAATTTATTGAGTGTCAGTATTACAAAAATCTACATAATATATATATATATATATATATATAAATAAATATATATACGCATATATATATATATATATATATATATATATATATATATATATAAAAGATAAGAAATAGTAGGATAATTTTTAATAAATTTATATTTACGCCTGGTTAACAGTAAACCAAACCTACTTTGGTGTAATTTAAAAATCTTTTTATTTTTCCGATAAAAAAACAGTCTATCAGGAGCAGCCAAAATTGGCCAAAATCGTGACTTTCAAATGCAATTTTAAGGTCCTTAATGAATGAAATTGATAATTTTAATGAATGCATTGTGTAGACTAAAGTACAATCTTTATACCAAACCACAAAAATTACAAATTTATCATCATCTTCAGTGTTAAAATCAGCTTCAAAGTTGGCCATTTTTCCAACTTCAATTTGGTACCAAGGGCAGAAAAATTTTTTTTTCAAAAAATTGATTTTATATTCGGAATCAGCGCCTCGAAAACTATCAGAATCGGTCAAAACATTTTGAAAATCGCGAAAAAAAATGTTCATTTCATTAGTAAAATTTAGATTTTGCAACCAAAGATTTCGATTTTTTGCAGAGGTTTACAGATTTATCCAAAAGCGGTTAACATTTTCGAATTCAGCGACTCAAAATCAATCAAAACACATCAAAACATTTTGAAAATCGCGAAAAAAACTCGATTTTTGAAAAAAAAAACGACTTTGCAACCAAAGATTTCGATTTTTCGCGGGGTGTATGTGGATTTACCCAAAAACGGATAGCATTTTTGAAATCAGCGTCTTAAAATCTTTAGAAATCAGTCAAAATATTTCAAAAATTGCGAACACAAATCCATTTCTTTGATAAAATTTCGATGTTGCAACCAAGGATTTCGTTGTTTTGCAATGGTACCCTGAAAGGTCATTAAACAGGATAATTTCGTCTTTTTCATCAAAAAGACTTTGTCCAATAGTTGTTGATTATATGTCCCTTTACTATAGCGAAGATCCAAAAGATCTTTTTGAGGCATTCTTATAAGTCATAAGCACCTGTAATAAAAATAAAAAAATATTTTAAGACCATACATCTAAAATAGTATTATATGTTTCTCATTACTAATCTAGTAACATAAAATATACCGAATGATAGATCATTTATATTAATCTAATAACTTGAGTCCATAAATGGTAGTTTAAAAAAGACATGAATAGCAGTCTATGGTTTTAATATGGTTTATGATTTATAAATCTAAATTTTATCTATTTTTCACTAATATGAATAAATTAAAATGCCTAGAACAAAATTTTAGAGTTATTTGACAGTATATAAAAAAAACGTCCAAAATCAACCTATAGCCAATTATTAAACTCAATTTTAGTAAATTTTATCTAGTTTTTACTAATGTAAATAAATTTAAGTCCACCGAACAAATTCAACTAAATGTCCCAAATCCACATATTGCTAATCATCAAACTCAAACCTGCGTTCCAACTAACTATTGTTCAAAATTTTGATAGCCAAGAGCATTTAACAATTTATACTAAATTCTAGCAAATTTAATCTAGTTTATGTGACCGGAATAAAATTTTCAAAATATTTGACATAATGTGAAAAAAGTCCTACAATCAAATATTGAAAATTATAAAAATATTGAGGTCTGCGTTTCTACTAGTTTCATTTTAAATTTCAATATTTAAGTGCACATAATAATTTATATTAAATTTGAGTAAATTTTATCTAGTTTAAACTGATATAAAAATTCTGAATGTCTAGAACAAAATTTATTTGTTTTAAAAGTTATTTGACAAAATGTACAAAAATGCTCTAACTCCACATATTGATACTTATCCGCATTTCAAGTACAAATTATTCAAGATTTTGATACCCAAGTGTATAGAACAATGTAAAGTAAATTCTAACTATTGATGTATGGCTTAGAGCCTTAAGGCAAATTTCTGGAACGTACTGTAACCAAATGTTCGAGGGATATTAAATGTTTTCAAATAGATTATTATAAATACTGTAACATTGTATAATATTTATAAGAATTGTATAAACTGAATCACAAAGTCAGTTTTTCTTTCCAAAAGCAATTGTTTTGTCAACACAAGCAGAAAGTTTTTTAAATCATTCAATTCGGATGCTTATTTCTCTCAAAAACTGCAATTTTTTGTATATTTAGTAATGGCTGGGCCTGTATCTTTGTAATGGCTGGGCCTGCTCTTGCCAAAAACTAATAGCCATTTCTCCCAATCATTTACGTATTTTTTACATTAATCATATATATAGATAATAACTACAAAGCATTTTATTTTAATTTATGATCATCAATTTGTACTTACTGTGGATATGTTCAGATCATCGTGTTAGATTTCATAGCTGCTCTCATGATTTCTTTGAAAGGGCATATTTGCATGTAATTGAACTCATATAAATCTAATTTAAATGGTAAAGTCACAGAATTGCACAACATTCTTTTACATCGTTCTTTTGGAAGCACATAACATTTTTGAACTCAACTGATCACAAACTCACATTAAGCGTAAATAAAATCCTTATCAAATATTATAGACTATAGACATAATTGTGAATAAATAAATTATAATTATAACTAAAACTTTACTGTTTACCTGGAGCTGTCAAACTCGAAGGTAGAACTGATCCAACTGTCAAATCATCGACTCGAAGAACTTTTTGAACAAGAAACCAGGACCGAATTTCAACAAATCTAAATATTTTAAATAAATATGTAAATTGGTTCAAAAAGTCCCAAAAATGCATTATTAAATAGCTAGCCTTAGGTCAGATATTACATATCGCTCAATAAATGGTCTTTGTTCTATCCAAGACGATAATTGATCAAGTAAATAAAAAAAACAATTCTACGAGTTGGTCGTCACCTCCAGGTGGACTCTGTCTACCTCAAAGTTGATTCCAGAGTCCGATTTAAATTTGCCGCCTTTGAGTATCGATTCGAAAAACTTGTAACCACAGTGGTGACTGCTATCAAATACATGGGGCTATTTGATCATTTATATTTCTTTTTTTGGCAGCTTTTGTCTAATTTGGGAAGAACTACAGATATTTGTGTGGTATTTGGTCCCACATGCTCTCATTATGGCACTTAAACTTTTGACAGCTCCAAGTATTTTGTGAAGATCGCAGCATCAGGCGCTCTACAACATTTCTTTAAATGGAATTCAACTGGCATCTCGTGCATAATCTGGTGAAGTTATATTGCTTTAAATGACATCTACATTGACTTCTTCTTACCAATATATAACTTAAGGGGGTTGTTCTTTTTTTGTTACAAAAAATGCAAGGTATTTGTTTTTGTTTTTCTCAAAATATATTTATCATAGAGACATGCGTTGTTCAAACAAAATCATAGAATACTAAGAATTTTTATATTTTTTTTTGTCGCCGTCATTTGTTAACCAGGGGGCGCCAAAATGGGCATTGCAAAATCGATCTCTTTTGCGGTGCCACAGATAAATCCGTTGCGCATCGCCTGAAACAAAAAAAAACAAAACTACGTTGAAGAAGAAGTTTGAATCCAGTCCCCCTACCAAAATGAAAGAAAAAAAGCAAGAAGGGAAAAAATGGCAGCTATTTAAAAAAAAAGTGTCAAAAAGGGCCTTTTTTGGGACGAGAAGCTTCGAAAATTTTTTTTGCGTATTGCAGTGGTGAACAAACTAAAAAAAAATGCAAGTCGATCCAACTTGTAGTTTTTTTTTTTAATTTATGGCACCGCATTGAAAAAAGTCAATTTGAGAAAAACGTATTTAAAGTTTTAAATATAATGTACTAAATACACCATTTAATTTAATGTACTAATACACCATGGTGTTCAAAGATGCTGACACATTAAAAAGGTCATGTGCATGACGTACTATAATGAAAAAGAGAGCATCTGGCATACATTAGCTCGCGGAGCGATGAAAAAAACAGTTTCAGAGGATCATACATATGGAGATATATATATATCTATAACTTCGTCAAAAAAATAAATATTGAGATGATTTTTTTTTAAATAATTCTAAGGATTTTAGTAATATCAAAAAATCTCAAAATCAAAAAAAAAACAAACAACCCCCTTAAGGTTAGATGTTTTACACGTACAGATATTTGGGATCAATTCAATCTTCCAACTATCACATCGACCAACTTTTGGCTATTAGTCCTATTAGTCTATCGGTTGGCAAATTTTGGTAGGCAAATTTACTTTGGCTTCTTTACGGTCAAACCGACAAAATTAGTATCTAATTAGATATGAAAAATGAGTTTGACAAACTGTGACGGTTGACACATTTTATTTGAGTTAAATATATTTCAATATAAAGATTTTATACATAGCTATATATATATATATATATATATATATATATATATATATATATATATATATATAATAATTATATATATGTATATATAATTTTTTTCTTCTTACTATCATTAATACAATAAATTACTACCGCTAATTTTCTTAAAACTATTATTCTAAGTTCACATATAGCCTAATAATACGTGATGCATATCAACAAGTTGTATATTAACTCTATAATATTCACATAAATATTAATATAAATATATAAATAAATAAATAATTAAAGGAACGTGAATTGTTATATTACAGCCCTAACAATATCCAACAATTCGTTGATTTATTCGATTATATTCGTAAATATAAAATTATAATAAAATCATCAAATTGTGAATTATTGGAGTAACGAAATATAGAAGCTAAATTTATTAAGTCAAAAAATAAAAAAACATGCGTACTTCGTTATATATAGTTTTAGTTTAACGTGTATTTTGTTGAATATTATATTTTTGCAAAATTTAAAATTAGTGCGAGGAACTATGATGTTTTTCAATCAGCTGGTGCATATGACTTTGTTTGTTTCCTAATCACCAACTACGTCTACTCCTATCTTATAATTTCTATAAAATTGTCATTTTTTCTTGAATTTTCTCTTCTTTGAGCCAGACATTTTTTGTTTAAGAAGGTGATAAAAATAATATTTTTGTTGCAATTAAAATTGATCAAAAAGCAATATTTCTTATAGAGCAACAAAATTTAAACATAATTCGTTACATTTTAGAAGAATGAGATTTTAAAATCAGTACTGAGTCACTAGGACATTTTTTTTCGATTTATTACTATTATACCACTGAACGTTTTCGTCTGGTTGTGGTAGCAGCTGCAGACAATGGTGGTGGTTGAAGCATAGATTTTGCTGCATTTGTCAGTTGCTGCGAAACTACGCTGGCAATGTGGGCACTTCTGCGCCAAACAAATTCACGTGTTCTGTCGTGGTTGTCGGCGCTTTCCACGGAAACTGCACGTGGTTGTTGGACCTAGAAGAAAAATAGTAATTTGTAATAGTTGCTGACACAAGGTAAACAAATTGTTGGTAACAAAGTTTTATTTACCTTGATTGAATGCAAAGTGGCTGCTCCGCCTTTAACCACTCGCAGACTGATTCTTCCTAGCATCTCAGCAGTTGTTGCTGTCGCGCTTTTCAGTTCCCTTTTGGCACCACGTCCAAACTAAAGTAAAAATATTAAATTTTTAATAATTTTAGAGGCGCTAAACCTAATAAACTTTTGGAAGTGCACCATACCTCTTTCTCCACTCTCAAAATAAGAGGACCCAAAATAAAGTTGGTTTTAACAGTGGTGTAATCAGCCATCATGTTTATTTTGACATCTCCTGTTCGTTTCAAAGAAGAAAGTCCATAAAGGGTTCCTCGAGCAATAGGTTGTTGTTTGGTTGATGTTTGCTTGGTACCGTTCTTCTTCTTTTTGTTACCACTTGAAGATTCAGACTTTCTCTTATTTCCAGTTTTGTTAGATGTTGTCGTAGCTCTGTTTTCATTAGCTGTGAAATAAATTCAAACACAAATAATAATACTACTAATACACTAATATTCAAATAATAATTGTATTAATAATCTTACCATTGTTGGCTTCCAGTGTGTGTTTGGTTATCAATTTATCAGTAGATGCTGGTAAACGTTCTGGCATTTTTGATTCGATGACGGTCATATTGTGTTCTTCAATCATTTTATTTTGCACTACATCTGCAGATCTTTGAGATTTGTGGGTCTTCCTACGCCTGGAAAACAAATCTTACATTGATAAAGATTTAAAAAAAATGACTGCTACTTTTGATAGAGGATAAGTATAAAGTTGTAAGCTTCGGAGGAAATGGTGATTCTTTGAAAAGTTTAAACTTTTAAATTTTCAAAAAAATCATCTGGTTTTCTTATAAAATATGCTAAAGTAAATTGGAATGATAAAGAAAAGTTTATAAATTATATAGTCAATTTCCATTTGATTATTCCCAGACATCGGTTCACTTAAGTAGGATATTAAACCATGGCACTGCAAAAAATTTACCTAGAAGGAATAGGTAATTTCAAAAGGAGGAAAAACGATTTCAACTGTTTCTAAAAATGTTATTAAATTTAATATTATTTTGAACTGTAAATTTGATGGTCTACTAAGCAACTCTCCCAGAATGTTCAAAATATTGAACGAATATAAAAATTACATTTGAATTCAATTGAGTTCATTTTTATTAACTTCCCGAAGGACAAGTTTATGTTTTCATAAAAAAATCCGATTCGCTAATTCTCGACGTTTCAAGCTGTTCTGAATCGAATGAGCCCAAATTTGGAAAAAGTATGTGTGTGTGTGTGCGCGCGTATATGTGAACAGTTTTTTTTTATTATTACTCAAGTTCGATCCTGGTAGAGAATTTAAATAGGTCACATAAAGAAAGTATTTCACCTCACCTGTGTACGTTATTCCTGCGTTTGTGTCCACTCTTTTTTCCATTACTTTTTTTAACATTCTCGGCACTCTGAAGACGTACATTGACCGGATCGTAGGACCTTCTTAAGATTTTGTTGATGCTTCCTAAGATACCATCCACGAATCTGTTGTATTTTGCGATGTAAATTTGAGGAGTCTGTGTTGTGCTAACCATCGCACCTGATAAAATAAATTTAATAATAATTTATTAAAATAAAATATAAATTAATATATTTTTTAATATATATTGATAACTATATATTATATTATACCATATCAATCGATATAAAAATGTGCAGCTCTCCTCTAGATTAATAATGATTGTTGTATAATTGACTTATAATTTTATTTTTTTATAGTATGAAATTCATTGAATCCCTTAAAACAAATATAAATACTTTGTACTTAATAACGTTTAATATATTTAATATATTCTTTTAAATAAATAAAAATTATCAAGTGTTCAATTTGATGATTGATAAAACTAACTTAAAATAAAAAGGCATAAACGTTTATGAAAACTGCACATTTCTATCTTGAATAGTGATATTAATGTATTAATTTTTGCCAAATTATATTTTGTACGAGTGATGACACTTTTTACTAGTATCTCAAATATTAAGTAAATACTAATTATAGTAATATCTCAAAAACTAGTGCATGAACCAATTCAAAATTTTTGTCACAAACTTGGTAAAGTATAATAACAATGTGTGCCAAGTTTCATCAAATTCGCAAATTCCGCTTTTGAGATACCATAGTGCATCTCTTTAAATATTCGTTAGGCCAAATGTGCTCTCAACCTAAAACTAAGCTAGTTTCAGGTCAGAGTGCGTTGGTCCGTAATCGCCAATATCGAACATGTCAATTGTTAAGTAATCGTGTATATCTCGAAAACTAGTGCATGAACCAATTCAAATTTTTTGTCACAATCTTGGTAAAGTATAATAACAATGTGTGCCAAGTTTCATCAAATTCGCAAATTCCGCTTTTGAGAAAATACTATGGTGCGGCTGTTTAAATATTCGGTAGGCTAAATGTGCTCTCAACCTAAAATAGGCTAGTTTCAGGTTAGAGTGCATGGGCTCGTAATCGCCAATATATTTGTAATATTTTTACTGATTTGGAAAATTCATTTAAAATTGTCATTGGTGCTGTAGAACATAATTTTGAAATAATTCTATCTTAATCAGAATTGCATATTGTAATTATCAATGTCAGCTCGTAGGTTTGAAAAACAGTTTTTAGTAAATTTATTTGTCTTATTTAGAGAATAAATCAATTATATCAGATACACTAGACTACCAGCGATTCCCAAAGTGATCTATATCGAATCCCCAATTTTTGTGGGATCCACTAAATGCAAATGGGTCATTCCTAAGAGGGCCTATATTTCCCAGGGGTCTAAGACAACTTTCAAAGAAATATTTTAGGGGTCAACGAAATGAAAATGTTGATCCATGACATGTAAATAATTCAGATGTATCAGATTATTTCTAGTTAAAGTTTAGATAATTAATGCACTTGACAGACACCGTAGATGAGCAAATTTCAATTTTTAACTTCTCGTAGGGTAAGTTTTATTAATCGCAAAAAAATCGAAAATGAACATTTTTATATATCTCTACGTTTTAGAGGTTTCTGAACATTTTGACATACCTTAGACAACATTTAACATTTGATTTCTGAACATTTTAACATACTTTAGAAAAAATGGTTGTATGTGTGTGTGTGTGTGTGTGTGTTTTGATTCTAAGTCAGCTATGCAGCTTGATTGCTTTAACAAAATGTTCAATATTTCAAACAAAAAAAAACAAAATACAAAAAAATCCAAATTTTCAAAAAAGTTTTTTTCTTAATTTCTCAATAATCTAATAATGTTTTTTCTTTAAGTTGTTAAGTTGCCTTGAGGCACGATGCCATGTACCACTAGTTTATTTTTAGAATTAATAATGTAATTAGAGATTGTTGAACAGTCCTTCTAATTCAATGTGGTTCTCTGATTTATTTTACGTTATATATATATTAGCTTGTATTGCATTGGCATTCTAAAAAAAGGTTTTTAATACAACTTCTATCTCGGGATCATCGATAAATATTCTCAATTTATTTACGATCAGTATCAAGCATTTAGTATCATCATAAAATTATATTGATCTAGAATGTAGGTGAAATTTGCTTGAATCTATAGTCGTTTCGTATTTATATAAGTATATTCAAGCATTTTGCAGTCCATAGATTTTTTATGGTTACGGGAATTAATTAGCCTCTCTCTAATAATAATAAAAGATACTGAATCGGTAACAACAAATACTATATCCTATACAGAACTTTTTGAGAGTTTATTTAATCAATTAAAACAAAAGATGTCTAGAATTTTGTCTTTCAATATTTATTCAATGCATCCAAAAAAATGCAGATTGAAGTGAAGAGTCTGTCCCTGGTTGTCGTCGTCAGTTTCAGGTGAATGTCCTCCCGAGTTCGAAACAGGTTCTTCCGGTAGTGTGTCATGGTCACCCGTGGAAGGATTCCCGTCAAACGTTTGTCTTCCGTCTTAAGAAATTTAATTGGTTAAAGATAAAACGAAGTCGAATAATAAGTGTCACTCACGTATCGTTTCTTAGCGGACCAGAGCTAAAGTCTTCATGTAGGTCATGTCAAATGGAAGACGTTTTCGCGGGCGTTCTTGGAATTCCAACAAATAAAGTAAATTCTAGTAAAAGTTTCACTTGAGATCGTTAGCCTCGATCTAAAGGTTTTTTAATGGAGGAAGAACACAATGTAACAGATGAAACAATTCTAAAATATTTACTCAAAAATAACCATAATGCTGCATCCTCATATATGAGGATTCTCAATCTCCTCTCTCATTATGAAAAGATTCATTAAAAAATTGTATGTAGATTAATGAAGTAGTCCTAAAATGAAAAATAATAATAAATTCTTTGTTACAAATTTGGAGAGAGAATAATATTATTCTTCAAATTCGACACTCGATTTCATTTATCTCAAGAGATGAACAGTGTTTAATAAGATTTTTTTCTCAAATGTTTTGGCTATATAAAGGATCATCATTTAGTGTTTTAATAATGATTTTATTTAAATGAATGTTATATACCAAAATCGATTTAAATAAAATTTCTGTGTATAAAGCACAAAAAGAATTGCGATTCATTGAACATTTATATGCAACTACATTAATTTGTAAATTTAAAACAAATGCAAATTTTAGTAACTTTAAAAAATATTTAAAACAATATTATGATCAACTTGATCTATATAAATGAAAAGAGGGTAAAAAGTATCAGATAGGTTTGCCTGGTCAGGAAATTAAAGTGAAATTTTTTTTAATTATTTTTTAATTAACTAGAACCTATTGGACTCCAACGTCACCTTATGTGCCAAATTTGAAACCCTTAGAAAGATTCATATTTTTTTACAGTTAATTTAACTAATTTATTGTATTGTTTTATTTAATATTGCTAGATTGAAATAATGAATTTTATTATTCGGTTATTAACTATTTAATTTACTTGCTCAAGTTACTTTTATATATATTCTCAACAGTTTTATTCGCTAATAAATTATGTGACTCGACCAATCAACCACAATAATGAATAGAATATTATATTGTGCATGTAGAAAACTAATGTTGGAACTATTGATTAATTTGATTCGCTATTTTTTTTTCACTTATTATTAAATTATTTTACTTCTTTCAATATAAAAGCTGATTTCTTCCGATTAGGTCAGAATGAATACAGGAAGCATATCTTAAATAGTAAACAAATCAAAATTATTATAATAAAATATTCCATAAAAATTTTTATATACCGGTTATCGAAAAATGTGATATAGTTTATGGCTTGATCCGTTAATATTCCGTATAATTTAGACAATCATTTCCTTTATTAGAATGAATGTATCATTTAAAATTCTCAGCTGTGTTTTTGAAACTGCTTTCACATAAAACCGGCAATGGTTTTTACGACATGTATCCAAAGTTTTTTATGTATTAACCCACTGAATTTGTATTTTCAATGTTTGTTCACACGGAAACATACTGACTTAGTTGTTTTATCGTATATATTATAATATTTAATGATCGGATATGAATGGACGCATAGAAATTCGCACAGTACTGTTAAACGCGTTGATTCGAAAATTTGTAACGGAAATATCGAATTTGTGAGAAACACATTGTGAATAATAATTGAATTTTTAGAATTGGTAAATGAATGTAAAAATAGTAAAATTCTTTAGATAATTAGACAAAAAATCTTTCTTCAAATTTATTTATAATATGGCCATATTTAAATGAGTTTTGGTGCTTCAGAATGTTATATCGATTAGTCATTTACCTCTCATTATTTACAAAGAATTTTTTTTGCACGTTGTGTAAGATAAAGAAATATCACTAGTCATAATTTATTAACGCAATTTTTTCAAATCATCAATATTATAGTACAATACTAGAAAATACTTCAGTATAGTATAGAAACAATACCCTCAAGTATATAAAACATTAAGAAATGAAAATGAAAAATCGACCTTTAATAATTAGAATTTGGATTAGTATCAAAGTAACTTAATAAAAATCTGAGGTGGCTATGAAGAATTTCATATTATATACTAGATTTCTGTGACACCTAATAATTGCCCACAATATTTAAATAAGTATAACAATTGTACCCCCGAATGAAAAATTAATTCATGAAAAAAGCAGTATATTTAATAATAAATGCTGAAATGATATATTAATGTAAAATTGATAGTTTCTATAGCTTATACTAAAATTTGCATAATATTTAATCAGCATTAGAATTAGCTAGAAGTGACCAAAAAAAGAATTTTTAGAAAATAGATGTTTCATTTGAAATGTTTTATCATTATATCAGTTTTGGATGTTTTTTTAATTGATTTTCTATATTCGGCATGTGAAAGTCTTTGACATATATAAAACATCTATTAATTAAAATATATATTTAATATATTACGTTTGCAATAAACACTACTGTGAAATAATTTTAGTACCAATAGCTCAGGGGGTGTCCATTAATCACATGAGATTTTTAGGGTGCTGGGGGGTTTGACAAAAAATCACAAAATATCAGGTGGGAGATGGAAGGGGTGTAGTAAGATATTACGTCCATTAAATTTTTACTTGATTTTTTTTAAAAAATCCAAACATTTTCGAAAAAAAATCCAAACGTTCACCACTTCTTTTGTAACTAAAAATGCATTTGGTGTACAAGTTTCGTGTGGGAGTAGAGTTAGTTTTAATTTTTTTATCACTAAAGGAGGTGTCCAAAAATCCTTAAACAGTCGATCACGTAATTAAGGGAACCCCCTTATGAGTGGTTACTATACGTTTATATTTAATCGAGGACAGAGAAAAATAAGCCGATGACTCTATTTATTGAAATTAATTTTTCAAGAATTTTTGGCTTGCTATTGAAGATATTAGAAAAAAGTATGAGACGATTTGAAACCAAAACCCAAAACTGTTCATTCAAACCCAAATTCAAAAAAAAAACTTATCCAAACTGTCGATTTTAAAAATTACAATTCATTAATATTGGCGTGTGCATTTGTTCGTGCAATGTGGGACAAAGTTGAAAA